>NC_092047.1:103501943-103816631 GCF_003086295.3 Arachis hypogaea
AGAGCGAACCTTTCTCCAGTCCTTCTCGCAGATTGGAAATTTGGTGTAGTCAGATCCTAGTATTCCGAGAACGCCGCTCAGTATGCCAGCTTCATTTTCAACTGGTTGCAGTCTATCGTTGAACCTGAGTACGATCTTTCTACCGTTAGGTGGCTTTATAGCCTCTTTCACACTTAAATCAAGTTGCTTGATTGTCCCATCGGACTCTGTTTATCATAGTTAGTCTGTGTGAGTAACCACTATGGCCAAGATGCAATGAAATCATATAAAAATTACTCATGAAAAAATACATGGGATAAATTCTTGTATACCAATTGTTTTAACATCCCAAAATTCGATGGTCTTGCCTACCTTGCGCTTCGAAGCCTCTGATGCAGCAAACAGGTTGTCAACATGTTACTCAAAAGAATCTACCTCATCTGCCTCTGGGTCTCAGTCTTCATCACTTGGCTCCGAGTGTTGCGCACCATTCGTGTAAGTCTATGGAGCAGGCAGTGGTTCAGTACGGGGTGGTCGAAAGGGGCGTAAAGATGAGGTTGCGGGGGCACCAGTACCACTGGAGGGGGGAATTAGGCCATCCACTTGGGGCACGGATGAAGCTGCAGCGGATCCTATTTGAGGTTACTAACATGCTGAGTCTAACTTTGATTTCTTCGTGTAATGACCTATCCTGGGCATCTTAATAAACTGGGTACCACCAAGGGTATCACTTATACTATTATCAAAATTTAAAAAATAAACAAAAATTATAAAGCATTAAATATAAGCAAATAATTTGACACATACAGCAAAAATATCCCAACTTATATTTGGTAAAAAAAATAGTAATAGGCTTAAAATTTTTAATTGGGAGCAGCATGCCTTTTCAATAGCGAAGTCAACTATATTTCTCTGAACAAATAACCTCAATATAAATTAATAATAAATTGGAGTTCAAATAAAATAAAATAAAATACCTCTTTGGTGGCCTTCTCAATTTTGAAATATATAAAACATATAGAACTTGATAAAATTCCTATAAGCAACTATATATGCATGGACATTCGAACGTACATGTAAAAGCAATAGTTACGACTTTGCTGGGGGGAGAGTTCCACCTCACAGTATTCATATATATCACCCATGTCGAACAAATCTCTTGGTTTTACATGGACTATTACACTCCATTCTTTGTCAACTTCATCATCCACATAGTATACAAGGCGAGCCCCTAATGTAAGAATGTATGGTTTGTCATCCTCTCGGTCACCAGTATGTATCGGATTAGAGAAATTGACCAATGTGTGGCCCAAAACATCTTATTTTATGCTTCTATCAGATGTGGTGTTTGCCCAGATACATCTAAACAAAATGACTGTGAATTGACCACTGTAATTCAACTCAATGATGTCCATTAGTTTTTCATAATACGAGACGCCACCAACCGCAACATTACTGTCGCGCTTGCTTGCATAACTTCTAGTGTCGGAAGTGACATGAACCCCACTATTTTGAGTTTTCAACCCTTCTTCTCTTGATAGGGTCCTAAACTTAAATCCATTTACGTTGTAAGTTGTAAAGCAGCTAGCTTGAACATTGGGGCCACATGCAAGCCACTGCAATTCGCTCGAATGCTTGATGTTTCCCAAGGAAACCTGGTAAGGAACAATTACACGTTTCATCAGTTTTGGTTAGAAACAATAGGATACCGTTGACTACAGGATTGATCATAACAGGCTTCACCTCACGCTTGAACCACTCAGAAAATTCTCTGTGCACAACACTGTCTATGTGAGACTGGAACCTTGTCCTACTTCACAAACTCCTCTTTGTGATGGCCCTGAAATCACTGGATAGTGCACAATAGATTCATGTCAGAATCTCCATCTAGAGCTTGTCATTTTCGCATTCCATAATCTCAACTGAACTTACTCTATGAACTTTTCCATAGCTGCGGAATTAACCAAGACGTGACAGTGAGCTTGAAACTTTTCAGTTGGTGTGAGATCGTAAAACGAAGCAGCCCCCATAGCCTTTTCTACCCCTGGAAACATGATTGCACTTTCACTATCCATAGGTTCACACGGTCGATCGTCAACACGCATTGGTCGATTGATCCTACTCTCGACGTTATCGAGGTATCTTGAACAAAATATGAGAATCTCCTCAGATAAGTATCCCTCTGCGATTGAGCCCTCTGGTTGTGATCTATTACGCACGTACTGCTTGAGACGACATAGGTACCTTTGAGAATATAACACATGACTTAGTCTGTATGGTTTCCAGAGTAAAAAATGTAAACGATGAAATGTTTGATGATTACATTTCAATTGGGTACATCCATCGATAATGAACTGGGCCACCGAGTTGCACTTGCTCGACCAGATGCACTGTCAAGTGAACCATGACGGTGAAGAAAGAAGGAGGAAAAATCATCTCCATGCGGCACAGAGTATGGATCACATGATCCTGAAGGAGAGGAAGTTGTTGAGGGTCAATGGATTTGTTGCATATTCGATGAAAAAAGGATGATAACTCTGCCAGGACAGAGGACACAAGGGCAGGCAAAGCATTCCTTAACGCAATTGGCAATAGATGCTCCATCAGAATGTGACAGTCGTGGCTTTTCAAGCCCGACATCTTGCGCTGACTTAAGTTGACACTATGGGAAATGTTGCTAGAGTACCCATCTGGAAAGACCACATTCTTGATGGTCCTTAAAAAGACATCCTTCTGTTGATTGGTCATAGTAAAGATGTCGGATGGGTACTTTCCATCTTTCCATGGCCATAGATCATGCTTGATTCCCATCAATTGGAGGTCTTTTCTTTCCTTAAAGTGGTCTTTAGATTTACCTTTCTCATTCAGTATGGTGAAAACTATGTTGTCGCACACATTCTTCTCTATGTGCATCACATTAAGATTGTGACGCAATCCATTGTTTTCCCAGTATGGGAGCTCAAAGAATATACTCCTCTTCTTCCAAGGAGACTCATCATGTACTGCGGTTTGCTGTCCACGTGTCCTTTTTCCAGTAACCGATTGCACCTTGCCAAGGTGGACATGCACATCTTGTAGTTGTCTCACAATGTCTCCACCAGAGAGTTTGACAGGTTGACCTCTATCCTCTATCTTTCCATCAAATATATCCTGGTCCTTTCTATATCTGTGGTCAGGATTCAGAAAGCAACGATGACCCATGAAACACCATTTCTGACTGTGTGTGAGCCAATTAGTCTCAGCATCCAAATTGCACGCAGCACAAGCTCTCCCACCGTACGTGTTTCACCCAGATAAGTTTCCCAAGCCTGGAAAATTACGGATTGTCCACATTAATGTAGCATACATCTTGAAGGTTTTTTTCTCGTAAGCATCGTACGTTTCAACACCAACCCATAGCTACTTCAACTCATCAATCAAGGGCTGTAAGTAGCCATCTATATCATTTCTAAGCATTTTAGGCCTAGGAATAATCATGGAGAGGATAAAAGAGGTGGGTTTCATGCAACTCCAAGGGGGCAGGTTGTACAGAATAAGAACCACGGGCCGTATTGAGTACTTCAAACTCATATTTCCATAAGGGTTAAAGCCATCGCTAGCCAAGGCTAGGCGAACACTGCGCGGATCGCCGGAGAAGTCAGAATACGTTCTATCAAATGCCTTCCATGCCTCGCCGTCCCATGGATGCCATAAATACCATAAGAGCTATGACCTCTCTGATGCCACAGCATGTCAAGGGCTGTCTTACTAGATATGTATAACCGCAGCAATCGTGGAATAAGGGGGAAGTAGGGAAGAGTCTTCGCCGCTTGCGGTTTTCCGTTCTTCTTAACAACCCTGTTGATCCTCACTCTAGAGTTCTTATTAGTCTTTAGCTTCCATCTCGATGTCCCACATCGCTTGCATTTAGACAGCTCTTGGTCACTGCCCTGGTATAGCATGTAGTCATTTGGACATGCATCTATCTTCTTGTACGCGATACCGAGCTTTCTTATGATCGTCTTGGCATCGTGCACAGTGCTTGGAATCCTTGCATGCTCAAAGGCATCCGCCAGCAACTCTAGTATCATTCCGAAGGCTTTGTCGCTCACTCCGCATATGGACTTTATATGATAGAGCCTCATCAAGAAAGACAGCTAAGAGAACTTTGAACATCCAGGGTATAGCTTCTGCGCTCCATCTTCGAGCAGGTCATGCAAGTTGCGGGCCTCGCGATTACTTTCATTTGATAAGTACGACAACTCCTCCAAATTCATGCCAGCATGTTCATTCACTGAATCTTCTTCGTCGCCATGAAGTCCTAGGAAGTTGAACGCCTCTTGAACCATGTCAAGCATTGGGGCATTGAGGTTTCTATCGGGTTCTGCTTCTTGTCCTTCACTAGAGATCTCTACCATGCATGTCTCACCGTGATGTACCCAAAATGTATAACTAGAGGGGAAGGGTTTTATCATCAAATGATCGCATGCATCCTCTCTAGTTTGGTAAAGGCGGAACCTGCACTTCGTACACGGACAAATGCGAAATCTAAGAATCTATTCAAACCATCCCTATAATCTGGACCATCTCATGGCTTTGAAATCCAACTCTTATCTATGTCTAATTCAATGATATAATAGAACAACAAAAAATCAACTAATAAAGTCAGACTACCAGAAAGAGAAAAAAAATAATAAATCATACATGTAACAAGAGAGTGTATAATATGATATGGTCATACTGTTTGAAATAAATTGGGAGAAAAACTTTTAAAATGAAAAACAGAAAACACGGTTACTAGCATCAAAGATAATACAAATCGATAATATTATTCGAAAAAGTTGCTTACTCATTCTTTGAAATTCTGCACTTTCAAAAAAAAGTACTGGAAGAAAGAAACTCTGGGTCCAATGCCAGAAAATTGAAATGGAAAATAAAAACCTTCCTTTAAAAAAATGAAACGAGGAATGTAAGTTAGATATAAGAAAATAATTAAGTAATGGGCATTATGGCCTTATATAGATGAAAGAAAATATATACAAGAGGACTGCGAAACTGCATTTTCTATATAGAAGAAAAAAGCATTTTGGTCTTATGTTCTAATTTGGTTTAGCATAGTTTATGGACTTTTTTATTAACATATATACTATAAATATACAATATAGAACTATAAATAAGTGCATCAAAAGGATAAATTAGATAACATGGAGGATAGTTTTATGCTTGGAAACACCCAACATAAAAGTATCAAAATTTTTTGAAATGCTAAACTAACTAATCTTCCCTGTCTTTGTTATTCTATAGCAGAAAGATCACATATGTAAATGCGAAGTTCATAATTGCATGTAAGACTCTATTCTTTGTAGCATTCAAGATTGCTCAGCTAGTCCTACTAGATAAGGCCACACAGTATAACAAGAGAAACCACAAGTAAGCCATATTTTACTTGCACAATTTAGCAATAACTTGCACCCTTAAACATTATGGATAGATAGTAGTATAAGATGATCCAACTCAAATATGCATTTTTTTTCCAGTAAAAAGGATAGATACTGTTGCTTAAAAAATAATGCAATATAAGTTAAAAGGATATTTATTTCCACCAACAAAAGAAGGATTAAGTATAAACCTCAAAATTGGATAACTGTTTTTCACAAATGCATATACATGCTACATAAAAGTACAAGGACCAATCGTAACCTGGCTTTGCGCATTCAAGATTCACTCCCACAAAGTTTTCCAACACTATCTGAAATGCTTGCATCATCATCATGCAACAAGGAGAAAATGAATATTCTCAATTTCACGCACTTTAAAGTAACACATTGCCTAAAGTTATGCAACAGGTGATGTAATTGGATTTGACTGGTTTAGTTAACAAACTATACATTTGAAGGACCAAACAGTAGCCTGAAATTAGACTAAGAAATATCATTAACCCAACTGCATATATTCTCTCTTGTGATGCATGAAATTAAAACTAAATACTCAATGCACATGCAGGGTAACAAATGCCTGAAAATCATGCACTGAAATAATTATAAGGATAAAGACTTGGAAAAAGAAAAGATGTGGTCATCAAAGTATATTTAGGAAATCTGTCCTTCTTGAGGAAGGAAAAATAAAATTTATAAAGTACATCTAAATGAAACAGGACAGTCAAAATTGTCTTAATCGCTTGATACAAAGAAATAGAAAAAGAGCTTGTTCAGTCAGGAAATCATAATGTGTTCTAACTTTGATACAGTCCAAGAATACCAATAATGTTAGTCAATAGTCACATAAATTTCATCTGTGTATCAATATTTTCTTCTATTCGTTATTAGTATTATCATTGTGTGTTTAGGAAGCACCATCATCATAGAATTCTCTAATGAATATGACAACAAAGGAGATTAAATGGAAACTTATAAACTGTTTCAAGAATTCTAGGCAATTAGCAAATGCAAGGAAAAAGATCAGAGAAATCAAACTAAGAGTAAGCCATAACTCTTTTGTCCTTTCTAAATTGGTTCTATTTTTTTATTGAAATAATTAAATAAATTCCATCTAATTACAGAAAGAACCGTCATTAGAGAGGGCATATGATACTAGAACACTGAAGCAGCTATGCACATTGACTCATAGTATATTGTAGGTTTCTAGGCATGCCAACCCTTCAAGTCACTCACTCACTATTATGACTTCTTATGCTACCAACTAGTTTGACCTTATCTCTCCTTTTGAAAGCATTTCATTATTGTAATGATGATTCTCTGCTCACCCCCATCAACTTCCCATAGCAATTATGGTTAAACGGAGTTTCTCTATAATTCATAAGAAGGAATTTTTTAAATGATAAAAAAGTGTTAATGACTTCTTATTCTGTATTTTAAAAAAAAAATTATATGCCTAGAATTTTAACAATTTATGAACATTTATCTAGAACTTCATCAATAGTGAGGTTCTTATTTGGGACCATAGTGGGCTGGAGCAATACAAATCAAGTAACATATTTGTATACACTAGCTATAATTTGTTTTACTATGGGTATTTAAATATTTAAAGGGAATATATTGGAGATATATATCCATTTATATATCTCTGCCATTCTTTTAAAAAAAATATTTAAAATATATGTCATTTTTTAAGTTTAAATTCCTTGTTCGACAAAAAAAAAAAAAAAAAACAGCAGTAGCTCAAGTCAATTTAAGAAGACATTTTTGGAATATAATTGAAAATGTTTAAAAAACATAAATGGAATACTTCTTACAAACAAGTATATATAGCATAAAGCTATTAATATTTGGAAAAGTTTCAAACATTCTGAATCATCATGATTATCATTGGTATAATTCACAACTTAGAGAATGAGTTAGATTAAATAATATTTAGTTGCAAAGCAAAAAAGAGAGGTGAAATTTGTCTATCTATGCATGCAATGTTTTTAAGATTTCTCTAAGGAGATTATTGGTCTAGTTTTAGTTTTGCTTATTCTGTTTTTATGAGATTTATTATTCTATATCAGTGTATGTAAAAGCATATTTACTTTTAAATTCTCTATGAAATTAATTTTTGTCTTAGTATAACTAAGAATGTTATATTTTAAGCTAAAAATTGCAGAAAAATATACTCAATTCACAGCCAGAATTATAGTTATGTGGACACAATTCAAAGTCACACTGCATACAAGAAAAACACACTTACATATATACATAAATTTAGCCATGGTGGAATTTTGCTACAAATGTTAACAAAGTTCACACATGATCTTAGATATTAGATCACATTTAGATATAGCTCATTGCAAATCTTATGCATTTTAACAATTAATTCAACCCAATCATGGTTGTATCTAACAGTTTCATGTGACTGAAAACACAATCAGTAGGGAAAAAAAAGAGAACACATAACTCTGTTTTATAATTCTCTCATTCTTTATTATTTTTTTGTATCTTTTCTAGTAAAAATTTCTGACTTGGTTTCTTGCTACATTGACCTAGCACAGAGAAAAATTCTGTGAGTGCTCTTGGATAATTAGTACTAATTACATGGCTTTGGGTGATTTTGATTATCAATTCAAACTATACAGCTAGCCTAACATCCATTCCCACAATGCAGTAGTTATCATCCATATATTTTTCAGCAAGGAATTGGGAATAATTACATTGGGACTAGGGTTCGAACCAAATTAGGAACCGAACTAGGAACAATCAATTAAACTAAATTGGTGCAAATAGATTCGATCTACAATCAAAATTATTCAATTTAAATAAAGGTACGAGGATAAAAGATGAAATTGGAATAACAAGAAAAGGGGGAGAAAGCCAACCAGGACACGGAGAGAGGGTGCGTTCGAGCGGCGCACAACAGGGTACGGGAGGAAGGTTGAGGATGACGACACTGGGGCGGTTGGAAAGCCACGCGACGACATCGGGACGTGCACGGAAGAGGGACGAACAACAGACGTGCCTTTCCACCTTCCTTTTGCGTGCGGGAGATATGCGGCAACTTGAGCAGATCTGTGATCTGGAATGATGTAGCGGCTGCAGCTGATCGACTGAATGTATACCGCGGGAGTGAGCCTTGGACCTGGTTATTGGCGCCTTTGCCCCTTTTGGGTTCGCGCATAAACGAGAAAAAGTGGTTCTGGCTTCCTCCAATTTTGGGTCTTTTGTTAATTTGAGCTTTATGTAATTTGGAGCGGTTGAGGCACAAAATCGCAGCTATTCTGGCTGGTCTTTGACGGACACAATCCGCTGCAAGAACCGCGGCTTCTCCATCATTTTGCGGCGGTCTGGTGAGACGCAGGCAATTCACCGCTGCTAAGTGTCGGTTCTCTTGTAGTGATTAATAGGCGCTAACGTGTCAATTGATTTAGTTTTTTTATTATTAAATATATATATATATATATATATATATATATATATATATATAAATAAAAATAAAATTAGTTAGCATGATAAATTATTTATAATTTAATTAAAATATTTTAAGTTCAAATTTTAGAAATAAAAAATATTTTTTTATAAATTATATATAATAAATAATATTTTAAAAATAAAAGTGTTTACTAACTCTTTTTAATTTTTATATTTTTATTATATTTTTAATATAATTAACAATTTTCAACAAAATTTATTTTAGGATATATATTTTTGTCTCCATTCTACAAATTTTTTGGATCTATCACTGCACACTTTTAATATATAATAGCATGTTTAAAAACACACAAATAAATTTGATAATAACACATCAATTTTGTAATTTTAAATAAATTTGATGATGACGGTGTTGTTTTTAGTTTTAACACGAACTTAATTTTATAATTTATATATTATTAATATATTTATAATACTAAAAGAATTAAATATTATAATTTTATTTAAAATAAATTTATTTTTGTGGATAGAATTGAGTAAGGTTGGATAGAATAATTTAGAGTGCAGATAAAATATAAATTTGTAAATAAGATAAAATAAAATTTTAAGAAAAGTTTGCACCTACAAATAAAATTTAGAAATGTTAGACAATAATTAATTTTTTTTTTAATTAAGTCTAACCAATTCAAAATTTTATGTTATCATTATTATTGCTTCCACTTCTTCTACTTTTTCTTTTCCTTCCTTCATTTTCATTATCATTATCGTTATCATCATCTTCCTTTTTCTTTAACGCCGTTGTTATTTTTGTCTTCCAAAAAATAATAAGAAAAAACTGTTCATGTTTAAGAAAATTTAGTGTTAAAATTAAAAAATTTTTATATCACGATTAAAAAATTTTGATGATATCTTTTTGTTTTATATTTTTTTTCAAACAATTCATCATCCTCTTTCTTCTTGTTTTTATAGTTGTTCTTATTTTATACTTTATAATTCTTATTGTTTCAACATTTAAGAAGAATTAAAACAAAAAAATAAATAAATAAATTAAACACAGAAAAAAATAAAAAAAATTATGCAACTTTTTGTTTTTTTTATTATCCTTTTTATAATAAACACAAAAAACTTTTGAAGAAAAACACATAATTTTATAAATAAAATACAAAAATTCTGCATGAATAAAAAAGAAAAAAATAAGAAGAAAAAAAAACTACAGTATCAAATTCAGAATTTAAAACAATTTTGATGTCATAATTAAAATATGTGTCAAAATTAAAAATTTTTGTGTTACGGTTAAAAATTTTTATGTTATTTTTAACGGGTTAACTACTAAAAATGCCCTCAAATTATTCGAACACTGACAAAAATATATTTAAATTTTACTATCGACAAAAAATACCTTTAAATAATTTTAAAACAAAACAAAAATACCCAACAGTAAATATATATTTTCAAAAAATACTTTAGAGATTGAATTTTGATGCAATTTTTTGCAAGTATGATTATAAAAATAAGATATTATTATACTTAAAATTTGGTAATTTTTTATATATTGTTTTATAATTTTTTTTGTTAACAACCAATAATACATTTAAAAAATCACAAAACAATATATACTTAACAAAAAATTACCAAATTTTAAGAATAATAATATCTTATTTTTTTAATCATGCTTAAAAAAAATCGCATCAAAATTTAATCTCTAATGTATTTTTTGATAAATACATATTTAATGTTAGTTTTTTTTTGCAAGATTATCTAACATTAAATATGTATTTCTCAAAAATACATTAGAGATTGAATTTTGATACAATTTTTTATAATCATGATTAAAAATATGAGATATTATTATCCTTAAAATTTGGTACTTTTTCGTTAAGTATACATTTTTTTTTTTTTTGTAATTTTTTTGTTGACAACTAATAATACTTTTAAAAAATCACAAAAAAATATATACTTAAAAAAAATTACCAAATTTTAAGAATAATAATATCTTATTTTTTTAATTATGCTTACAAAAAATCACATCAAAATTTAATTTATAAGGTATTTTTTGAAAATATATATTTACTGTTGGGTATTTTTGTTGTATTTTTAAATTATTTGAAAGCATTTTTACCGATAGTAAAATTTGGGTACAAATCAAGTTGGGTTGGTCTTTGTTAGCTCACTAGTCCGTTTAAGCAAGTGTCAGGGGTTCGAATCCCGCCTTGTGTATGCAACAACCTACGACGAATTAGTCCTTGACACGTCGAATTTGAATAATTTGACGACGTTTTTGGTAGTCAACCCTATTTTTAACATTAAAAAAAAAGTGTATAATTTTATGCTAATGTCTACAAACTATTTTTATTGGATTTAAGTTAATTTAATTAAATTTAGTTAATAAAAATATTTAAATATATAACAAAATTCAATAAAATTATAATAGAATTTAACCCCTACTATATCTTACCAGTTACCATGCCTACTTATTAGTAAGCGAGTTCATACGAACATATAAAGTCAGCAGCAGCTGTTATCAATACGAAGACAACCGTGCACTAGCTGTTAAGTGTTATCTATACAAAATCAACCGTAATTACCGTTTTCTTTATTACAGAATAATAACTAGATCCGGGTCAACGCTAGTTCATCAAACTACTTGTTACAAAAAAAAGGTAAGAAGCACAGCTTGTTAATCTTGACATCATCACAAGAAATTCTATGATGTCAGCAACGTTTGGCAAACAACTACTTATCTACCACTTCAACCCCCTAAATTTTTAATCACGTGCTTTTTTTCCTTCTTCCTCGCTTACTCATCACTTCTTCCCGTAGTCCTTCCTTTTTCCTTATTCTTTTCCTTCCTTTTTAGCTATTCATGTAGGACGCAATATATTATATATATTCTACTTGCATGTATTTAATTTGAACCAACTCATGTAAGTAAAGTAGAGTGCGGTGCAACTTTATCTGCTGGTAGAATAGGATATAGATTTAAGATATATCCTATTTTATTTTATCTGTATTCTTAATATATTATATAATATATATGTAAAAGTGATGTGTATAGTAAAAAAATATATAAATATTAAATTTATACTTTTTTTTTATAAAAAATTAAAATAATTATTAAATTAATTTATTATCATATTATTTATAATTTTATATTAATTTTTTTAAAATTTTATTGTTTTTAATTTTAATTTAAATTTAGTTTTTTATTATTTATTTTATTAATATGTATTAAATTTAGAATGATTAAATTTTATATTTATTTAAAATTTTTTTATTTTTCTACAGATAGAATTAGGTAAAATAGGATTTAGAACTTTTAAATGTGGATAGAATTAAAGTTCAAGAATTCTGAATCTATCGATAAAATAGAATAAAATTTTTAAAAAAATTTTAACCCGCAAATAGAACTAAAGTAGATTCTACCTATCCTATTTATTGTGAATGGTACATTCATGCATTGCACTTTCTCTCTCCTTCACATCACCCAAGATAAACTTTAAAATCAAAATCAAAGTCAACAAACTTCAAATGCAAATGTCTCATAATAAACGTGTGTTTAGATGAAACATTAATCTAATTCATTTTTGTCAACTGTATATATCTTATGCACATATACCTTATGCATGTGATGTGGTGTATGTGTGAACATAAATTCATGTGAATTCTGAACATATTATATGATCGAATTGGATAGAGCAGGGTTAATAAAGCTTTAAATTGAAAGACAAGAAAAAACAAAGGTGAAGAAAGATGTTTTCTGTATATTCTATTCACTGATATTATAAGGAATGAATATATTTATATAGGTAAGTTCTGGTAGTTAGGATTGTCATATCTAAAGGTAGTGATGTTTTAACTAATGAATTAATGAATGATATGTGGCATATCTATTTAAGCATTAGAATTTTTAATGTCAGCATTGAAGAAGATTAAACATAGCTAAATACGATAACTTGTTAAATTTTATCGCATTGACAGTATAGTTATTTTGAGTCCGAAAATAAAATTAAATATTTCATGTGGCCTTTAGATTGCATGGACAAAAACCATGTCAAGATGAGATGGGTCTCTGAATAAAAAAAATGTAAATTAAAAATTAGTTTTTGGTTCCCTGGCCAATATTGCATCTAGGTTTTTGAAGAGCACATCGAGAAGATTGATGATAAGAGTTTTGATGCCAATTGAAAACAGATGCATATTACCACCGGTGAAACTTCGAATACTAGGAGAGAGGTAGAATCATTTAACAGAAAATTGAAGAAAGACATAATCATCCAACTGCAAGACCTAGAGCAAGCAATCTAGCATTTCTCTCCTCCTATCAATAGAGAAGAACGGGAAAAGAAGTATTGGTACAGATAAAGAGCAATCCGTTTCTATGGCAGCAGCATTCAATGGCTCACTAGCATTCTACTCTATTCTGTCATCCTACAGCGACCACCATTAATTGATAGAGGGAGCGCCTCACAGAAAAGAAATGTTATTGGTTATCTTGATTAGGATTAGGAACCATTGAGTGAGATGAAAGGAAAAGAGTTAGTGAAATTATTCCTATCCATGATCCCAAAACATGTTTTTTTGTTTTCTTTAAATCTAGTAAGTTAAAATACGTAAATGACTATAAAGGGAAAAAAATTAAAAATACTAGGTTATTAGAAGTTTTTTTCACTAATTAGTTGTTTCTCCTCTCACTAACACACTCACCAGCCGCGCATTGGGAGTTAGCCCTCTAATACTAAACCCCCAATCTCAACTGAACCCTAGTTCTCCAATCATTGTACCCATAACCAATCTTTATCAATTTTCCCACGAAATTGCATTATCAATTTTTTTTATGTTAATTACTCTAACTTTATGCGCCAAATGATTTACTGCATTTAATTAGTGGAGTTACTATGTCATTAGAAGAGTCAATCTCCACCGTATATATTCAAACATCACAGATGTCCTTCCTGCATTGGTTTACACGTTATGGCCACCTTAATCATCAATATGCATCAGTCACCACAGACAGTACCATTTATATATACATCATTGTCTGTGAATGCCAAAAAATAATAATAATAAAATTTTCATATAATCTTTATATGATTCTATTAGCGGTCAATAAGTGATTTAGCATAACTAATTTGTTTTTAAAAAGAAAAAAAGAAAATGCTAAAAAGTGTGACAGGAGAAAGGAGAAATTCATTTATTCCATAGGATATACGATGTAGGGCTGTGAGAAATTATTGTCCCTGTTATAGGCTGGTGTGGAAGGCTTATTTGATACAGCCTCGCAAGTTGGAAGATGAAAAATATCCATAACACCAAGTTTATTGAAATTGAGATGAAATTGATGAGGAGATAATAGTTGGATAAAAATGTCAGGTAATTGTCCAAAAAAAGGAATGAGTAGAAGCTTCACGACCTCAATTTGAGTTTTTTGTCGGACCAAGTGATAATCAACTTCTAGATGTTTAGTTCGTTTATAAAAAATAGAATTTATTGCAATATAAAAAGTGCTTTGATTGTCATAATACAAGATAGGTGACCAAACCAAAGAGATATGAAAAAATTTCAACATGTTAAATATTCATTAAAGTTCACAAATTGTATTTACAAGAGGATTAGACATTTATTTCTTGGTTCTCCAAGAAATTAAAGAATTATCCAAAAACAAATAATACTCAGTTAGGAATTCACGAGTGTTAGGATATCCTACTCAATTGAAGTCACTAAAATAAAAAATTTAAAGTTCAGAATATTTAGGGAGAAAATTTTTTTTCAAGACTATTATTTAAATATCTTAATACTTGTTTTGCGGCTTGAAAATGAATTTGAATTGGAGATATCATAATATCTGGTTTTGTAGTAGTAAGATAGATAAATCGTCTAACTAAATAATAATAAAAAATAAATTAAAAAAAAAAAGAGTTGTTATTATGATATAATCTGATGGCACTATCCAATCTATTAGAATGGAAGCCGATTTGACACCTATTAACCCCAAAATTTTCAAAAGATCAAGACAATACAGCAGCAATGAGAACTGTATGTGTTAATTTAGCTATAAAATTGTGTTAAAAGAAGAAGAAATTAGACACACACCACCCAAAATACTCTATCCTTTTTACAACTTACTCCAATTGAGAAAAATTTAAATTAAAAAACAATGACGCATCAGCACTACTTTCCAATATCCATGCGAGTTAATTTAATTAAAAAATACTATGTATACACAAAATATATTATAAATTAGTTAATGTTTTTAAAATGGAGAGTCCGAAAGCACGAGTGTACATCTATATATATGCTTAATTATAGTTTAGCCCAGCATCATCAGCTCAATTTTTTTTTTCTTAGTTAAACTCTTTGCTTTATTAATTTTTATTTCCTTTTTTTTCATTCGATAAATTCTTGGGTTTTAGCTCCAGACACCACATATATCGAAACCATGCATGGTTCCTTTCTTTCCTTCTTTCTTGAGAAAAACACAACAGCAACAAGAACAAATCAAGATGGAAAGTGACTATAGCTGGATGGTTCCAATGAATTCATGGTGGGTTCTCTAGATCATGGAGAGTTTCAGGCATAATGCAGTTTGTCGGATCCGAGATGAGCTTCAAAACAAGTCAACAACTGAAAATGATATAAAACTAAAATTTACTGATACAATATTTGAAATCAGACAAAAATTGTAGAGGAATGCTACGGGACAGCAACTTTTGTGATTTATAGTCATTAAATATTCATTAATGATGGTTTTAATGGTATGAGATTGGTGTGAGATTTCATCCAATGGCTCACTTTTCTTTACTGGTTACATGCCGGCCAGAATTTAATAAAGTTGCTGGCCCTAGCCTTTTCCTTACAGATATAATATTTGAAATGAGACAGATACAATATTTAAAATAAGATAAGTTTCAATAAAAAGAGATAATATTATTTTAATAAAAAATCAATTAAATATTATTACTTGTATAACTCATTAAATGAACATTTGAATGTTATTATTGTAACATAAGCTCAATCAAAATAAATAAAATGTAATCATCTGTATAAATAAAATGTAATTAGCTGTACTTTTACATGCATTTTATTATCCCATTATTAATTTAGTAGAAAAATAGATGCAAATCAAGTTTAATATAAGTTATTTTTTAATTATTTATAAAATTTTAATTTCTCCTCATAAAAATTCTAAGTTTTTACATTTACAAAATTCTAAATTTTTTTATTGGAATTTTTTTTTTCTAAATCGAATGAATCAAAATATGTAATGGCTCAAGCATGTATGTAATGTACTTTTTTTTATTATTCTTATGGTTAACTAAATAATATTTTAATTTTTTTAACTAATATGTATAATATTTTTTAAATATGATACATAATTATTAATTAAGTAAATCTATTATTTTTATTTTAAAATAATTAAAAATAATATAAAATTTAAATTGAGTTAAGATTAAACATATTGATGTGACAAATCTGTCTAAAATTAATTTTTACCATATATGATTTCATAAATACTTGACATTCAAACAAAAGAACAAAATTGAGAGCTCATTATCAGTCGTCAATCGGTTGACTAGTGACTACTAAACAGTTAATAAAAGAACTCAAGAAGTATATATAAAGCATCCATCCATTTCACTCCAATAATAAAGAAACAAATGAAATATGGGAAGAGTAATTGTTCTAGACCCCCCACTAAACACGCTCTCCAGAAAAAAAGAAAGAAAAACAAACAACTAATTAACAATCAAAGAATAACTCAATATATAGAAGACAGAGGATATCAGAAACGAGGATACAGATCTGATATATATATATATATAATAGATGCTTTATTATTTATATAAGGTAGGTCCAGATCCGTGAAGATCTGCACGCTGTTTGGTTAGGAACTTGTTGCTGATAGATTAATCATAGCATATGGCATGAGGGTTAGCAGTAACATTAACAATCTGCATAACCCACTATTCATCGCATCCAGGGTGAGTTTACCGCAGCACCCACCCTGTTACGAGGGTTAGCAGTAACAGTAACGTCTTCTTTTACGGATGCAAATACAGCATCAGCCACTTTGGTATGAGGATTAACAGTAACATCATCTCGCATCCAGGGTGAGTTTACCGCAGCACGCACTCTGTTACGAGGGTTAGCAGTAACAGTAAAGTCCTCCTTTGCAGATGCGAATACCGCAGAACCCACTCTGGTATGAGGGTTTGCGGTAACAGTACCGTCATGTTTTTCGGATGCGTTCGCAGCAGTCACCCCGGCTCCCGTATTCGTATTCTCTTGCGTATTCCCATACGGATTGACCATCCTTGAAAGGGAATTATAGATTGAAGAAATTGCGGAATACATAATGAATATGGGACTGGAGTTGCAGGCTTCTTTATGTAAGTGGAACTTCATATATATATATATATATACACACTCCAACTCCAGTTAACGCGTTAGCTAATTTTTTCAGGCCCCTTTGTTATTATTAACTTGTATATTATACTATAAAAAGAAGACTAAAGACAAATTCAGCATTATTGCGTCTCCAACTCTCTTCTACCTTTTGACGTCATGATTTCATATTTTAATAGCAAATATATGTAACTTCCTTGGAATCACATGGAAATAAAATCGGTAGGGTTGACAAAACTGGCTAGCCCCGTCCTGCCATCAATACGTAACTTCCCTCAATGCATTGTGTGTTGTATTTAATAAGATGTCAATAAAATTTGTTATTTTTTAGTCAATCATTTAATTTTGAGCCCCTATAGAGAGTTCTTATTTTGAAAGAGATTTTAAAAACGAACCAAATGAAAGAATATAAGATAAAATACTACTTTTAACTCAAATTTTTAAGATATTAAATTAATAATTCTTTTTATAAATTTTTAACTCTTCTCTAAATTTTTTATATAAAAATAATTTTTACTATTTAAAATTTAATATCATTCTATATTTTAAGTATTAAATTTTAAACTCTAAATATTAAATTTTAAATTTTAATAATATAAAAAATATTAATCTTCTATTATTATTATTCAGTCACGTGTGTGCTCCATGTTTTTGTTTTCTGTAATAAGCTCTTTTATCTTTAGATAACCTAAGCAATTATAATAACACAAAAATGTCAAATATTTATCTTAAACTAAATATAAGTTTTAGTAATATCAAAATTTACTATGCCTTAAAGCCATTACATAAATTATTGTTGAAGTTAGATTTTTTAATAATTTATAACAATAAAATAAAATCGTTTTCTTATGTTATTATAAAAATAATTTTATATATAATTTATTATTTAAAAAAAATTTTAAGGATCAGCACTTTTATTAAAATACTAATGATAGTTAATTGATGGTTACAAATCACAAAATGTGTTAATATTTAATATTTTTTTACTTGAATCTAACTTCTTAGATGAATATAAAATATTATGCTATTTAATCTATAATTCATTGAGTTGTTAATCCTTAACATTACTAATTTATAAATTATATAATTTAATTTTTGTTTCTAAAAATTAGAGGGTCCGATTTTTAAATCGCCCTAAACTTTTAATTAAGCGCGTGCTTTTTCCCTTCTTTATCTCGCCCACTCTTCACTTCTTCATCTGGCATTTCCTTCTTCCTCGCTCTTTTCCTTCCTTATTCTTCATTCCCACCTCATTGACTTCCTTTTTTTTCATTCATGCATTTAACTTTCTCACTACTTCACATCACCCAAGATAGTTTCGAATGGATCGGAGGAATTAATATCAAAATCAAAGTCAATAAACCTCAAATGAAAATAACTCATAATAAACATGTGTTAGAATGAAACATTAATCAAATTCAGTTTTGTCAACTGCATATACCTTATGCATGTGATGGAATGTTTGACCAAAATTTCATGTGAACTCTGAACATATCATTGAGTAAGTTCGTAAAAGTATAGAAGCTTTCACTAATGAAATAATTTTCTCATTAAATATAACAAAGAAAAAATTAAATGGCTTTCGGATATATTATTTCAGGGATGCCATATGTGATATGTCTAATAAATATTAGAGTAAATATTTTTTATGGTCCGCTCTTTTTTAAAAATAGGTAAGCCGTGTCCTAACGTTTAGAAAATGATAAATCAGCTTTTGTTTAATTTTTTTGGTAGACACTTCGATCTTTCCGTAGCTCTCTTCCTTTAAATTCGACGAAAAAAACTAACATATAATGGTGAGGTGGTGACTTGACTTAGACACATCATCTGAGTTGGTTAGGACCATTTAGTCCCTACCCAATCAACAAAATGGCGTCGTTTTCAGCAAGGGAGAGATGCACGTTTTTTATGAGTCTCCCTCTTCACTCCCTTTTCCAACCCTAACTCAAGTAGTAATCATGAGTGATACAGAGCAATTTTCAACCTCTCACACACGTCGTGGTTGGAGGAAGGTTAGGATGGGTTCGAATAATGTTAGTGGAGGGAAGAAGGTGAAGTTTCAACACTCTAAATGCAAGTATAGAAGTTATGCGATTATGCAAGGATCTTCCTCAGTTGTTGCTATTATCGTGTAAGTGTACCTCCATGTTTGATTATCAGATTCAATTTGCTTTTATGCGTTAACAATTATCTTCATAATAACTGCAATTGTAGACAGAACGACCTCACTGCAACTATTTCATATGGCTGGATGAGCTGATTCTTATCATTCTGCATATGAGGAAGATATTGATGTTGAAGGAAGAATGACGATGTTAAAGAACAGATTGGAGCAATTGGAGCACAAGGTTGATTTGGCAATTGAAGAAAAATCAAAGAAATAGAGTATTCAGTTCATAATCTCTGTCATGCTAGCCATGTTAATTGTATTAGCAGCAGTAAAGTATGTTGTAGTCTAGAACATAAATTATATTTTATTGCAATATGTGATGTATGGTTAGGATTAATATATGGCATGTTGGATCTATAGTTACCATGTTCTATATAGATGGATTGTGATTTTATTGCATTAATGATAATCTAATTTTGTGTAAGAATTATGGATCTATGAAACTCTGTACAGTTTAATATATATCCAAAAAAGCAGAGGAATTTCATTTATAATGCTATGCACATAGGCATAGTTTAGTCTGCTGATGTATCAGTTGAAAATAAGAAAACATGTTCTAGAACTAAATGCCCACACCTAAACAAAAGATAACTAGAAGTCTATTACATATTCCAAGTCATTAAACAAAAGGATCTCAACCTTTAATATATCCAAGACGCATAATAACAAAAAAAAAAAAACAAAACAAAACAAAACACACCAATCCTATGACAGTAACCATGGATATGAATCTGTCATTTCTTCTTTGATGGCCTTAAGCCATATGTTGCCTTGAATCCAGAAGGTGCATTCAGGTCTGGCGTGGGAATAAATTTAAAGGTTGTTGCAGTTTCTGAACCAGTTTTAGTATTAGTGTGTTGTTGCTCCTGAGTTAGTGATCTTGTGTTGTTGCTCTTAGTGATTGTTTATTTAGCTCTGGATTGTATTTTTTGGTTGAGAGAATTTGAGTTAGTTGGCACTAAAGGGAGCAGTGACATCCATTCCCTAAAGCAAAACATAAAAACATATTTCAGTTTGATATAGTAGGCAAAAATTCTTTGACAATTAAAAGAGACATCTGATTGTAGTAGTGCAGACCATGAGAGTTAGATCTCCACTCTTGGTTCTTGGATTAGTGTGGATGTGCTCCTGATTTTGGGAACTTTTTTTTATTTTTTTTTTGTTTTTGCCTGTTAATTACAATTAAAAAAGTTTGTTTCAGTTTTAATTTAGTCCATATCAATTTCAAACACAACAAAAATACCTAATACAAATTTCAAAAGGAAGATACCACTGGGTCTAGGGGTGCCACAGTTACACTATTGCTTACATTTGGTTCAACTCCATCCAAAATCTATGCAATACAAAAAATATTATACAAACATTTAGCATCAATTAGGCATAAAATTGTTCACATAGAGATTGAATTACCAATATTATAACTTGACATATTCTGGGTTCTGATTTGTAGCAGTAGGTGCTGATTGTTTTCTACTTGGTTATTGCTTTGACTTTTTTTCTTTGGTTGCCAATTTGGGTTCGCTAGTGCACCTTTAGCGTGCATTAGGTTGGTGTCTCTAGACACTAAAGACATGGACACGGTGGCACATGTTCACCGTTTGTTTGTTGAGACATAAATTTATGATGGACACGGTGGTACACAAGTATACACAAAATACATGTTTTTAGTGTCTCTCTATTGAGCTGAGATATTGAGACACAATTTATAAGACACAAAATTTTACATTTTTATCCCTTTTTTTTTAAATTTCAACTATGTCCCTAATTAATCTAACCCTAATTCCCCTTTTTCTCTCTTATTATCTTTTCTATTTTGTATTTGTAACCCCAAAATCCTTCCAACCTCCACGTTCCTTCCTCCATCCTTCTTCTTCCATGGCTGTGTCGCTCCTCCACACGACCGCCATAGCCATTGCCTCTCCTCTCTTTCTCTCTTCGCATCACCACACCCATCACTCTGCTTCTCCTTCCATTGTTGTGTCCCTCCATACCGCTGTCACAGACCGCCACCATTGACGCCGCTTCTTTCTTTTTCATCCTCTTCTCTCTTTCTCTCTTCACACAGTCGCACCTATCACCACCATAGGTCATCATCTTCGGTCATATTTATTCGTCTACATTCATCAGGTGTTACCCAAATCTGTTCATCTCCACTATTACTTGAATCAATTTCATTAAGAAAGGCGAAAAAATCAAGAAACTCCAAAATAGTAGTCGATCATTTTTTAGATTTGTCTTCTCATTTTCGTTTTTTTTTATTTATTTCAACCTGTTTCAATTTTTTTATATTGAGAAAATTGAATTGCTGAACTGATGAATAAATGAAAGTTGAAGATAGTATTTTGCGATGAAGTTAAAAAATTGCAGGTGGCAGTGGTGGTGGTGGTAGAAAGCTATGGTGGCGGCAGCGTTAATGTTGGTAGAAGATGATGGTAGATAATTAATAAAGATAAAATGGATATTTGAATTAAATTGTTGTGTCTTGTACACTGATGTCAAACACGTTAAAAGTTTTATGCGTATCTGTGTCTATGTCTTTTGGTATAGTTGTGTGTTTGTCTATATGTTCTGAAGACAGTAACCAAACGAAGCCTTACATATCCTATGATAGTGGCCCTTCTGTCCACATTTACTGCATGTCACCTGGAAGGCCTTCTTCACTTTGTGACTTTGTTCTTTCATCTGAGCCTCTGCCACCACATCAACACTCCTCTTTTTAGTTGGTCTTCCAAGGATCTCCTAATGTTGGTGCCTCAGGACGGGGTCTATTAGTTTTCTCCCAGAACTCTTCAGAGTTAACTGGTTTGATTGAATCCCCATAAATAGCTCTTATGACATCCATTGTGAGTCATTTATGTGCAAAATCTTCTGGCCTTAAATTCTATCTCCTCAGTCTTGCTATGGCAGCAACTACATATTTGCAAGATAGACCTAACAGTAATCAATTGAACAACATGTTATATTGTTTCAGATAAATACACACAAATTATACTAAAAGACAAAGTGTAGGGGGTAAACTTGTTAGTTGTCAAATATTGTAGGCACAAGTTTGTCTCTGCAAATTGACAGCAACCCTAGTTTTATATATTTGCACTTCAAACAACACTCTAGCATCATCCCCAACCCATTCTGCAGTCCACTTATTGCTTTTTGGTATAACATACTCATCCAGGCTTAATT
Organism: Arachis hypogaea; assembly: GCF_003086295.3. Classification (NCBI taxonomy): domain Eukaryota; kingdom Viridiplantae; phylum Streptophyta; class Magnoliopsida; order Fabales; family Fabaceae; genus Arachis; species Arachis hypogaea. The sequence goes on from NC_092047.1 coordinate 103,524,516, forward strand.
GTTGAACTGGAGCCAGTTTTCCAGTGCACTTGCTTAATCTGTGTTTATGCCCTGCCATCTTTTTAATAATGTAGCATATAAACTCTTCACACATACTCAGAATTGGTTTGATCCTTTACTCCACAATTTTTGCGTTCCACACTTTGCACATGTTATTTGTTATCTTGTCCACCTTAGGGCCGTGACTAAAATATACCTTACTCCAGGTAGCCGGATCAAACTTGTTTAGATATTCGTAGGGTTCATTATTCACTTTCTTTATAAGCTCCATTGAATTTCTAAAGTCTCTCATTGTTGTGCTCTTAGCAGCCTTCCAGACGAATCCCTTAGTTTGCTTGTATTTAAAGTGCTTGATAAAATTTTTTCAGATGTGAAGCACACAATTTTTATGGTGCACTTTTGGCATAACTTCATCCAAGGCATTAGCCAATTCCTTAAAAAAATACAAACAACACAAATGAATTTAAAACCAACCAAGCTTACAAAATCATACAGTTGCAATTTTAGTAACTTTATACCTTTTGTTGATCCGATATAAAGTTCCATCCATGATCAATGACTGGTACAAGATCATCTGCAAGATTGACAAAAACCATCTCCGGGAGTTAGTGTTCTCAAATTCAACCACAGCAAAGCCTATAACAAAAAAATGATTGTTCGCATCCTGTCCAACAGTAGATAGCAGATGTCCACTAAAGTATCCTTTAAGGAAACAACCATCCAATCTAATTAGAGGCCAACAACCCACCTTAAAGCCCTTCTTACATGCGTCAAGAGATATGTATAGTCTATTAAAAAGTGGATGTCCTTCTAGTTGTGGAATTACATCAATCATTCCAGTAGAATCCGGATTGCTTCTATGAATTTCATGCATGTAGTCATGAAGCTTTCCATACTATTCTTGCTCATTTCCAATTGTCTCTTCTCTAGCAACCTTCAGAGTTCTAGTAATCATCTTGTAGTTTATATGGACATTATAGCCCTGCTTCATATGCTCCAAGGCCTCCTTTGGTGTCATAAGTGGTTGAGTTAGTAGCCTCTTGACCAGTTTGCTTGTGATTCAAGCTCTGTTTGTCATATTATTGCTCAAATTTCTTTCACAGTTGTGCTTCCCATAGAGTGTCTTAATTTGATAGCAAAGACTCTGGCTGTTATAGGAATAAAACACAAGCCAGGGACAATCCTCCTTAGTACACCTAGCTCTAATTCTCTTAAGCTCATTCTTTAAATATTGCAGCTCCTTACCCTTAAAGACAAAGTAGTTTTTCAATGCTTGCTTAAAACTGTGCTATAGTAGTAAACTGTTGTCCTATCTGAAATTCAATCTCACCATATTCAGCTTTCTCATTAAAATCAGGATATCTTGGTCTATCCTCATCCTTTTACTAGAAGTGAGGGAGTTAAATGCCTTAGATTCATATTCATAAGGCTTGTCCATGCATGTCTGAGTCCACCTCCTCAATAACTAGCTCTAAAATGGCCATATCCCTTGCCTCTAGAGTTGGATCCATCTCACTTGGTCTATTACCTCTTTTGGTATTAAGCCCACTCTTTGGCCCATTACATCTTCCTTCTTGAGATAAGATATATTTTCTAACTCTTTCAACATATATTTTTGCCTTCTTCTTCTTGGTCCTAGGAGACAAGTCCTTATCATCAATTCCACCATGTGGCACATTAGTCTTCTTTTTAAGAGTATTTGATTTTTCATCTATCTTCTTCTTAGTAGACTTGTGTTTGGAACTCAGCCCACCCTTCTTATTCTTCCTCACACGCTTCTTCTTGGCCGCCTTACTTTCTTCACCACTACTACTGCTAATAGATTCAAATCCGGGTGGGGGGATATGTGAGGCTCATCTTCAGTGGTCTCATATCCATTGTCAGAAGAAGAAGAGTCAACTCTAACAACTTCATCCATTGTTTTCTCTTCTGGAATTACATCCAACTGGCTAACATTGTGTTCAAAATAGATGACCAGCAAATCAGACTCCACATCCTCCGTCTTTTTGTCACACATCTCGTTAATCTCCTTATCCCCCTTAAGAACATGCAATCCAGACTCTAAGTCAGAGGCAGTACCATCATACCAATAAATCTCTTTGTAGCTTGTATATCCTAGATCTTTAAACATTTTCACTAAGTCCTTGAAATTAACATAATTCATGTCTAACGAAAAAAATGTCTCAACTACTTGTCCATCAAAATAGTACAATACTCCATTGGAATCCCTTTCCAACCAACCCCCATGATGAAAAACAGGGATAATTTCATATGACATCTGCTAGAAAAAAATGTGCAATACTTATGATTAAATAACTACTCTAATCATCCACACTAATCATAATCAAACTATTTTTACTTTATCAGTAGTGACTAAGGGTAGCAAAATAAGATTAAAAAATATATACAAAATACAACCAACTCAGAAAGATGCCAACTAACTAAACGACACTAATAGTAGCATCGTCAATGGCTCCGTCAACAACGCCCTCGCTGGAAGTCTCCGTAAGCTTGCCTTGGAGGGAAACGTTTCGCTTTCTTAGGGTTAAGGTGTAATTTTATGTGTCTAGTGAGGGTGATTTCGTTACTGAAGATACATGTAAGGGGGAGAGGGAGAGACTCATCAAAAACGCACATCTCTCCCTTGTTGAGAACGACGCCGTTTTGCTGACTGGGTAGGGACTAAATGGTCCTAACCAAGTCAGATGATGTGTCCATGCCAAGTCACCACCTCACCGTTACACGTCAATTTTTTCCGTCGAGTTTAAACGGAGAGAGCCACAGAAGAGTCTAAGTGTCTAACAGAAGAGATAGAGATGGGTTGATTTATCATTTTCCAAACGTTAGGGAACGACTTGTCTATTTTTAAAAAGGATAGGGGTTGAAAAAGATATTTACTCTAAATATTATTATTTTAGATTAATATTTGATTAACAATAATTTACACTCATATTTATAAAAATTTGCACACATAACAATCATTATATGTTAAACAAAACATATATGTTTTCTTTAACATATTTTTTGCAATAATCATATATTTGTTGTTATTATTACATATTTAATAATAATTATATAATTTTTGTGACCATTAAAAAATATTTACTAACAAATGTGACAAAGCATAAAATTAATAATATCCAATTATCAATAAATATATTAATAATTATTTTTATTATTATTAAAAATAAAATAATTAACTGCCAAAAATAATTTTTTTAGTAATAACATCCTGCAATAGATTTGGCCACACGAACTTCTTCCACAAACTATTTCCTCTGCTTTCTCGATCATTCTCTTCTTTCTCTTAGTTCTGGTTCACTTCTCTTCAATTCAAAACACTTAGTTCTGACACCTTTTCAGTACGGTATGTGCATTCATATTCTTTTATCTACAATTAAACTACAGTAGCTAATTTCTCATTATTAACTCATAGCTAGTTAGATATTTAATTTGATGAGACAAATAATTTTATTATAAGTATCATATTTTTTAAGGATAAAATTTTTAAAACATTTATAAATATGAAGTATCTCTCATCTCATAAATTAACTTTTAGAATTGGGTTACATCCACTTATTTAAAACAAGATACGAAGTGTTTATATTTTTTATTTTTTAATGCAAGTTGAAATGAAGAACTGAAAATAAAAGAACACTACTTGTGGTTATTTCTTGGTAATTTCCATCTTTCCCACAACTATACTTATAAAAGACCTAAGGACGAAGCAGAGCCCGAAAGCACAAGTGCACAACTATATATATGCTTAATCATAGTTTGGCAATTGGCACAGCGTAATCAATTCAATTCTTTCCTTCCTTTTTTTTTTCAAGTCAACTCTTTGCTTTATCAGTTCTTTTTCCCGTTCGATCAATTCTTGGGTTTTAGTTCCAGACACCACATATATCGATCCCATGGTTCCCTTCTTTCCTTCTTTCCTGAGAAAAACACAACAACAAATCAAGATGGAAAGTGACTATAGCTGGATGGTTCCAATTGAATTCATGGTCGGTTGTTTAGATCATGGAGAGGTTCAGGCATGCAGCATTTGTCGGATCCAAGACGAGCTTCGAGAACCGAAAAGCGACGCATACGTTCCAAAACTCGTTTCCGTGGGGCCACTGCATAGGGGAGCCACCAGGCATCTGGTAATGATGGAAGAACCCAAATGGCGTTACCTCAAAAACTTTCTTGAACGCCAAGGAAGTCCCGAAGAAAACGTGTCATTAGGTTCAAGGCTAATAAACTGTGGCGCCGACATTCTAAAGTTGGACACAGTGATCTGTGCAAGCTATGGTGGAGACTTGGAGCTAGAAACCCATGAGCTTTCCAAGATAATGATTGTAGACGGATGCTTCCTGCTGGAACTTCTCCTCCGGCTCGACGATTACATGAGTTTGCGGCAGGAGGAGAGGTCCAGTAAGTATGCAAATGATCCATTCTTTGAGACGGAAAAGAAGGTGGCTTCAGTACTGAACGATATCACAATGATGGAGAATCAAATCCCGTTTGTGGTTCTCAAGAAGTTATTCAGAAAGGTGTACCGTGACGGCAGTAAGATGGAAAATGATCACCGAGTTGCCAATTTGGTAAGCAGAGCCTTCGGTTACCCGGCCGGCCCTTTGCAGAACAACTCCGGCACGGCACATATACTTCACTTGATGCACTCCTCCACCGTCGAACATGGCCACCAAATCCAAACGGGAGCGAGACCAGCGTGTCAAGAACTAAAGCAGTGCGCTACAAGGCTTCTAGCGGCGGGAATATCAATTATACCGGCGGTTGGTAACTGTAACTGTAACTGTAACCGTAACGGTAGCTTTGTGGATAAGTTTGACTTTGACATAAGATTCAATACGAAAGACGCGGTATTGGAGATCCCGCCTCTGCGTATTAAGGAAAGCACTGAAGTGAGATGGCGAAATTTGATTGCTTGGGAGCAGAGTAGGATTCGAATAAGATGCAAGTACACTTCCTATGCCTTGTTCTTCCGAGGTTTGATTTGTTGTAAGCATGACATTGGATGGCTTGAGAAGAAGGGAATGATAGTGAATGAGAGCAACATGAGCAAGGAAGAATTGTTGACAATGTTTAGGAGCATTTCCAAGGGAGTTGAGCACATGGATTCGAGTTATAGCGAGTTATGTGTAACCCTAAATGAACATAGGGTGAAACGAGTCACACAGGTGTTCCATGGATTCACCACAATTACTTGGCACAATTGTAGGCGAATGTTTGAAGTTATCATGTTCTATTGGAGCAATTGGTACCATATATTGATTAGTGAGCATATCCCTACGGTGTGGAAATTCATGGGTGTTGTGGCAGCTATTGTGCTGCTTGTTCTTACCATCATGCAGACATATTATTCAGCTCGTTCCAGTGGCTAGCTACTTTCATATGAGAAATGTTTCTTAGCTTCGGCTATGTTATATTATTGTCGGTTTCAATTTCAATTTTACTTTTTCTAGTTTTTTTTAAGAGAAAACTGAGGTGGAGTCCAATGGGAAGGCTATGCTTGTTGCTTGTTAAATATTGTTTTTTTAAGTACTGCTTGTTAAATATGCTTTTTTAATATTGACTTTAATGTTGGTCAGTTAAAATTAACCACTAATATCTATAAATACATATGTTATTTAATTTATTTTTAATATATATTTATTTTTTAATATATATTTTATATTAATAACTGATATTAATATAAATTTAATATGGTTATTTTGGGCATAGCCAGCATTGCCAGAGAAGGAGAGGCGGAGCTAGCCTCTCATATATATGTTAAAGGGAGGCAATGGCTCCCTTGAATTTCAATTTTTTTTTTATAAATTTTAGTTTAATCTCTTTTAAATTTTTATTTTAATCTCTTTGTATTGAGAGATTAAACTTTGGCCCTCCCCAAATTTCATTCTAGTCCCCTGCAGAAGAACCGAGAGAAGGCACCATTTATATATGTTGTTATATTCATGAAACTGAGAACAACGCAACAAAAAGTTTCAACATTGGGAAAAAAAAAAAAGGAAGAAAATTCAGAGCTCGTCGTTAGTGTAAATCGGGTGACCGCTACCTAGTTAATAAAGAACTCAAGTAGATACTTTCATCCATTTCACTACAATAATAAAGAAACAATTGAAATTGCACGCACACTAAAATATGATATATGAGAAGAGTAATTGTGCTCGATCCCCCAGTAAACACACTTACCAGAAAGAAAGAAACTTATCGAAGAGAGTAACTCAATATAGAAGACAGAGATAAGAAACGAGGTTACAAATATAATCTACATATAATAGATGTATTATTATTTGTCCAGGAACTTGCTGCTGATCGATTAATCATCATAGTACCAAAGTGGTATGAGGTTGCCAGCTATAACTCTATGAGCCATTTCGGATGTGATTGTGTCAGTGCAGAACCCACTCTTCTATGAGGATTAGTAGCACCCACACTGCTACGAGGATTAGCAGTAACTTTATGAGCCTTTTGGATGAACCCACTCTGCCATGAGGATTGGCGGTATGGGATGTCTTCACCGCAGCACCCACTCTGCTACGAGGATTGGCCGAAACTTTACTAGCCTTTTTTTTTCGATGTTTTCACTGCAGCATTCACTCTGGTATGAGGATTGGCAGTAACTTTACCTAACTTATTGGATGTTTTCACCGCAGCATCCACTCTGGTGTGAGGATTAGCGGTAACTTTAGTAGCCTTTTTGGATGTGTGAGCGCAGCACCCATTCTGGTACGAGGATTAGCTTTAGCTTTATCAGTGTGTTCGAACGTGTTTATTGCAGCACCCACTCTGTAATGAGGGTTAGCGGTAACTGTGCCGTCCTCTTATTCGGATTCGTTCAACGCAGCATATGCCTTTCTTTTTCTTGCGTTATAATTATACTATAAAAAGAAGACCAAGACAGCTTCCGGATTATTACGTTCCACGGTCCCAGCTGACTTCTGCAATTTCGTGTGACGATTTATTTCGTATTTTAATACCCACTATGTCTAACTTCCTCGCAATCGCATCGAACCATGCGGTAGGAGTGCCAGGGAAGAGTTGAGGGATTATAAGCACCAGCGTTTTTTATTGTTTTTAAAAAAATTAATTTTATTTTTTGTTAATATATTATTTATATTTTAAATTTATTAGATAAATATTTTTTATTATTTTAATATTAACATGACTTTATTTATATCATATTTTGTTAATATATATATATAATTTTAAAAAATAAAATATAGTTCAAAAAATAATGATAATAATATTATATTAATTCAAAAAAATTATATATAAATCAAAATACATATTAGTTATTTATAAAAGATAATTTTTATTTAAATGTTATAGATATTTATATTTGTCTTCATATTTTTTAAGTGATAGGACAAAATATAAATCTAAATTTGAAGAGGTCTTCATATTTTTTTATAAATAATGAAAAAACACAAGAATTAAGAATGCTTATTTTTTTCATTTTTAAATATCAAACTATAAAAATAATTAATAAATAAAATAGGAGAATATAAAAATTGTGTACCTGAAAAAAAAAATTAATTTATCATACATATTCTTATTAATAACATTTTGAGTCTTGAAAAACTGTCTGATTTATTGACTATAAAAATAACTATATAAACGCTTCAAGATTATTCAATTAAATTGCTTCCTTAATATAGTAGGAAAAATTCAATTAATTCAATTAATTATAAATTTGATAAAATGACTTTTAAATTAAAAAAAATATTTAAAAATAAATATAAAAATTTTATTAGTTATTTGACTTTTAAGACGTTCAAAAATTATAAATTTAAATTAAATAAGATATTAAAAAATTTATTACGTAGTTATTATGTGTAATAAAATCAAGATAAATATTTATAAAGTAATTATTTATAAATATTATAAAGTTTATTTATTTATTTTTAACAGTATTTAATTTAATGCAAAGATAAAAATTTATATTCAAAGTATTTTTTTATCTTTATTCATAATTCTAATAGATAAAAAAATATTTTATTTTTTAATTTTATTTTCATAATTTTAATGGATAAAAAATATACTTCTATTATATCTTCTTATTGTATCATATACTATTATTTTCTCTTACTATTATTTTCTATGGCACACTATTATTGCCTTGTTCTCCTTTCTCTTTTTTCTTCTTCTTCTCACACCTTCTCTTCACCCAATCGTAATTAATTATCACCAAGTACCATTATCGCAACTTTCAATCTTGTCTATCACTTAGCTTTGATCTATAATCATTTATTGTGTTAACTTTTTTGAGTCGTTGAAGTATTGTTAAAAGAATTAGTTTTTGTGTCTTTTGAATATCTAAATGTATAAAACCAATAGTTTTTTCTTGATGTGTGTTTTAAGTTGTCTTATTATTCTATTAAAAAAATGTACGACATAAAGCATTCAAAATTTTTGCTCAAATTATCAAAATTTGATGTCAGTAATCCTAAAAAATAATATCAAAATGTATTATTTTAACTAATATAATAAAAATAGTACATTATTGTAAGTTTTTAACTAATAATTATAAAGTTAAGTTGTAATTTAATATAGGTCCTTAGAATAAAAGACTGTCATTGCTTCTTACATTTGACTACTATTACATAAGTTGTACGTTTATTTTATTATGTAAATTAATTAAACTATATTTTATTATTTTATTTTGCATATTTTAAAATAATGCGATCCTACTATAAGGATGATATTAATTTTCATAATCTAATACAAACCTTCTTACTATTTTGTTTGTCACTTAAATACTATCTATAAAAAATAGTTAGTTAAAGTGAAACACAGTATAAAGAGAGTAAAAAAAAATTTAAAATTTAGAGTTCTAATATGTTTCTTAATCATCACTTGATATAACTCATATTTAATAGATTAATTAAAAAACACTCTTTCTCTTATTCTTAACTTCTATAATAAATTTTTTAAATTATCTAATATATAAAATGTCACATCTTTACATTTATCTTAAAAGTTAAAAGTTAAAAGTACATGATATTAATATTTTGAACAAAATTAAAATAAAAAGATAAAAAGCTAATGAAAAGAATAATATTAAGTTTGAGTTATGCTACGTGTACACCAAAATCAGTCACCAGTATAAAATACATACTAGAATACAAATACATGTTAAAAATAAATTAAACTACACATGTATTTATACACAATTACATTGGTGGTTGATTTTAGTGGCGGATTTTAGCGTATAAATAGCATTTTTTATTAAATTTTATGTTCTTTTGTACCAAAATATTATAATTTATTATATTATTATATTATCTTTATACTACAGAACAAAAAGTAAAATTCTATATTTTCTTGTGTGTGTTTGGATTTCAGTTTGTAAACGGGAGTTTGCATAAAATTGATTTTGCAAACTTGATTTTGATAAAAAGTAAGTTTGTGTTAAAGTAATTTATGTTTGGTAATCTTTATATCAAAATGGATTATAGTAAAGTAAATATTATTTAGATTACACTACTCAAAATTACTTTTAGATAAAAAATTACTAAAATAAACATCAACTTAAATAAATTTTTTATATTATTCTATCATTTTAATTTAGATATTTAAATAGATATTATTAATTAATTTTATAATAAATTAATATTTTACTTACTAAAATAAAAATAATATATAAAAATTAACAAAATATATTTTTATATCAAAAGCAAAAATAATATATGAAAAATATATCAAAATATACTTTATTATATCATATTACTTATAATTTTTTAGTACTTTCAATACTCTTAGTTATAATTAATTTTTTATTTACTTTGTTTTTTTTAATGGGATTAATAATTTATATTATAACAAAATTATAATAATAAAATAATATACAAAAATTACATTTACAAATTTTAATAGAGTCAAACAAAAAATAAATTTTTTTATACAAAATCAAAAGTAAAAATTTAATAAAAAAATATAATTATATATTTAAAATATTTGAATACTAAAGAGATTACAAGAAAAAAAATAAAGGGTAAGATTGATAAGAAAAAAATAAATTCAATCCTAATATGATTTTCTAAACGCAGAAGGTACAATTTCTAGCTTCTTGTAAACGCACGTTAAGAACGTTTAAAAAAGTACCCAAACATAAAGAGGAAGTATTCAATGAACTCAAACGTGCTTCTCTTCTTTCTAACGCTAAACTAAACACAGCCCTTGTTGTTACTTATTTTACTTTATTTTTAGGGTAAAGTATACTTTTTGTCCTTAAAGTTTAGCAAAAGTTTCAAAAATACCCCTAAGTTTTATTTTGTTTCAATTTTGTCCCAAAAGTTTTCGATTTGCATCAAATATACCCTTAATGGCTAAATTTTCAAAAAAATTTAAGACCAATCTAACAATAATGCATGAAATTATGCTTGATTTGCTTGTATTGAGGGTTGTTTTCATGAAATTGTTGTTTTAAAAGAACATAAACATCATTTCTTTCTTTTTAAGTTTTTTAGTTTCTGTTGTTGCTGATTTTGGATCTAAAATTGTGAATTGATGATTTTTGAGTTATTGTTTAATCTGAAATTTTTGTTGATTTATTTTGTGGATGTTGCTATTGATTTATTTTGAGACTGTTGTTGTTGCTGAAAGAAAAGTGTTAGAAGTAATGAGTGGGTGATAATAATTTAGGATTATGAACGGGTAATAGAGAGAAAGAAAGTTATGGTTTGTTGGTTATGATGGCAGTGGTGATGATTATGGTGGCAGTAGTGATGGCGGTGAAGAAAGGCAGAGGGAGAAGATGATGATGTGAAGTTAACGATGAGGGTGTAAAGATTTTTTTTTTATTTTTGTTTAAGGATAAAATTATCCAAAAAAATCATTTATGGATAAAAGGATGATTTTATAACGTTTTGTAATGTTGAGGATGATTTTAATAATAAAAAAAGGTCGAGGACGATTTTGATTTTGACCTCAAACCTTAGGGACGAAAAAAGTACTTAACCCTAAAAATTATTTATATGTAATATACCAAATTTAATGTTTGCAAAAAGTTTTAAACTTTAAAAATATTTAAAATATAAAAAAGTATTTATAATAAAATATAATAAATTTAAAATATCTAATAATTTTATTAATGATAAAAAATTATGTATATATTTATTTATTTGTTAACAAGCCAGAGAAGCTTGATATGCCAATAAAACTAATTAGTGAACCTAAGTCTAATCTATTAACATTTTTTTTTGTTAATAAACGGGGACTATCTCAAAAAAGAGATACCTAAATACAAATTAAACGGGACAAAGATACCCCTTGATCATCATTAGCTAATATGCTCCCTACCTCTATAGGAAGAGTGTTCAAAAAATAAAATAAAAGTCAATATTCAACTCTAAGCTTTTACGCACAACGCACAAGGCAATCAGTACATCTATTGTCCTTTCTATAGATATTTACAAAAAAAAGGTTCCAATTCTTATTTTTCCAATTGAAAATGTTCCTGAAGAGTATAGTTGGATGGTTCTTTAGATTTCTGGGATTGTTGATAATATCAATCACAACCTTTGAATCACATTCAAGAATTAACTTTTTTATTCCCATAGTCCAAGCCAGTTGTAATCCCTGATCTATTTTTCAGAGTTCTGCCTTAAAAGCAGTACAGTCTCCGATGTTGTAAGCAAATTTTCCAATTCATTTGCCACAATTATTTCTAAGAAGGCCACCACATCCTATCTTTTTTTGTTGTTCTGTTTGAGGTGCCATCTGTGTTGAGTGTTATCCATCTAGGAGGAAGGGAGTGCCATTTGATGTTCACTTCCTCTCTTCTTCCCCTCAAATTTCTGCTGTTGTTCCTTTCAAAAGCTTCTCTTATCTCCTTGACTTTCTTTGAGATTTTCAAGTGGCGTTAGGCAATTTTTTGTAATTTTTCTCATAAGTCTCCTTATTTCTCCAAGTCCAAATCTTCCAACAAGCAGTGAAGAAAAAATCTTGCCAGTTCTAGTTCGGATCCATGTGAAGAGGCTAATGAAGATTCATCTCCACCTAGTCCTCAAAATTGGCATTGAAAAAGCTTTGTATCTTGCTTGGGTGGATGAGTTGTCTCCATGTTGGTGCTCGTTTGGTGCAGTTTCTGACAACGTGAAGAATGTCCTCTTACTCGCCGGTGTAGAAAGGGCAATCCCCTGTGCCTCCAAACATTTTAGTCCTGCGCTAGTTGGTTAGCAGACTATTGTGCAATAATTTTCAATTAAGAACCCTAGCCTTCTGAGGGACTTTCTATCGCCATATCATCGTCCACTTTGAAGAGAAAGATTTTGACCACCCCACCGAAGCTTTGTAGGTCTCCCTGTGGAGAAGTCACCATCCTCTGTATGCCTCCAGCCAACTCTATCTACTCCATTCTCTTTCCTAGACGTGGGTTGCACCATAATTTTTTTGATAATATCTTCATTTACGTTATTTTTTAGCTTGATTGAATTTCATTCTCCTTTGTCATTAATCCACTCCCAAACGATGCTATCTAGGTCTGGGTTGTTGTTAATCGCATGGTGGATGAGGGAACCTGTTTCCTCCATCCAATTATCCAACTAAAATTTTGTATCCAGACTATCTCCCAGTATCATGGAGTTGTGTTCATTAAATTTTGGCCAGATCTTCATCAGTTCTTTCTACAGGTAAAAATCTGATCCTTTAGCAGACTCTCTCTTGTGAAAAAATTATTAAAATATTAAAGTTTTTATAATAATTTGAATCTAAACTTATTTTTGTAATATTCAGGCCAACTTATAATTCTCTAACAGGCAGAATGACCTATTTCCATCCCTATTGCCAGCACTATTAGAAGGTCATTGCTTGACAATTCAATCCCTACATTCTTCGATCTGCCCTCATACTACCCCTTGTCCTTTGGTTTAAGATCAATTCCTTCTTCCATTATTGGTTTACAGTTGTTATCTAGCATGCTTAGGCTTGAGAAAGCCTAACTCTTTTCGTGGCAACTAGAAAAGACCCAAAACCATTTTTTCTGTTCAATCCAAGGTTCTGAAAATCGAACCGGTTATCAAACCGTTCTGGCTACTGGTTCACTGATTTACAGGTTCAACCGTAGTTCAACTGAAATAACCGTTTTATAATAAATAATAAATAAAATAAAAATAAAAATAATGAAACATAACTATAATTTGTATACCAAAAAGAAGAATCGTTAATGCTGGCAAAGACCATATAGCTTTATGATGTTTCAGTGCCTGAATTTTGTCAATGCTTTGATCTCATTTTCAAATTCCTTCCAATTGAACTTATCATCCGCATCTGATTCCATGTGAAGTTTTTTCCACAGCACCAACCATACCTGAAGGCAACTCAGCCTTATAAATAGATCATTGCCCTCCAATGCTAATGAGATATTTGTCATCCAAATTATTAGCAGCTTTAATGATGGTTTCAAATGCCATTTTTCCATCATGACTCCATATGAAAAATTGTTCTTCTGGTTGTATCTTTGAAACACCAATCACACGAAGTGTTAGTGCTAATAATCCAAAGATAAGAAGCAGAACTAATAACATGACCAAAGTTAAGCTTGACCTACCATTAAAATTAGATGGAATTGTGCCAGAAAAATTGTTGCGAGAGAGATTCAACCACTGCAACTGCTTCAATTCTCCAAGCACTCTTGGTATTGTTCCATTCAACAAATTCCCACTAAGATCAAGAGAATAAAGAGCTCTGAATGACTTGAAGTCAAAGGGGATGCTTCCTTCTAGTTTGTTGTTGCTCAAGTTCAATTCCAACAAATTAGGTAACAGAACAACTTCAGCAAGGTTCAAATCAAGAATTATCAAAACCAAATCAATCAATTCATAGAACCAGAGCATATTAGAATCAATATCCAAGATCATTAACAATCCTAAATCACAGTAATGACTAATGATAACAAAAATTGAAGAAGCAAGATGAAAATTATAGATTAACTAACCAATTAAAAGTTTAAAACAACAATTACAGTTAAAAAAATAAAAAAAAAACTTCTAAAGAGAGCAGAGATTGTAGTATCGTTGTGAAAAATCCAACTCGACCAGGCTTAGTCAAGGGGGAAGATGAATGTACTTACCTGCTCAATCAATTAAGGAACGAACTAGATCCTTCAAGACAGAGCACAGAACGGGACAAGGAACACAACAGTGGGGCTGACACGGTGGAATAGAGGCGGCGTGACGGGACAGTGGTTGCACGATGGAGGAACGAGGCGAGACCAGTTGCAGCGACGACGGTGGCTTCGAAGTTCGAACAGCGGCGGAGACGACCGGCAAGCAAGGCGGTGGCTTCGACGGGGAGGAGCTCGAGTTGGAGACGAAGGAAGAGGAGGGTCGCGTGAGTGAGAAAGTGGCAGAGTGCTTCGTTTGGATTTTGGGAAAGAGGTTCACGTACACGTAGTTAGGGTTTCCCACAATGAACGAAACAGCGCCGTTTGGTGATGATTTTAGAAAATCGGCCGGATTTCGGTTCGATTCGACCAATTGATTCTTGGCCGGTTCACGATTTGACCGGTTTGACCGGCCGATTCGAACCGGTTTTCAGAACCTTGGTTCAATCGCTTACCAATATGATCGGCTTTTAAAAGATACAATAATGTATGTTTAAAGGGTGGAATTGGTAGAAACTAGAAAGAAAATAAATTTTCTTAATTAATGATCCAATGGTAACAAGTGAAAAAAAAATTGCTTCACGTGAACATGAATTAAAGTACAAAATTACATTTGCATTAAAAAAAAATAGTCAAACAAAAAATTGAAGTCATTCAAAAATTTAAATATATTTTTTATATTTTAAATGTTAAACCAAACACATCCCGAATTATCTAATATCCATTTTGTTTGCAGCTATTCTTCACTAAAGTATTGTTAGGGGAGCCAAGTGGCTGAGAAGAGTTAAAACTCAAGAGAGTTAAATTAATAAATTAAATTAAAGATCACAAAATTGACTGGAGAACATAATTTTACTCAATCTTACGACTAAACGTATATGAAATTTTTCAAATATATATGCTTCACGTAAAGGAAATTGGGTTGGACTACTATAGAACTAACGTTTTTCAACTAAGAAAATTTTCATACACAACTTATTTTGAAGCCAACAATTAAAGGGAGAAGTAAAGAGAAAGAGAGGGGGAAAAGGAAAAATGTTAACTGATTGTTGATAGAGAAAAATAAACATTCAAACAATGTAAAACTTTCAAATCACACTTGAAATTCCAACGCATATTTATCTTTTCCATTGATTTTTCCTTCAAATAAATCATGCAAGAATCCAACAAATCCTCTGTTTCATGATTTGTTAATTAAGAGATTGCATAATAACGGGGGTAGTAAAAAATTCAAGCAAGTCTTGGTCATTAATTTTAGAAACGAGAGGTTCATGCATCATCAAAATACAGGTTTTTTTATTTTGTCAGATGATAGTTTGGACAGCCACCAAGCTTTAAGTTTTACATTATAAATTTACACATATTACTTACTTACACACCTAAGATTTTTAAGAATTCTTATCCACAACTTGACATTATCAAAATTCGAACACAGACATATACTAATGTGTCATCTCAGCTACACTTCAGTTGTGATTTCTAACTTTAATATGATGTTCTTTTCTGGATAGGGGTGGTAACATGTACCCTATATATGTATATATTATATATTATATAAAAATATTTTTTAAGTGGATATTGAACTAAAGACCTTTCACTAAATGCAAAAGATCCTTAGTCATTAAAAGAAGATCATTAATTGATAATTTAATACGTTTTTTTTACATAAAAGTCAGTTCTATTTTAAATTATCATCAAGCTATATAATAATGTTGCATCTTATTTATAACCCGCATGTAGGATCAGGTACTCGCAGATTAAGAGCGAGTAGAGTTAAAGTTGAGATATTCTCAACCCACAAATAGGATAGAGTTGAGTTTATATAAAAATATCAACTCGGGGGTAGAGTTAGGGTCGGCTCTAAACCCTACCTTACCCTACTCATTGTCACCGCTACTTCTCGGAAAATAATGGCACGTGACAAGGTGTGAGCCCACATGCAGCCCATGTAAAATACGGGCTGAGCCCATGAATGAGTGAGGAATAAGAACTCTGGAGTATTAAAAGAAAAGAAAGAATTTAACCCAAAAAAAAAAAAGAAGAAAGACCAATAATGCCTTTAAGACCACAAATTGCAAATTGATTTTTTGATGTTGGCATATTCGGGAGACATGGAAGGTAATAATTAGATTGCAATCTACTAGCACATGAGAACAATGGCGAACAGAAAATCTTATAGTATCTCATCCAACCATAATGTAAACAGATTAAAAAGAAAAAAAAAAAGGAAAAAAGATACCAAATCATACATGTATCTGATCAATTTAATTAGCCTATGCATTTATAGCAAAGGAATCATAAACATTTGGCACACTATTTTTAATCAACTTATCTTAAAAGTAGTAAAAGAGAAAAAAAAAAACTATATAACAATTAAAATGACAAAAAAAAAAAAGAAAAAAGAAAAAGCCAGCTAGCACACATCAAATAAAAAAGTGGGGGAAGTATTTACCACTATCCCCCATATATGATACAAAAGTATTGAAAGGAAAATGTGATTGTAGCTGAACTCTAATAATATACTTAGTAGCAATGGTAGAGACGAGTGAGTCAGCTCGGTGTCTAGTGATGACGGTGAAGAGGCGGTGGTGCAACGGCCGCAGGATGCGGCGGAGGCAACGGGGGCTTGCATTGATAGCACTTGGCAAAGAGTCCAAATGTGTCAATTTGCCTAACAAAGTTGGTCATGCTGGCCCATCCTCCAAACCCAAACCCAACCACAAATATCCACACCACAATGAATGCGTTGAATACATACATTGCTGTCCAACTTGGCATGAAGAAAGGGGGCTTCTCTGCAGCATTCTGTAACAAAAAATTATTTTTTAGATTTACATCTTTTTTTTTTTTTGGTATGGGGTGTCCCTACAAACAATACTATTGCATTACTCGGAAAAATCCGAGAAAAGGGAAATGATCAATGATGCCAAATTGGGAGATTTGATAAGATTGTCAAACAGTATTATTGGGTTAAGACTCAGATCAACTCAGAAGGTCCCTACTAATAATAATGTACCATCACATGTGGGGTTTGGTTTTTTTTTTTTTTTAGGTCACGCTCCTAGATTGGGATTTTGCCTAAGGTGTGTTGTGTGAGAATTGGATTTGGATCTTCTAAATTTTGAATTTTACTTTAGATAATAAAGTATGGGATCAAAAGAAAACATGAGAAAAAAATATTCAATGATAAAAAATCACATTTTATTTTCTAAAATAAAAATTCAAAATTTAGAGAATCCAAATTCGTGTGAGCTATTATGCTAACTCGCACCCTAAGCTAGTTATTATTAAATAAAATTAGAGATTCAATTTAAGTAGGAAGTATAACATAATATTGCATATACCATATATATACTCACCAGTATTTTCATTTCAATAATAATAGAGAGACAATGATTAAAAAAAAAATTACATTTAATATTCATAATTTTATTCATGTGATATTATATATTTATTATATTTAATATTATTTAATTATTTCAATGATAGTTAATGAATAAGATCATTTTAAACTATTTTAAAATAAATTTTTACTATCCCCTAAATATTTTTTTTTCATTTAGCTAAGGTGGGAGAGAATAATAAATGTCTTTTTCAAAATATGTTATATCACCTACATTATGTTTAGTTTTCTATTTTGGAATCTCAAGCTTGTGGTCTAGTCTATACTCTATAGTCTAGGCAAAACTCTAGAAATTAAATTAAAGTAGTTTTCGGCCTATTAAAGTTTTTGACTTCTTTTGCAAAAGAAATTTTAATCAACCATAGAATCAGAAACATGAATGAATAAATAAATAAGGTGAGAAAATTGCGATCATAAGTCACACTCCACCAGCACCGTACAGATCTACGAATATGAATTATTGGGGGAAAGAGATCAGTCAACAACTAACAACAGCTAAGCAGATTCATATAATAGTACAACAACATAACTGTACCAAATAACTAAACGAAAATGACCCTCTACCACCCTAAAATTCTTCTTTCAATATTTATTTCCATATATCCAACTCTTAAATGCTCACACTCAAGAAATTCTGAGATATAATGTTATGGGCTACTTTATTAATTTCTCAGGTTTATCCCTAAAAAGTAAAAACATGCATCTAAAAAAAGTTGAAAAGTTTTAGACAACTAAACTCTTTTATCAGAACCTTATCTTAAGAAGAGTGATGTTTGATACTCTTATTGCGTACGAAGAGGTTTTGTTATAAAATTTTACTGATTTTTTCTAAATCTTTGAGAAGTGAAGATAGAGACCTAGCTATACCCTAAATTTCACAAAAGAAATTAAATTAATCAATCATTAAATTCCATATATATTCCCCCCATTCTACAGTATATATCACTATATTAACTCTATCTTAGTATCAAAAAATAAAAAATCATCATGACCAAACTAAATTAGTCAAGTAAAACTTATCATTGAAAATAAGCAAAAATCAAACATTACGATTCTCTTTTTGATAATTATTGATATCAAAAAATGATAATAACAAATAAAATAAAGACCAAAGAAAAAGAAAAAGAAAAAGTTTTCACATTAATAAAACTTCACATGAAAATATTTAAAATTGTCTTAATGTGAAATATAAGATTAAATATTAATGCATGTAAGATAATCGATTCAATCTAAAATATCTTATTCAGTTAAATCAATTACATGATATCATTCGGTTAAATTAATTACATGATATGTTTTAATAATTGAATTTGTATTTTTACTCGAAGACAATTCTAAACATTTTCATTATGAGTGTTCGCATTTTATAATAAAAAAGGTGAAAATTCGCACATTTTAGCATGAAGTTGATAACTAAAAATCGTTAAATGATAATTTACATATCAAATCATTTAATAATTTGCATCAATTAAATTCATACGAAGACAACTGTAAGAGTAGAGAAAATTATCTATTTTGATGGAGGGCACAAAATAAAACCGAGACTCGTGAAGGCAATTTTGAAAGGTTGGGCAAGATTACATATTTCTGACAATGAACCCACAAATTAAAACACATACAATATGGTAGATAGATTGGGAGTGATGGTGGTAGGGTCAATGAAAAATTTACCTGTCTGGCGGAGGCTTTTCTGTAAGTAAGCATATGAGCTAAGGAGGGTATGATGTAGACAGTGAAGCTAACAAGCAGTGCCCCAACAGCTGAGTTTATGGGCCCAAAAAATGGGAAGATTATTGCCAAGAACCATATTGGTATAACCACTGGCAGCCTCGCTAGTGCCCTTAGACATATGCTCCTTGTGTCGTGCATTCCGATCACCTTCTCCCATACGAAATACAGCGGCGTGCACGCGAATCCGAACGTTATGAACTGTGTATCAAAATTAAATTCAATCATTTATATTTATTCAACAAAATTCTTCCTACTAATAACATCTATCCAATAACGATGCATGTGTTTCTATTTAATATTGACTACAATAATGTTAAGTCTTAAGACTTTCTCTTACCAAAAACAATCAGTAAGCATTTTTGAGAGATGGTTATGACATGGCATAATTTTTTTTTACTAAAAACTAAAAGGAAAAATTTTATACTAAAAGATTATGGGATTTGCATTTTTATCTAAAAGTTAAGGACGGCATTATTCATTTGTTAGGAAGAGTGAAAGACATGATTATTCAACAAATCCTACCATTCCTATAATTGGTTTTGTAAGAAACTGATCAAAGAGGAAGTACCAGCAATTTAATTTAGTAGTGTTGGATATTTGGACCAAAAGAAAAAAAAAATCAGTAGGATAATCTTTCATCAAATATATATATTAAAATTAGTGACTAAAATTATTAAAATATTAATATTTCTGATTTTTATTATAAAAAAAATATATAAAAATAATGACTAAAACTAATAAAATATCGATTTCTGAAACCCTGGACAATTTTTCTGTAGCATAAACAAGTACAGGCTGAGTAACGAGTTCCATATTGTGTGGATAGCTAAAAAACATATATAACGGATCTATACGGAAAAAGTAATGTGTTCATGTCAGATTTTTCACGCCGTCTTTGCATTGTAATCGAGAAGATGAAAGGTTTGACTTGATGCACAAAACACATTCACATTATCATAATCTTATTGATTTCAAGTATATATATATATATAGCTTAGGTGTCTCATGTATATGCATATACTAAAATATTTATTTATGCTTTCCAAGCGCATCAGCACTTTAAACTAAATGATTATAAATTAAAAAATAATTTTGCTACGTTATTAATACTATTTTTGTCAATTTTTGCCAACTTTTGTTTATGTCTATGTTTAATAAAAGTATCTTTATAAATATGTCTAATAAAAATGTCTTTTTTATAGTTATGTTTAATAGAAGTGTCTTTATAGATGTATTTTCTAGATGTGTCTTCTTATACATGTGTTTAAAATATAATAATTAATTATTGTTGATAATAAATTAACAGATAGTATATTAGTATCCTATACTTTTTTATTAAAAAATTATTGCAAGGGCAGTTAGTAATTCAGTGTACTTATTTTAGTTGAAAAAAATGAGTTTAATTTTAATGTACTAAAAAATATAAAATATTTTTTATAATTATATTTATTATTTTAGATAATTATTTATGTTATTAATATTAAAAATAGTTATTTTTGTTAGTATAATATCATGTAATTAAATGCATGTATACATTGATAATGCATAGAAATTAAATTAAAAGTAGTGCTTGTTGCTAGTCTGGTATCATTTTTGAATGAACACGATTTTTTTTATAAACTTCGTTGAACATTTTGACTGTAAACATAATTTAAGTAAAAATATAATTTAAAATGTAAATCCAAAACAAAAATATACTTCTGTAGAAAAAAATAGAGTTTGCAATATGTACGTAAACAAGTAGAAAATAGTCAAACTATTCGAATATACACGAAATACTAATTAAGTAATGTGCCAGGGGAATGTAGACATAAATAAGATGTGTTAAACTTAATAAGAATAAGAGAGTTGAAAAAAAAATTATAACATAAAATACACTAATTTCACGTAATCTTTTATGAGTTTATCTTAAACATATATGAACATAAACCCAGCTCAAAAGTTAGCGTTAATTAGTTGTCACATATTCATGTACTCATTAGTGTTTTTCATTTGTGAATTTCTCTAAACTAAACAATACCGCACCCAAAATGAGAAGATGTGACTTTTTGACTTCTTTTTAAGCAAAGAAAAGTGGAATGAATAAGAAAAGAAAAGTAAAGTGAACACTAATAATGAGTGGAAAAGGTTTCTCTAAACTGAAAAAATGAAAAAAGTAAAAAACAAAAACTGAAAATTTAATTACTATTATAATCTTATAATATTTTATATTAATAATTAGATTTTTTTATTTAACCAATCTCCTTATTTTAAAATAAATGAATACATAAATAATTAATTATAAGTAATATGCATACCTGGTGGATGAGCATAAGGATAACGGCGGCGTCACGGAAACGGTTTTTGGGGAGCAAAGAGAAAGCATTAGAATGGTTAAGAAGCTGATCACCAAACGCCCAATAAACGGCGGCAGCAGAAGGAAGCGTTAGTGTGAAAACGTAGAGAGTGGCCAACAAGTATATATACTTGAACTTTTGAGGCTTCCACATGGCATGCATAATCTCTCTGCAGCAGTGTTGTTTTTCTCACAATTATTACCAACATTAATAATCACATTAACTAAAAAAAATAAAAAAAAACATAAAATTTAAAAAAAAATTATTATTTTGATTAATAATTAATTAAAAATAACTTATATCTATATTTATAAAAATTTTATGCATAAAAATATATAATTATATCTATATATATTTATCAAAATTTACATATATAAATTAATACAATTTATATATATATTTTTTAAATTTTTTACATATAAATTAATAGAATTATTTATTAAAAATAGTTTAATATTTATATTAATTAAATAATAACAAAAACTACTAAAAATTATTAATCTCCAAAAAATTTTCTTTCTAAAATTGTGCGTCTTGGAGTTTTGAGAATTTTTGTTTTCGTTTGACCAAAATAACATGTTCATGAGATCAGGCTAGAAGCCTAAGACTAGGTACTAGGTAGGTTCGGTTTGGTACAAAAGCATATTTATTGGCAGGGTAAATTGTAAATTTTGGATTGAGAAATGCGTTTGTTTTATTTACGGGAAAATATTAAAATTAAAATTTTAATTACTTTAAATTTAAGAAAACTATTTTCAAAAAACTAGCTTAATTTTATTGAAAAGTTATTTTGTAGGTAAAAAAATCCCACGTTTTTATATTTAAAGTTGAAATATATTCCAAGACTTAGCTATCAACAGTCAGAGAAGTAGTTAGTAGTTACACAAGCATATCTATAAGATCCAAGAAATAAAGTTCCACAAATATTAAATAATATTTTGGTCATTTAAAATGTACTTTTTATCCCTTCAAATAACATGATATTGAAGTTATTCTTTCAAATAAAATTTATCAAGGTTAGTAACTTACAACTTATCCAAATTAAATACCATTTATAAAAGATTTAAGAAAAAGGTAAAAAATATTCTCAAAAGTCATAATAATAGCAAAAAAAAAAAAAAAAAAAAAACACGTCCAGAAAATAATTTCTCATTAATCTCAGTATAAATTAAATAATTGACCATTCTGCTTAATTTTGATGTGGCATAAAAAATGAGATATAGTAATAATTTTCAAGTAAATCCATTTATTCAAATAGGTTATACAAAATATATTTAAATTATTCTAATGAAACAATATATTGTTAAATATCTATATAAGATTAAAAATTTTGCTTTTCTTTAAATCCAAAAAAAATTATTTATTTATTTACATGAATTTTGGCTTTGAAGATGGCCGGCAAAAAGCTGCAAAGAGAAGCCATGTTGAAAAAAATGGAAGAAATATGAAAGAAGATAGATGGATAGATAGATAGAGATATATGAATGATGATGAAGAAGAAATGAACATAGTTATTATGTTCTTACACAGTAACAGCATGTCCACCAAACGTGTATAGTATGTTAGTGGCTCCGGTGAAGTAAAGCACTAGCTTTGCTGGACCTGAGTGCGTCACATTTTCTGCCTGTGTTTTGTTTTTATGAAACACCATCATTATTCCCAGTAACATGAAACAACATCATATCATATCATATCATCACAAAATGTTAATTTTGTCATCAAAGAAAATAATTCTTGCTATCTAATAGCATTACAGCAAAAATCATTTTTGGCAGTAAAATTTTAGCCAAAATAACATAATAGTGATTATATGTTTTATTTAACTTATATTTTTGCGATAATTATATATTTGTCATTATTACTATATGTTATAATGATAATTATATATTTTTTTTACCATTAAAATAATTTTTATAAGTAACTGTATAATTACCATTAAAATATTTTAGCGACAAAACATAAGACAGTTAATGTCTAATTGTCAGTAAATATATATTAGCAGTTATTTTTATTGTCTCTAAAAATAAAAATAAATGACCGTTAAAATTTTTTTTGGGTAGTGTAGAATATGAGAATTTTATCCCATAAGTCGTTACCATTGACTTTAATCACTACTATTTCAATAACCATACCAATAAAAAAATTATAAAAATTTTATCTATTTCCATATATATCTTTTAATAATGAATTTTTACCTGGCCATGAATGAGTGCTGCTATGGCTAAGTACCAAGCTGTGTAAGTAGTCATTCCAAGACCCAGAAATGACCATATACGATAATTGTGGAACGAAGGTATGAACACGGTGGTTGCACAACAAGCTCCAAATATGTAAGTCCAAGTTCGTTTGTCCAATTTGTCATTTATGTAGTATATGTTACTGTTTCAATTTGCATCAATTAGAACCAACTAACCATATCGAATTAAAAAAAAAAAAAAAAAAAACCATGTGTATGATTTGTATTCTTATTTTCAATATTTTCTGTTTTTAGAATGCTGTAAAAAAAAAAAGAATAAACAATAAAATTTTGTTTTTTATTTTTATTTCTTTTTTTTATAAAACTCTACAAATAAAAATACTAAAAATAAAAAAAATATAAACCAAATGCAGCCTAATTTGAGGGTTAATAATTTCAAGTATGAAAAATGTAAACTAAGTAGATAGCTATAAAATATTTGTTGAATAATTTTGTCGAATTTGTAATATACATCGAGATAGATTATATTAGAAACTATAATTTATTGTGTAAGGAAAAAAAAAAAAGAAAAAAAAAGAAAAAGAAAAGGCTCACCTTGCACATGCTATAAGCTGTATCACAGATCCAAAGAGGAGGAAAGTACAATTGAAGGCTAAACCCGCTGCTTTCCAATATGGACCCAATAACCCATCAAGCACTTCAAACCACTGAAATTCCATGACAATATATAGTGGAAACCATTTCAGCATTTTTTTTTAATCCTTCATTTAATCAAAAATTAGAAACTAATTAATAGTGCTGGTAATTAATTAAGTACCTGAATGACATGGTTCTTGAAGCTAACATTTTCCTTTTCTTTTCTGGTTCTATACTCAACATAGAGTACACTAATTAGATATGCAGTCCAACTTCCAACTATGCCATAAAATATTTGAAACAAAATCCCAGAGAGCATTCCCAATTGAGAGAAAGAATATGGCAGAGTCAATAGCACTTGAGCCACCTATAATAAAAAATAATTTTAATAATATTAAAAAAAATTAACTTTACTATATTATTGAAAAATCTTTTAAATATTTTAAAAATATAAATATTCCAGTTATTTTAGCAATTGTTCTCAACTATGTAACACTAGTATTCCTAGTATATTTTATACTATTAACATAAAGATATTTTTTTTCCACCTCCACAGCTTAAATTACTTAAATGATTATGGAAAATATTTTAAGCATTTTTTTTTGGAATATAACTCTTAAAAAGTAACTTTGATAAGCTAAAGTGGACTTTGAACAAAAAGCGATTGATTTCACATAATTTGAGTTGGAATCTTTTTTTTTTTATATATAGTTTATAAAAATTTATTTACTTGATTTGAAGCACAGCTGAACCATGCATCCCAAACAGAACCACCATGCCAAAGGAAGCTCTTAACACTGAACATAGAGTGATCTTGTTCTCTCTCTTCTCCTTCCCTTGTTGTTCCACCATTGACACCACCACCACCACCACCACCTCCACCTTCATGTTCTGTTTCGTTGAAGCTGTTGGTGGTGGCTACTATTGCTTCCTCTGCTTGTTTCTGAGACAACATTGTCCTTTCTTATCCACAAAGAAAAAGGAATAGAAAGAAAAAGAGTGTTGTGTCCAAAATTCCTTCTTGGTGGATCTGAAAATACACACATAAAAGGACAGAAAATAAGACAAAAAAAATTGATGATATAATATATATTCCAATAAAAACGCAGCCCCAGAAAATGAAAGACCCCAGATCCAGATATCTGGAAGGAAAAAAATTCTTTTGAAGAATTCCCATAAAAGAACAAATAAAAAAGATTAAAACTTTAAGTTCTTCCCCACACAAATCCAAAAGAAAGAGATGTGGGGAATAGAGAAGGAAACAGGAAAAAAAAAAAAAAAGAAGAATATTTTAAAAAAATAAAAAATAAGAAAAAGTAGCATAGTTATTTAGTTAGTAGTACTCTTTAGTCTTTACAAATGTTTTGAACAATAACATAACACAATCCACAAACCTTAGCTTGATATGTCTCTTTCTTCAAAAGCTTGAAGAAGAAGAAAGGAAACTCAGATACTAATAATGTTGTACACTTTCTCTTTGTACCAGTGTTAGAAACATAATAAAATGAAAAATAAATTATTTTTTTTTTTGGTTGAGAATTGAAGATTATAGTACACTGCAAAGTGGTGATGGAGGGTAATATTGATGATGAGGACTAAGGACTAAGAATTTTGTTTCCCTCATTCATAGAGGGAAAGAAAGAAAGAAGCTTTAAATGCAAGGGAAACCAAAATCAAAATCTTGAAAGCTTTGATGAGAATCTGACACTTACCCTTGTACGTTGTGATGAAAAAAATCTTAGGTAACAATAAATGCCGCCACCAATTGGCACAGAAAATTGGCAGAGCAAAGAGACTGCTATGGAGGCCGCAAAAGCAGGGAAGGAAGAAAGAAAGAAAGAAAGAAAATTAAAAAAAAAAAATGAGCTGAGAAATTTTCTGAAATGTTGCAAACTTTGGTGTTAAAAAGTTCGGAGAAACTGAACTATTAAAGACCCTTTTCGTTACTATTCAACTAGATATACATATATATAATTCAAAATAAAAAAAAAGAAAAAATATTGGGTGGAGGTGTTTTTGTTTTGTTATTATAATAATAAATATAAATACATTTATTTATTATAGCTAAAAAGCAAAGTATAGGAAGTGAGAGAAAGAGAGTGAAGCAAGCAAAGCGAGTACTGTGTAATAATTCTTGTGTTTGCTTTTTCTGGCTCCCCCTATTTATTTATTTATTTTTTTACTTTCTTAATTAAAGAACTCTCTGAATGGAGAAAGGAACAGTACAGAAGAGAGAGTGATGAAAACTGCAATTCACTGTTTGTTCCTAAATTCTGATTCGATTCTTTCTTCTGGTGGCGATGATGATGAAGACAGAATTTTTGGAGATCAAAGGGAGTAAGGGACATATATGATATCTGGATTTTGTTCTGATATAAGATTTTAACAACTTCAAATTAAAGTTCTTATGTATTTCTATTATTATTACAACAGGCTAAAAATCTAAACGGCTAAAGATCTAAGATTAATATTAGAGTAATATACTAAACAAGTTTTTAAAAAAATTTTAACCGAATAATTTAATTTGGAACAAATTTTAATCATTACATTAGTTTTTAATCTTTTATTTTATTAGACATATTAATTTTTGTGTCATATCTTAATAAAAAATTAGACAAATCAATCTTTGTTGTTATTTACCAAAACATATAAAAGTTTCCAAAAGTTTTTAAAATTCTCATGTCATCCGTCTTTCTATGTAGATGAACAATCTGATTACTACAAAAAATTATCAGCATAACGACTGATTTAATAATCGATTTTCAACCAAGGCTATCAAACTCATACCAAACAATATTGGTCACTAAATTGGTCGCCGGGATATTTAGTCACTGAATGGCGACCAATATTTCGGTCGCTAACTAGCAACCAACCATTTTCTTAACTTATTTTTTATGTCGGTTCTTAACTCGGTCGCTAAATTATAAAATATTAACCGATTTAGCGACTAACTGCTTTAAAATCAGCATTTTATAGTTGGTCACTAAATTCGTCACTATCTTAACACTTAGTAACCGATTTAGCAACTACCTACTTAGCGACCAATAGTGACCAGCTATTTTTTAACCTATTTCTATGTTGGTTTCTAATTTGGTCGCTAAGTTAAAAAATAGCGACCAATTTTATTTTAGTCCTAGAAAAAAGTTATCATTCCTTGAATCGGGAGCTATTAGCGACCTTAGTCGCTAAAATCAGTCGCTGAATGAAATTTAGCAACCGATTTAGCCACCAATTTTATTTTGATCCTAAAAAATCTATATTAGTCACCAAAGCAGTCGCTATTAACAACCCATTTTATTTGTCGCTAAAATCAGTTGCTATCATAATAATTTCTTGTAGTGGATGTGGGAGATTTGTCTTGTGAAATAAAAATTTATGGATTAACTTGGTGATTAAAATTTATTGAAAACTAAAGTATCTAATTAAAAAAATTTTAGAAATTATATCAACAATGTCAGTAATCAAATTTGGATTTAATTTTCATGTCTTTTTAATATTTTAAATTATCTATTATTTTTATTCACAAAAATTTAAAATATTAAAAAATAATTTTATAAAAAAATAAAATTAGTATATATCTACCAAAGGATAAATAAATTTTTATTTTATTATATAAATTAAGAGTGTTAGTTGAAAAATTATTTCTATAAATAAAAATAACTTTTTTATTCAAAGATTATCTTATATGAATATAAACTTTTTTTCATTTATAAATAAATTTGACAAGATTATGAATTTTTATAAATATAAATGATAAATCTATTCGTTAAAAATATATAGTTATATATACTTGTAACTTTTTTTATTAAGGTTTTTTTTTTTTATAATTTTAGGATATAATATCAAAATTTATACAAGCAAAAAACCTAAATTTTGATCCAAATACAGAAACCGCTTACATTAAGCATATAATTATTTATATGTCAAAAGTTACTTTTTGTTTAATTAATGAATATTTTTTATTCAATTATAATATAAAATTCATAAGATTACTGGAAAATAAATACTTAATATCCCACTTGAGCACCCTGTTTTAGATATCGGTTGATGATTCCTCCTTTTGTGGATTTCTTTTCGTGCGTTTACATTTTCATGTGCTAATTAACTGCTACTAGTAACTAGTTAGAAAAATGAACAATGGATCGATATTAAAGAATAATAATATTTGTAAAGTCAAACTATGTACTATGATGTAAACTTATTAAATACACACATATTTCCAGTTATTCTAAGGTAGTTATGTTACAAATGCTGTCGTAATTAAGACTTTCTCTCTCTCTGAAATACCGTTTATTTACTTGTTTACCTAAAGCTTTAATTTTGTGACATACGTAAGTTTTATTTTTTGAGAAAATTTTACTTTCCTCTCTAAAAGATACTAAAATGATTTTTTTTTCTTTTTATTTATAAAATATACATTTTTTATCATTTTTAAAAAATATTTTTAATTTATTTTAAATTTTTAATATTAACTTTATTTATTTTTTAAAAAAAATATTTTTTACAAAAATATTCTTTAAAAAAAATTTATTTTTTTATTAAATTTTACTAAAATACCTTTTAATAAATTATTTTTTATTGATTAAATTATATTTTTATCAAAATATTTTTTAAAAAATTTAATAATTAAATTATTTTTTTAAGATATCTTTCAATAATTTTTTAATTATTAAATTATGATTTTACCAAAATTTTTATTAACAATTATAGTTATATTTTACTATTAATTTTCTGATTTTAATATATATTATTTTAACATTAAATAAAAAAATTTTGGTAAGATTATTTTTTGATATCAATATATATTAATTGTTATATATGTTAACTGTGGTAAGATTTTTTTATTTAATGTTAAAATAATATATATTGATATCAAAAAACTAATAGTAAAATATAAAAATAATTGTTAATAAAAATTTGGTAAAATCACAATTTAATAATTAAAAAATTATCGAAGAATATCTTAGAAAAAATAATTTAATTATTAAGTTTTTTTAAAAAGATATTTTCGTAAAATACAATTTAATCAATAAAAAATAATTTATTAAAGGATATTTTAGTAAGTAAAATTTAAAGACAAAAAATAATTTTTTCGTTAAAGAATATTTTTGTAAAAATAATTTATTTTTTCTTAAAAAATGGATAAAGTTAATATTAGTTAACACAAAAAATTTAAAATAGATTAAAGAGGAGATTTTTTAAAAGTTATAAGGGAGGGAAATGTAAATTTTACAAATAGAGGGGAAGAGAATACTATTTTAATATCTCTCAGGAGAAGGGAGTGGAATTTTCCCTTATTTTTTCCGTTGATGATTAAGAATTTAATTTGTACTGAATATATTATTGAAAAGTTTTCAAGTATACCGATATATCGATATTTTAGTAATTTTTAATCGTTAATCTTAATTATATATATTATATATATTTTTTATAATTAAAATTAACTGTTAAAAATTACTGAAACACCGATATATCGATACACTTAAAAATTTTTCTATATTATTATTAGTTCAAAAAAGAGCTTTTGAGATGTTTAATATGATATTTAATTATGTTTCATTATTAATAAAAGTATTTAATTTATTTATGTATTATTTAATAGTAAAGTATGTCACTCATCTCTCACTTTGCTACTTTCAACATCTTTAAATAATTTAAAATTTTAATTTTATTGTATTAATTAACAATATAAAAAATTTTAAGTATTGAAATTTAATATTAATTAGTTTTTATTATATGATAATATAAAATTAAATATGTGTATAAACTCTTTTATACTATCAATTTTATTATCAACCAAAGCAATATTATCAAATACACTTTTAATTCGACCCCAATACGATGTATTCTTTTTTTTTTTGGATTTTCTTTTTTGGTTAGTTAAAATGGGGATTATGGCAGACTAAATTACTAAAGTAACTAATCCTTAATCATGAGCAGATAAAAAAGATAAAAGAATGCTTCTCCTTTAAAATACGTTTTTTATTTAAATAAAATAAATTTTTTATTTACTAATTTAAATCAAAATATAAAATTTTATCAATTTATATATTTAGTTGTATTTTTATTAAAAAAAACAAAAATTATAATATTTATGCTGGTACTAATAACAAAAATAACATTAATTTTTTTTTTCATTTTCATTGTTACTACCAGCAAAAATAGAACAATTTTTTCTAACATTTTCTCCTCAATGCCAACCAAAATGGAAAAAAAAAAAACATTGTCATCTCATGTCTTGATGGAAAAAAATGTTTTTTAGTGAAGTGATGACATGACTTGATGATGTGAATTGTTAGTGACATATGTCACTCTATGATTTGACTACGTATAAAAGTAGAATGATGTGTTGACTAGTGACACGTGACTTCACAATGCTATTTGGTCATGTGTTAGTTTGTGCCACGTGTCACAATAGTATTCGTTCATGTGTCATTTGCTATGTCATCATTGTAAATGCACTAAATTAGTCCATCACTTTGCATTACGTGACCCATTTTAGTTCCTGAAATTAAATGTCGTGCACCAAACTAATCCATTCAATAATTTTTTTCTCTTTTATTTTTTAAATTCTAAATTCTTAATATCTTTGAATGCATTAATTTTAATTCTATTTTTTCACATGTTGTTTAAATACAAGTACTTTTTTTAAATATTTTTTCTCTTGCAGATACCCCTAACCGTCGTCTTATAAAGCTGACCTGAAGGCATTTCAAGCATCCTCACTACCATCTATGGCCTCTTTCGTCTAGGCTAAACGAAAGAGGTTGGAGATTGTAGTGAGGGTACTTGAAGTGCATTTAATCTAACTCATTTACACACAACTAGAAACATGTATTTCATAAGAATAAAAAAATGTGTATTTTGATTCTTAATTTCTTGTTAAAAACACGTATTTTTAGATGAAAAATGTGTCTAATCAATCATATAATTTTTTTATAATAACATACTTATATATTACAAAATTTATCAATATCAAATTATTATAAAAAAATTTATATAATTAAAAATAAAATCTTAAAAAAATTTATAAAAGTACATGTATTTAAAAATATATAAAAAATAAAAATAAAATTAGTGCATCTAAAGATATTGAGAATTTTGAATTTAAAAAAAATAAAAAATTAGTGAAGGGACTAGTTTAGTATATGACATTCAATTTTAGGGACTAAAATGAATTACTTAATGCAAAATGAGGGACTAATTTGGTGTATCTACAATAATGATATAGCGAATGACACGTGAAAAAATACTGTTGCGACACGTGGCATAAATTGACACATGACCAAATAGCATTGTGACACGTAATACAACCGTCCACATTAGCATGCCACGTATCACTAGTCATACATCATCATACCATTTACATGTAGCTAAACCATTGAGTGACACGTGTCACTAACAATCTAAATCATCAAGTTATATCATTACGTCATTAACGGAAAATAGGTTAGTGACTAATGTGTTATATTTTTGTCAATTTCAGAACAATTTTTGTACACGATGCTAATTTCAAAAATCATTTTAAAATTTATTTTTATTTTTGATGCACTAACATATATATTATAATTTTTGTTTTTTTGTTTTTATCAGCAAAATCACAACTAAATATTCAAAACACTAAAATGATGTATTACAATTTATTTGAATAAATAAGTAATTTATTTTATTTAAATAAAAAACACTTAAAATATGCTATAACTAGCACGTGTACGTTGAACTAATAAGACGCTAATTTTTACATGATGTGATTAATATTTAATCGTAGAATATAATATTAATCAACTAATATTGAAAGGTGAAGCCACATAATAATAAATAACAATAAAATAACAATAAAGTAGAAGGCCACCATGTCCTTTTTGAAATACACGTAGAGTTGATGTTTCTTGATTCCAACCAGAGATAGAAGGTCAGAACTCAGAACATGTTTCCTAGCTGTTCATTTCGCATCACAGCTTATGCTCCCAAAGCACAGATCCAAATCTCAGTCAATTATTTCAGGAATTTAAAATCCCAATTAATTCCTTTCTTCTAAGTAAGAATTTTATTTTATTTATTTAAGAAAAAGTAATTAACATGTACTCTAAATATGAGATTAATATTTATTTGAGAGAATATTCTAGTAAAAATTTCTATAAAACTTTTTATTTATGAAACTTTCACTAATAATTAATTAAAATAATTAATTAAAATTCAAAATTTTAGAACAAAACTTAATTTTTTTCTTTTTCTCAAAATAATAGATTAAATTAGTTGAAAAAGAATGACTATGAAATCTTAAGTTTTTTATTACCATTTTCGCTGTGGTTTTTGCTGTCATTTCTGCCTCCGACACTGTTATCACTGCCATGTCCGTTGAGGTAGAGAGCTTCTGGATTGAGCCATCTCTTCTATCAACGTGTTTTCAGATTTGTTCTCTCTATACTGTTATTGCTGCCACCGTTGTTGCTGCCGCCGTTTCGTCACCGTTGCCATTGTTGTTGCTGCCGCTGTTTCTGCTGTCGTTGCTGTGGTAGAACGCTTCTGGATCGAGCCACCTCCTCCGTCAATGCGTTTTTAGATTTGTTCGCTCCCAAACTTCTTCTTCAACGCAACTTTCTTTCCCTCCATAATTCTCCTTCGAGCTGCCACTGGTACTTCTTCTTCGCTATTAATTTGTTGATATCTCTTCTCTATTCATAAATGTTATTTTATTTTGAAAAATTTCATTTGTCTCTTTATATTTCTCTGCGTCTTTGTTATTTTGGATTTGATTATTTGCTATGATCATGATTCTCTATCTCTCTTTCTAATTGTGAATTATAATTATTTGATTAATTAACTGTTCTCTTGTCCTATTTAATTGACATTTTGATCTGTTCTTGAAGATACAAATTAGTTTTCCATTTTTCAGAGTATATTGGTCCTTGCAAGTTGCAATATATACTATACTGGTTTATACTATACTGCTACTCTTTGATTTCAGTTCTTAATATGTTAATTTCTATTTTTCATTTACAATATATAATATATAGAACACTACTTGTATAATCAGAGCATACTCTTCTTATATATGAATTTTAACACTAATTTTAAAGGTTTTAGCCCAAAATTAGGCCGCAAGCCAAACCAGTTGAACCGAATCTATATTGGGCCCAAGACCCAACCCAAACACCACTTAAATGAAGTGGCTTCAGACACCTCTTCCTCTCATTATGAAAATTACACTGGAAACTTGGAGGGAGAGAAGAAGAGAAACTCCAAACCCTAACCTTGCATTCAATATTTCAACCCCACTTATCTTTTAATTCGGAGTTCTGATCGTTGCACCGTTTGCGGCCATGCGGCCACCGCGTCGAGCTCTACAAAGCCCATTAGATAATTTGGTAAGTACCTCACTATTTCTTGCTTAGCCACTATCTCCTAAATTTTGAATTTGAGGTTTTAATTTTGAGAGATTATGTGATTTTGGTGTTTAGGATCAAATTAGCCTTGTGGACTTGCCGGGTCTTGTCCCAAATTTCCGTTGGTAAGGTGAGAAACCACTAACTCTTATGAATCATTAATAACTATGAATCCTAAGCTAATTTTGAGTAACATTGGTTGGTATTAGATTGGATATATGTGATTTGGAACCAAATTGGTGGTGTTGAAAGCTTGATTATTTTCTGTTTGGTGTACGTTTGAAGCCTTGGACGGTTGTGAAGCGGTGATAATTGAGGTGTTCTGAGCATTAGGAAGAAATCGGTCAATGTATGGTTTTGGTTTCTCGTAGATAATATATAATATTGCGTAAAAACTTAGGCTAGGTGACCGTAGGTTAAGTTAAATTAGATGGAATTGTTAAGGTTTAGTACTATTTGTGAAATTGTTGAGTTTGTTATGAAAATATGGTAATTAATGTTGTTGATGAGGGTTGATGAATGATTATTGATGATGGTGGAGATTGATGATGATAATAAGTGGGGATGATGACATTGGTTAAATAATGATTGTATTTGATTAAAAATTGTTGAATGAATTGGTTGATTTGGTAGAGTATATATGAAAGTGTTGGGTTTACGAGTATTGATAATGATTATGAATGATAATAACAATATATTGATGAGTTTGTGTTGTTGTTGATTATTGATTGCTGGGGTGGGAATGAGAAACATTGAGCATAGGGATGTTATGAAAGAGATAAGATGGATATAAGATTGCTTTGACGGTATTTGGTGTTGTTTTGAGGAGTAAAACAATGGTTGAAATTAAGATTTTGGAAAGAATGGGATTTTGGTGTCTTGTTAAAAAAAGTCATTTTTAACCAACTTTGACAAATCATAACTTGAGCCTCAGATTTTGGTTTTAAATGAAATTTATTTTAAATTTAAGATAATTTCAAGAGCTTTAAAACGGTTTAAAGTTTGTGAAAATCAGAATTTTGTAGAAGAAGTTATGAACGTCGGAAGTTAGGTGTAGACAAGTGGTTTTTATGACTTAACAGCATTTTGAGGAAAAAGAGGGGTCGCGTATGCAAGCATGCACACACGACGCGAGATTCATTCACTGTCCTGATATCTCGCGTACGCGGACATGGTCTCGCACACGTGGACCTAAAAATTTGGACGCTCGTGTACGCAAGCAGTACACGCGACGCGAGCACTCTCCCTGTTTTGCAATCTTGCGTACGCGGACACAATCTCGCGTACGCGAGCTCCCTGTTTTAGCCAAAAATGAGAATTTTGAGTGTTAAGTCAATCCTCTATCTTTTTAAACCTTTTTAACCCCTGTTTAAAATCCGTTAATGAGTCTTCAAGTTTTAGAAAAAGGGTGGGCGTATTGAAGAAGTTAAATGGAAAGTTAAGAGGAGATTGAGAAGTGAATGATTGAGTTAATGTGTATTGTTTGGAGAAGTACGGAAATGTTACGAATGTACGAATGATGACTTGAAATGATGTTGAGAATGAATTTTTTATTAAGATACCTAGGTAGTAGCAAGGATTGTGGTTCGTCCCACTTGCTCTGGGTCAGTGATTGAGATACCTGGGCAGTAGCAAAGATTGTGGTTTGTCCCACTTGCTCCAAGTCAGTGATTGTGACGCCTGAGTAGTAGCATCAGTAGTGGATTATTCCATTTACTCCGGGTTAAGTCGTAAATATCCACCTGGGTAGTAGCAGCAGTAGTGGTTATTCTACTTGCTCTGGGTTGAGCGGGTAGTAGCAAAGGGGTTGTGGCTCAGACCCACTTGCTTCGTGATGGGGTGTTTCTATCCAAGGTTGGCTACTAGGACATGTCGGGTTTGGTTATATAACTGACATATGATATCATCGGCCATAGGACAAGCATACATCATATGCATTTGTTTGTGTTGTTTGAGTGCGCATTACTTGGGTTTGTCTACTTGATAATCTATGCTTAACTGCTATATGTTCTGTTTACTGTAACTATATTTCTATTTGTATTTTCTTTGTATGTATTGTATATCTGTGCAACTGAGATACTCCTTTCTAGCGAAAGAGTGACAATGGTAGTTCCACCAGTATTTTGGAGGGTTGGAAGAAAGAGAGGTTGAGGTGTAAAGTTAAAATTGGACTAGAACCTAAGTACCATAGTAGTTCACCTAGTTTTTAGTTTAAAGTATGACTCTAAGTTTTTAATCTGAGTGTCGGAGTTCTAGGATTGCCTCTAACTTTTTCTGGACCTTATATATTATTTATGTAGGCACCATTGCCATGCTGAGAACCTCTGATTCTCATTCCATACATATGTTGTTGTTTTCATATGCAGGTCGAGTAGCACTTCGCTGAGCTTTTGGAGGTTCCTATAGCAAGCGAAGTTGGGATGTTATATTTTAGGTTGTCGGTTATGTATTTATGTTTATAGACTCTCCTATATATATATATATATATATATATATATATATATATATATATATATATATGTGTGTAGGTGCTTACTTATGTAGGTCGGGATATTTTGGATATACTTATATACATGTATGTATGTATATATTCTTCGACCGGCCTTAGTTTCGCAGGTCGAATCTGAAGCTTGATATTCTATACCTTTTGACTCTCCGCTCTTATTTATATATTTCTTTATTTTGCTTCGTACTCAAGTTATCGTTTACGTGAGCGATGCGTTTTTCATTTTGTGACTCTTGTTTAAGCTTTCCTTCAAGGTTCCTTGTTATAAACCCCTTCAACTATTACTATGTATATGTTTTTATTTTAGAGGTCGTAATACCAGACCACCTCTATTTTACGACTTAAGCGTAAAGTTCTGTGTGGTAGGATGTTACATGTGACATTGGCAGAGACTTTCAAGTACACCCACACTTTGAAGGAGAACAAAGAGAGATTTGCTGATCAGCGGTCTGCGAATCATTATGTGAGTAAACATCTGATCTTGTGATATAAAATTTTCAATTAACTGTACAGCTGTCGTCCTAATCATGATAACATGTGTTACACAGGAGTCCTACACGCAAAGACTGGAGGCCACAACTCAGCAATCTCAACAAAATGAGGAGGACGCTAGTGGCTCTACTGCTTCAGTCGTCGATCCCAATGCGGTTTGGCACGAGACTGTCTCAGCGCCGTACAAGAATCGCGTATACGGGCTGAGGTTGTTCTTCGCCAGCAGTCTCTGCACCTCCACGTTGAGGCCATCATCTGCCTCTGCTACCAGCCGAGCCGTCGATCCCGAAAAACGCATTGATTTGAGGCTGTAGGTGCAGAAGCTCACCCGGAGCCTTCACAAACATGCTCATGAGCTGACCGAGACTCGGGAGAGGTATCAAGAGATCCTCACACGCGTGACAGACACATATGACCTCAGGCTGGAGTGGAAGGGCAGCAGGAGCGACTTCAGCGGATGGAGTAGCAGATAGAGCAGCAGATGGCGGTGTACCAGGCTCAGATGCGCGCTGCTGGTGGGACACAGATATCACCGCCTTTTCCGCTGCCTCAGCAGGACCACAGGAATGACGACGACTACAAAGATATGTAGTAATTAGGGCTTTGTTTTACTGTTTCATTGTATTTGATTTATTTAATTTTTAAATTATTTGAACATTTGATATTTAATATTACATAATTGGTTTCTATTATTTATAATTTAACCATTAATTGTGTAAAAAATAAATTTAAATAAAAATTAAAATTAAAAAGGAAAAAATAAAAAAAAAATCGTCACAATATTTTTTTTAAAAAATTGACATTATCGTCAGATTTATCGAGGGCATAATCTGACGGTAATAGTGCTGAAAACAGAATATTATGGCGCGAATATTATTGTCGAAAAAATTTTGCCGGTAGCTAAATAATTTTTTGGGCAAGTAATCTGTCGCAAAATTCGACGATAATTACTGTTAGACGAAAAAATTCGACGATAACTAATTACCAGCAAAATTTATATCGTCGAATTTTATTTATTTTTTTAACAGTATTCAACGTTTTTTTATAATATTAAATAAGATTGTGACTAGATTATTTTTTATTTTCTTACTTAGATGAAAAACAATTGAGTTCAGTTGACCTTTTTTGTGAACTTATTCTTAAAAGCCTAACTAATGTTAGGATATATGATGACTATCGCAACTATACGTGCCTTATTCAATTTCTTATAGCACTTACTAATGACTATGAGCCGATCAATTTTTTTCTACTCTATCAAATTCTTTCATCTAATCTTAAAGATACTCTCCTTCGTCTTAACTCGAAAGAAACATTATTAAAGCTTATTCGATTATATCTGAAACTGCATACCTTAACAATTACTAATAAAAGAAACAATTTTTATCGAAATTGTAATCGATCCGGTCATATTCTTCCGAATTGTCCCTCAATCAATATAACAAAATAAAATCATCATTAGCTACGTATTATTAAATTGCGGATTGGTCTCACAATTTCAATAATAGTTATTTTTGAAAGTATTTTGGCTTGAAGAATGGGCGGTGAAAGGCACATGATGAAAAGAGAGTAGTGGGAGAGAATGCTTTAGTGGAAGGGTGTGTAGTGTGTTACGGCGCGGCGCACGCATGTGTTGAAGTGGTGACAGTGTGTCTCTGCTCCCTTTTTTTGGGGCTGAAGCCGAGCCATGTTGGCCCCTCCTCCACTACGCTTTAAACACAAACACACGCGCACATTCATTTTATCCCCTTTTTTCTTCCTTTCTTTTTCTCCTACTATTCACTCATTTTTCTTCTTCTTATTTTTTGTAAAACACTATAAAGCTTAATTAATTAAATCCACTTCGTTCTTAGCTTGCTTACTCATCAATAATCATTTCATGTTGTCTTTTTTATTATCTGACGGCTCAAAGTGCCCTACCAATTTCAGTGTGTTCCCCACCACCACTTCCATGCCCTTGATATTCATTATCCACTTCCGTTATCTTTAATCATGCTTATTATGGCTAATACTACGTCTCATGGTAAATGATTAATGAATTTTATTTAGTTTAAATATTGCACATTAATAGGGTCAAAAATGTTCATACAACATTCAATCAATAGTGAGATGTTATTATATAATACTTTTAGTGCAGGTAGTTTAATAAACTAAAAACGTAGTTATAATCTGGAAATAAATAATTAGACGAGGTAACATGTATTTGCCAACACATGCACAGTACATTTAAGTTAAAACCTCTAAACACACTATATATTAGGTATATGACAACAAATGATTAGTCTATCTTAGCTTAAAAATTTTATTCTAAATAGAAGTATTTTAGTATTTTTTATAATATATGTGAACATCAATAACTAAACTTAATACTTATTTGATGCATATAGTAAGAACTTTGGTTAAAGAAGGAAAACTTTTAAAAAATATTTTTTATTAAAATTTTATTTAGGGTTAAGTACTGTTTTCGTCCCTAAGATTTAGGATAAAAATCAAAATCGTACTTGACTTTTTTTTCTTATTAAAATCATCATCAACATTTAAAAACCCTTTAAAATCATCATTTCGCTCTAAAAAGATAAATTTATCATTGTAAAAAATAAATTATAAAATAAATTAACTTTGTTCATCATCCTCCTAACCCATTTGCAGCGGCTTCATTATCCCTTTCTTTCTCCATCAATCCTCCTAACCCATTTCTTCCTCCAATCAAAGACCCAAACTTTGTTTTCTCCCCAACAACCCAATAAACTCAAACTCCCAACCTAAGCTTCTTCCTTCACCTACCTTTCTCTCTCTACATCAACCCTCATTTTCTCTCTCCTCAAACTCCATTAACAACAAGCTTTTGTTCAAGTTAACAAACAAATTAAACAACATCAGCAACTAAATTCAACAACAAATTCAATAACAAATTCAACAAATTCAGCAACAACAACACACTTTCAGTAACACCAAAATCAAAATGAATCAACAGCAACAACATCCACAAAATAAATTAACAGAAATTTTAGATTTAACAACAATTTAACAATCATCAACGTAGCCTCATATCCAAAATTAACAACGATAGAAATTTTAAAAAAAAAAAAAAGATGTTCAAATTCTTCAAAAATAAAAAAAATAAAAAAATGAAGAACACAAAGAGGAGAAAGGAAGTGACGGTGCGGTGCGGGAACCTCCTGCCATAATCAACCTCTGGCCGCCGCCGCCCTCAGTGCACCCCTCCTTCTTCTTCCTATTCTTCTTCCTCTTCCTTCCAACTGCCACCTACGATCACCGTCTGTCGAAAGCCAATAACCACTACAAGCGTCGCCTCTCCCTTCCCAGAACACGTCACAGCGCCGCCATGTCGGGGGATTCGAAGCTGAAGACGACGAACTCGAAGACGCTTCTATCAATCCAACCACTCTCTGCTCTCCACCTTCCCAACCTCTGCACCTTCCTCTCTTCTCTCGTTCTCTCTCTCATCTTCTCGTTTTATCTCTCTTTCTCTATAGTCACAATACAACGGCGAAAGCACGGTGGCGGCTACACTCTTTCCTGCTGTCACCTCCCTTTTCTTCCTTTCCTTTTTTTTCTTCTTCTTCTCTGTTTCTCTCTTCTTTTGTTATGTGTCTTTTGTTTATTTTCTTTTTGTTTTCTGATTTAGTGGGTGGGGTGGGCTGGGGTGGGGTGGTTTTTCTTTTTTAATAATTTTTATTTTTGTTTAAGGGTAATTGATGAGCGGATAATTTATACGCTTTTTGGCATTGTTTTTAGTATGTTTTTAGTAGGATCTAGTTACTTTCAGGGATGTTTTCATTAGTTTTTATGTTAAATTCACATTTCTGGACTTTACTATGAGTTTGTGTGTTTTTCTGTGATTTCAGGTATTTTCTGGCTGAAATTGAGGGACTTGAGCAAAAATCAGATTCAGAGGTAGAAGAAGGACTGCTGATGCTGTTGGATTCTGACCTCTATGAACTCAAAGTGAATTTTCTAGAGCTACAGAACTCAAAATGGCGCGCTTCCAATTGCGTTAGAAAGTAGACATCCAGGGCTTTCCAGCAATATATAATAGTCCATACTTTGGCCGAGTTTAGACGACGAAAAAGGGCGTTGAACGCCAGTTCTACGCTGCAGTCTGGAGTTAAACGCCAGAAACACGTCACGAACCAGAGTTGAACGCCAGAAACACGTTACAACCTGGCGTTCAACTCCAGAAAGAGCCTCTGCACGTGTAACATTCAAGCTCAGCCCAAGCACACACCAAGTGGGCCCCGAAAGTAGATTTATGCATCAATTACTTACTTCTGTAAACCCTAGTAACTAGTTTAGTATAAATAGAACTTTTTACTATTGTATTTGTATCTTCGGATCATCTTATGATCTTTGGAAGATCCTGGATTGTATTTTTGATCCTGTGATCACGTTTTGGGGGTTGGCCTCTCGGCCATCCCTGAATCTTTCACTTATGTATTTTCAACGGTAGAGTTTCTACACTCCATAGATTAAGGTGTGGAGCTCTGCTGTTCCTCATGAATTAATGCAAAGTACTACTGTTTTCTATTCAATTCAACTTATTCCGCTTCTAAGATATCCATTCGCACCCAAGAACATGATGAATGTGATGATTATGTGACGCTCATCATCATTCTCACTTATGAACGCGTGCCTGACAAACACTTCCGTTCTACATGCAACCAAGCTAGAATGAGTATCTCTTAGATATCTAATACAGGGGACCGAGTCCGAGTTATTAGTATCTTCGTGGTATAAGTTAGAACCCATGGATGGCCATATTCCTGAGATCCGGAAAGTCTAAACCTTGTCTGTGGTATTCCGAGTAGGATCTGGGAAGGGATGGCTGTGACGAACTTCAAACTCGCGAGTGATGGGCGTAGTGACAGACGCAAAAGGATAGTAAATCCTATTCCAGTATGATCGAGAACCTCCAGATGATTAGCCATGCCGTGACAGAGCATTTGGACCATTTTCACAGAGAGGATGGGATGTAGCCATTGACAACGGTAATGCCCTTACAGAAAGCTTGCCATGGAAAGGAGTAAGACTGATTGGATGAAGACAGCGGGAAAGCAGAGATTCAGAGGAATGAAAGCATCTCCATACGCTTATCTGAAATTCTCACCAATGATATACATAAGTATTTCTATCTTTATTTTCTGTTTATTTATTATTATTATTCGAAAACTCCATAACCATTTGATATCCGCCTGACTGAGATTAACAAGATGACCATAGCTTGCTTCATACCAACAATCTCCGTGGGATCGACCCTTACTCACGTAAGGTTTTATTACTTGGACGACCCAGTGCACTTGCTGGTTAGTTGTGCGAAGTTGTGAAGTTATGTTT
This sequence comes from Arachis hypogaea, assembly GCF_003086295.3. Lineage (NCBI taxonomy): Eukaryota > Viridiplantae > Streptophyta > Magnoliopsida > Fabales > Fabaceae > Arachis > Arachis hypogaea. Next base: position 103,566,671 of record NC_092047.1, read on the forward strand.
GGACCATGGTATTGTGCACCAGTTATTGGCGCCATTGCCAGGGAGAGAACGAACAACAAATTTTATAACCTCAGAGTAACAATTTCGCATACCAAGTTTTTGGCGCCGTTGCCGGGGATTGTTCGAGTTTGGACAACTGACGGTTCATCGTGTTGCTCAGATTGGGTAATTTTCTTCTTATTTTATTTTCAAAAAGTTTTCAAAAAAAAATCTTTCAAAAATTTCTCATCTATTTTCGAAAATTATTTCAGAATTTTTAAGAATGAATTCTAGAGTTTCATGAAACATGTGAAGCCTGGCTGGCTGTAAAGCCTTGTCTAAATTTATTTGGACTGGGGCTTCCAACCCAACATTATCAAGAGCAAGCCAGTTGTTGCTAATCCACCTGCTGCTGTTCCTGATCCACCTGATTTACATGCTAAAGCTTGACTGGCCATTAAGCCATGTCTAACCCTCAGATTGGAGCTTTAGACTAAAGAGCACAAGATTCCTGGAATTCACATTAAAAAAATTTTGAAATCCTTATTTTTCTTTTTCAAACAATTTTCGAAAAATACAAAAAAAAATTAGAAAATCGTAAAAATAAAAAATATTTTGTGTTTCTTGTTTGAGTCTTGAGTCAATTTTTAAGTTTGGTGTCAATTGCATTTTTTCTAAAAATTTTATGCATTTTTCGAAAATTCATGCATTCATAGTGTTCTTCATGATCTTCAAGTTGTTCCTGGCCAGTCTTCTTGTTTGATCTTGATGTTTTCTTGTTTTGTGTCTTTTCTTATTTTTCATGTGCATTTTTGCATTCATAGTGTCTGAACATGAAAGATTTCTAAGTTTAGTGTCTTGCATGTTTTTTTTGCATTGAAAATTTTTCAAAAATATGTTCTTGATGTTCATCATGATCTTCAAAGTGTTCTTGGTGTTCATCTTGACATTCATAGCATTCTTGCATGCATTCATTGTTTTGATCCATAACTTTCATGCATTGAGTCTTTTTCATGTTTTTCTCTTTCATCATTGAAAATTCAAAAATAAAAAAATTATCTTTCCCTTTTTCACTCATAAATTTCGAAAATTTGGATTGACTTTTTCAAAAAATTTTAAAATCTAGTTGTTCTTATGAGTCAAATCAAATTTTTAATTTAAAAAACTTATCTTTTTCAAAATCCTTTTCAAAAATCAAATCTTTTTCATTTTTCTTATTTATTTTCGAAAATTTTAAAAATATTTTTCAAAAATCTTTTCTTAATTTTATCTTATAATTTTCGAAAATATTCTCATTAATTAATGTTTTGATTCAAAAATTTCAAGTTTGTTACTTGCTTGTCAAGAAAGATTCAAACTTTAAGTTCTAGAATCATATCTTGTGATTTCTTGTGAGTCAAGTCATTAATTATGATTTTAAAAATCAAATCTTTTTCAAACTAATTCTAATCATATCTTTCTATCATATCTTTTTTTAAAATCTTATCTTTTTCAAAAATTTGATTTTCAAATATCTTTTCTAACTTCTTATCTTCTTATCTTTTCAAAATTGATTTTCAAATTTTTTTCAACTAACTAATTGACTTTTTGTTTGTTTCTTGTCTTTTTCAAAACTACCTAATTAACTCTCTCTCTCTCTAATTTTCGAAAATATCTCCCTCTTTTTCAAAAATTCTTTTTAATTAACTAATTGTTTCAAATTTTAATTTTAACTTGATTTCATTCCTAAATTTCGAAAATCACTAACCCCTTTTCAAAATTTTATTTTCAAAAATCCTCTTTCTCTCTCATCTCCTTCTATTTATTTATTCATCTACTAACACTTCATCTCACACAAATTTGAACCCCCTCTTCCATCTGTGTTCGAATTTTCTCTTCTTCCCTTCTTTACATTACATTCTTTTCTTCTTCTACTCACACAGGGGAACCTCTATACCTGGGCAAAAAGGGTCCCTATTAATTATTATTTTTCTATTCCCTCTTTTTCATATGAGCAGGAGCAAGGACAAGAATATTCTTGTTGAAGCAGACCCTGAACCTGAAAGGACTCTGAAGAGGAAACTAAGAGAAGCTAAAATACAACAATTCAAAGATAACCTTACAGAAATTTTCGAACAAGAAGAGGATATGGCAGCCGAAAATAATAATAATGCAAGGAGGATGCTTGGTGACTTTACTGCACCTAATTTTAATTTACATGGAAGAAGCATCTCCATCCCTACCATTGGAGCAAACAATTTTGAGCTTAAACCTCAACTAGTTTCTCTGATGCAACAAAACTGCAAATTTCATGGACTTCCATCTGAAGATCTTTTTCAGTTCTTAACTGAATTCTTACAGATCTGTGATACTGTTAAGACTAATGGAGTAAATCCTGAAGTCTACAGGCTCATGCTTTTCCCATTTGCTGTAAGAGACAGAGCTAGAGTGTGGTTGGACTCTCAACCCAAAGATAGCCTGAACTCTTGGGATAAGCTGGTCACGGCTTTCTTAGCCAAGTTCTTTCCTCCTCAAAAGCTGAGTAAGCTTAGAGTGGATGTTCAAACCTTCAGACAGAAGGACAGTGAATCCCTCTATGAAGCTTGGGAGAGATACAAGCAACTGACCAAAAAGTGTCCTTCTGACATACTTTCAGAATGGACCATCCTGGATATATTCTATGATGGTCTGTCTGAATTAGCCAAGATGTCATTGGATACTTCTGCAGGTGGATCCATTCACCTAAAGAAAACGCATGCATAAGCTCAAGAACTCATTGACATGGTTGCTAATAACCAGTTCATGTACACTTCTGAGAGGAATCCTGTGAGTAATGGGACGCCTCAGAAGAAGGGAGTTCTTGAAATTGATACTCTGAACGCCATATTGGCTCAAAATAAAATATTGACTCAGCAGGTCAATATGATTTCTCAGAGGCTGAATGGAATGCAAGCTGCATCCAACAGTACTCAAGAGGCATCTTCTGAAGAAGAAGCTTATGATCCTGAGAACCCTGCAATAGCAGAGGTGAATTACATGGGTGAACCATATGGAAACACCTATAATCTCTCATGGAGAAATCACCCAAATCTCTCATGGAAGGATCAACAAAAGCCTCAACAAGGCTTTAATAATGGTGGAAGAAACAGGTTTAGTAATAGCAAGCCTTTTCCATCATCCACTCAGCAACAGACAGAGAACTCTGAACAAAATACCTCTAATTTAGCAAACTTAGTCTCTGATCTATCTAAGGCCACCCTGAGTTTCATGAATGAAACAAGGTCCTCCATTAGAAATTTGGAAGCACAAGTGGGTCAGCTGAGTAAAAGAATCACTGAAACCCCTCCTAGTACTCTCCCAAGTAATACAGAAGAGAATCCAAAAGGAGAGTGCAAGGCCATTGATATAACCATCATGGCCGAATCCAAGAAAGAAGGGGAGGACGTGAATCCCAAGGAGGAAGACCTCCTGGGACGTCCAGTGATCAATAAGGAGTTTCCCTTTGAGGAACCAAAGGAATCTGAGGCTCATCTAGAGACCATAGAGATTCCATTGAACCTCCTTATGCCATTCATGAGCTCTGAAGAGTACTCCTCTTCTGAAGAGAATGAAGATGTTACTGAAGAGTAAGTTGCCAAGTTCCTTGGTGCAATCATGAAGCTGAATGCTAATTTATTTGGTAATGAGACTTGGGGAGATGAACCTCCCCTGTTCACCAATGAACTGAATGCATTGGATCAACTGAGATTGCCTCAGAAGAAACAGGATCCTGGAAAGTTCCTGATACCTTGTACCATAGGCACCATGACCTTTGAGAAGGCTCTATGTGACCTTGGGGCAGCAATAAACCTCATGTCACTCTCTGTAATGGAGAAACTGGGAATCTTTGAGGTACAAGCTGCTAAAATCTCATTAGAGATGGCAGACAATTCAAGAAAAGAGGCTTATGGACAAGTAGAGGACATATTAGTAAAGGTTGAAGGCCTTTACATCCCTGCTAATTTCATAATCCTAGATACTGGGAAGGATGAGGATAAATCCATCATCCTTGGAAGACCCTTCCTAGCCACAGCAAGAGCTGTGATTGATGTTAACAGAGGCGAACTAGTCCTTCAATTGAATGAGGACTCCCTTGAGTTTAAAACTCAAGGACATCCTTCTGTAAACATGGAAAAGAGGCACAGTAAGCTTCTCTCAAAACAGAGTCAACCAGAGCCCCCACAGTCAAACTCTAAGTTTGGTGTTGAACTCCCATATCCAAACTCTAAGTTTGGTGTTGGAAAGTCTCAACAATGCTCTGAACATCTGTGAAGCTCCATGAGAGCCCACTGTCAAGCTATTGACATTAAAGAAGCACCTGTTGGGAGGCAACCCAATTTTTATTTATCTAATTTTTATTTTTATTTCATGTTTTATTAGGTTCATGATCATGTGGAGTCACAAAATAAATATAAAAATTGAAAACGGAATCAAAAACAGCAGAAGAAAAATCACACCCTGGAGGAGGATCTTACTGGCGTTTAAACGCCAGTAAGGAGCATCTGGCTGGCGTTCAACGCCAGAACAGAGCATGGATCTGGCGTTGAACGCCAGAAATGCACACTGAGGAAGAGCTGGCGCTGAACGCTAGAAACAAGCATCTGGGCGCTGAACGCCCAAAACAAGCATCAATTCGGCGTTTAAACGCCAGAATTGCATGCAAAGGCATTTTACATGCCTAATTGGTGCAGGGATGCAAATCATTGACACCTCAGGATCTGTGGACCCCACAGGATCAACTCAGGATCTGTGGACCCCACAGGATCCCCACATATCTCCACTCACCTTACCTCCTCATAATCCTATATCACCCTTTCCCAAGAACCCTTCACCACTCACATCCATTACTCCCCTAAAACCATCATACAACCCACCTACACCCACCCACTCAAATTCAAACCATCAACTCACCTCCATATCTTCTTCTTCTTCTACTATTCTTTCTTCTTTTGCTCGAGGGCAAGCAATATTCTAAGTTTGGTGTGGTAAAAGCATAGCTTTTTTGTTTTTCCATAACTATTGATGGCACCTAAGGCCAGAGAAACCTCTAGAAAGAAGAAAGGGAAGACAAAAGCTTCCACCTCCGAGTCATAGGAGATGGAGAGATTTATCTCAAGGGTTTATAGCTCAGTGGTAGAATATTTGACTGCAAATCAAGAGATCCCTGAGATACCTCAGGGGATACATTTTCCTCCACACAATTTTTGGGAGCAACTAAGGGTGAAACATCAAGAGCACTCCATCATCCTTCATGAAATTAGAGAAGATCAAAGAGCAATGAGGGAGGAGCAACAAAGACAAGGAAGAGACATAGAAGAGCTCAAGGACATCATTGGTTCCTCAAGGAGAAAACGCCACCATCACTAAGGTGGACTCATTCCTTGTTCTTAAATTTTCTGTTTTTCGTTTTCTTATGTTAAATGTTTATCTATGTTTGTGTCTTTATTACATGATCATTAGTGTCTAAGTGTCTATGCCTTAAAGTAGTGAATATGAATCCATCACCTCTCTTAAATGAAGAATGTTTTAAAAATAAAAGAACAAGAAGTACATGAGTTTCAAATTTATCCTTGAACTTAGTTTAATTATTTTGATGTAGAGACAATACTTTTTGTTTTCTGAATGAATGCTTGAACAGTGCATATGTCTTTTGAAGTTGTTGTTTATGAATGTTAAATATGTTGGCTCTTGAAAGAATGATGAACAGAAGACATGTTATTTGATAATCTGAAAAATCATAAAAATGATTCTTGAAGCAAGAAAAAGTAGTGAATACAAAGCTTGCATAAAAAAAAAGAAAAAAAAGAAAGAAAAAAAATGGCGAAAAAAAATAGAAAAAGAAAAAGCAAGCAGAAAAAGCCAAAAGCTCTTCAAACCAAAAGGCAAGAGCAAAAAGCCAATAACCCTTAAAACCAAAAGGCAAGGGTAAATAAAAAGGATCCCAAGGCTTTGAGCATCAGTGGATAGGAGGGCCTAAAGGAATAAAATCCTGGCCTAAGCGGCTAAACCAAGCTGTCCCTAACCATGTGCTTGTGGCGTGAAGGTGTCAAGTGAAAACTTGAGACTGAGCGGTTAAAGTCAAGGTCCAAAGCAAAAGAAGAGTGTGCTTAAGAACCCTGGACACCTCTAATTGGGGACTTTAGCAAAGCTAAGTCACAATCTGAAAAGGTTCACCCAATTATGTGTCTGTGGCATTTATGTATCCGGTGATAATACTGGAAAACAAAGTACTTAGGGCCACGGCCAAGACTCATAAAGTAGCTGTGTTCAAGAATCAACATACTGAACTAGGAGAATCAATAACACTATCTGAACTCTGAGTTCCTATAGATGCCAATCATTCTGAATCTCAATGGATAAAGTGAGATGCCAAAACTATTTAAGAGGCAAAAAGCTACAAGTCCCGCTCATATGATTGAAGCTATGTTTCATTGATATTTTGGAATTTATAGTATATTCTCTTCTTTTTATCCTATTTGATTTTCAGTTGCTTGGGGACAAGCAACAATTTAAGTTTGGTGTTGTGATGAGCGGATAATTTATACGCTTTTTGGCATTGTTTTTAGTATGTTTTTAGTAGAATCTAGTTACTTTTAGGGATATTTTCATTAGTTTTTATGTTAAATTCATATTTCTGGACATTACTATGAGTTTGTGTGTTTTTCTGTGATTTCAGGTATTTTCTGGCTGAAATTGAGGGACTTGAGCAAAAATCAGATTCAGAGGTAGAAGAAGGACTGCTGATGCTGTTGGATTCTGACCTCTCTGCACTCAAAGTGAATTTTCTGGAGCTACAGAACTCAAAATGGCGCGCTTCCAATTGCGTTAGAAAGTAGACATCCAGGGCTTTCCAGCAATATATAATAGTCTATACTTTGGCCGAGTTTAAATGATGCAAAAGGGCGTTGAACGCCAGTTCTACGCTGCAGTCTGGAGTTAAACGCCAGAAACACGTCACGAACCAGAGTTGAACGCCAGAAACACGTTACAACCTGGCGTTCAACTCCAGAAAGAGCCTCTGCATGTGTAACATTCAAGCTCAGCCCAAGCACACACCAATTGGGTCCCGGAAGTGGATTTATGCATCAATTACTTACTTCTGTAAACCCTAGTAACTAGTTTGGTATAAATAGGACTTTTTACTATTGTATTTGTATCTTCGGATCATCTTATGATCTTTGGAAGATCCTGGATTGTATTTTTTATCTCGGCCATGCCTGAACCTTTCACTTATGTATTTTCAACGGTAGAGTTTCTACACTCCATAGATTATGGTGTGGAGCTCTGCTGTTCCTCATGAATTAATGCAAAGTACTACTGCTTTCTATTCAATTCAACTTATTCTGCTTCTAAGATATCCATTGGCACCCAAGAACATGATGAATGTGATGATTATGTGACGCTCATCATCATTCTCACTTATGAACGCGTGCCTGACAAACACTTCCGTTCTACATGCAACCAAGCTAGAATGAGTATCTCTTAGATATCTAATACAGGGGACCGAGTCCGAGTTATTAGTATCTTCGTGGTATAAGTTAGAACCCATGGATGGCCATTCCTGAGATCCGGAAAGTCTAAACCTTGTCTGTGGTATTCCGAGTAGGATCTGGGAAGGGATGGCTGTGACGAACTTCAAACTCGCGAGTGCTGGACGTAGTGACAGACGCAAAAGGATAGTAAATCCTATTCCAGTATGATCGAGAACCTCCAGATGATTAGCCATGCCGTGACAGAGCATTTGGACCATTTTCACAGAGAGGATGGGATGTAGCCATTGACAACGGTAATGCCCTTACAGAAAGCTTGCCATGGAAAGGAGTAAGACTGATTGGATGAAGACAGCGGGAAAGCAGAGATTCAGAGGAATGAAAGCATCTCCATACGCTTATCTGAAATTCTCACCAATGATATACATAAGTATTTCTATCTTTATTTTCTGTTTATTTATTATTATTATTCGAAAACTCCATAACCATTTGATATCCGCCTGACTGAGATTAACAAGATGACCATAGCTTGCTTCATACCAACAATCTCCGTGGGATCGACCCTTACTCACGTAAGGTTTTATTACTTGGACGACCCAGTGCACTTGCTGGTTAGTTGTGCGAAGTTGTGAAGTTATGTTTGGACCATGGTATTGTGCACCAGTTATTAGCGCCATTGCCAGGGAGAGAACGAACAACAAATTTTACAATCTCAGAGTAACAATTTCGCATACCAATAATTTTGTCCAAAAAATGTTGTTTATGGATAAAAGGATGATTTTATAACGTTTTGTAACGTTAAGGATGATTTTAATCACCAAAAAAGGTCGGGGACGAATTTGATTTTCATCCCAGACTTTAGAAATGAAAACAGTACTTAACCCTTTTATTTATCTACAACAGTTTTAAAAAACAATACCCTTAAGACACAATTACTATACAATCTGTTTTGTTATCGATGATCTTACCGACCACTCATCAAGATTGGGTAGCCCAATTGTCATTAAAATCGAGGGGGTCGGAAATTTTGGCAAAAGATGTTTTCTTTTACAAACTAATTTTACTGACGAACAAACCATTAAAAAGTTAGCATGTAATGGAGCTAATAATTCTTGCGACGGTATGAGTGATGACTCAGCCTTAGCATCTCTAATTCTACAAATGGCTAAGTCCTTAGTAATAATAATTTTTTTCTTTTACTTTAGAAAATAAGTTATCTATGTTCTATGGATAATAAATTTAATTATTTTTAAAAATAAAATGTGAAACCTCTCTTTCTTACTTTTGCAAATTTTTTATCTCTCTTGTCTCTCTCATCTCTTCCCTTCTGATGGTCCATTGAAGAAGGTTGTGCCGCCACCACTTGGAGCTGCCATCACCGCCAGTAAGTCATATTGTCGTCGCAATCAGCATGTCGTTGTTACTATTGTTGGAGTCTCCGTGGAAAATCTCAGCCGTGTTGCCGTTGTTGGTGTCCCTTGTCGTCGGAGGTTGTCACCTTGTCACCTCATTGCGGCTGGGGTCCACCACACCAAAGATAGGGTTGTTGTCCAGCTTTTTCTTTTAGTTGTTTGTTATATTACTAAACCCTAGCTCCACCATTGTAGGTTTTACTGCCGTTTCCTGCCACTACCACGTTTCTACAATCCTGTAGCCACCATCAAAAATAAATTTTCTATAGTTTTTTGTATTTTTTCGATTTTTTTGTTTGTTTGGGATTTTGTTAAGTACTTTATTAAATTCTTGATTAAATTTTTAAATGAAGTGTGTGTTTAGGAATTGTTATATTAATTTAGTGTAATTAGAAATTAAATAATATTAGGTTAGGTAGGGTATAATTTAGGATTTGTTCTGAGTTAATGGTGTTTTAGATGATTGTTAATTATCTGAGTTTATTGTTGTCTGAGTTTATTGTTTTCTAAGTTAATTAATATTGATTGTTGTTAATTCTCTGAGTTAACCTTAACTTGTTAATGGTCTAAGTTAATTATTGACTTATTGTTGATTGTCATTAATTTTCTGAGTTTATTGTTGTCTGAATTAATTATTTTCTGAATTAATTTTACTGAGTTAATTGTTGTTAATTTTACTGAGTTTATTGCAATTTACTCATTTGAATATATGAACTTTGATTTATTTGTTTAATTATAATTTGGGTGTTAATTATGTTTATAGTTTGTATGTTGATTATATTTATAGTTTCCAATTGAAGGTGTACAGCCTGCTATTCCAAAAAATGCGCCTGTAGATGGTAGGTCTCCGGTGCTAGTAATTCTTTGTTTATAGATTAATGGTTTATGGTGTAAAACTTTCAACTAGGATTGTAAGTTACTAAAATTGTATAAGTTTAAATAGATATACTATTTGAGAGATATACATATGCATATTAGTAGATTACTTAAAATCTTAAGGTGTCAAGATATGTTAATTGATTCTTTGTGACTTTGTCTCATTTTTCTATAACTTGCACTTTCTTTGTATAATTAATTTGTCCCATTTGTAGATAAATATGGATTACTTATAATCTTAATTTATCTCATTTGTATAATTAATTTTATCTTTTAACATTTTATTATCTAGAGAGTTTCGGCTATACAATTTACTTAGCTATTATGAGGTATTTTGTTTTTCATATCAAATTTTATGTAAGTTCATCTTTTTTAAATTTAGAGTATATGTTTATAGTGCTACTTTTTTTCCTTACATGAGTAATAATTATTTTTTTTCTTTAGTTTTAAACTTTGATGTGTGAACTTGTTTGTGAACTTTTAATGAAAAATTATAGACAAATTATTATAAAAAATTGTAGAATTTTAAATTTTGTTAATTAAAAAATTATTGAATTTAAATATTTAAAATTATATATTGAATTTTTAAATAATTTTTTTAATAAATAAAATTTAAGTTTACTGACGGATTTGTCGGGAGATAAATCAGACGTTAACAAGCTCCAGAATTTCACTAATTAAAAGTTAATTTTCGCCGCTAAATTCGTCAGTAATTAGAGGCGGATGAAAAATTCGCTAATAAATAATTATCGTCAAAATTTATACTGTTGAATTTATTCTGTCACTAAATCTGATGACGTAGACAGTATCCAACAAATTTTTTTGTAATGATGGATAATAAATTTAATTATTTTTAAAAATAAAACGTGACACTTTGGATTGGTATCATTAATCTTGATACGAGTATTGAACCGCAAGCCTTAGAAGCTGAAATAACTAATGCTGGTGTGCTGAGTTTTGTGAACCACAAGAAATTTTGAAGGAAGTTAGTTTGCTGAGCTGTTAATATGCATAGCTGTACACTTTCTGTTTTGAGCAGTTTGTTAGAATTCAATTACAGTTAGGCTTCTAGAATCTGTTGAGTGTTTAGTTAGATGTTTCTAGAACTAGCTTTCACTTGTACATATAAAAATACACTCGCTCTTGCTGCAAAGCAAAGTTCTGACGCAATAATCACAGAATGCACATTTACAAAGTCCAATTCTCTCTGTTTCTTCTTCTTCAATCTCATACTCTCATCCCTTTCTTCTAAGTTGTTATCTGAGTTTCTGGTACCTTTCATGGTATCAGAGCCTTAAGTGCCACAGTTTCCGTAAGCTACTGAACAAGATCTATGTAAGAAAGATGACACAGTATTTTGTGGCAACTCCAATATCCATGAAATTGAATTAAAACAACTATCTACAATGGAAAGATCAGGAAGAATCAACGGTTGAAGGTAACGATATGTTGAATCATCTCACTAGAGAAGGCATTCCTCAAGTTTCTCTTCCAGATGGCTCACCGAATTTAGAGTTTCAGAAGTGAAAAAGGCAAGATGCTCTTCTGAAATCTTGGTTACTTGCCTCTATGTCGAATCCGTTCACTACAAGAATGGTTGGCTGCATGCTCACACACCAGATCTGGAGAAGGCTGGAAGATCATTTTTCTTCTCAGATCAAAGCCAAGGTAATGCAACTGAAGAACAAACTTAGCACTATTCAAATAGGTGCATCAGTGACAAAATATGTGTTATCAATAAAAAGTATTATAGATGCTCTAGCTTCGGTAGGAGAATCAATGAAAGAAAGTGATCACGTTAATACAATTCTACATGGGCTGACTGAGGAGTATGGAAACGTTATGACTTCAGTCTTGGCAAGATCGAACAGTATCAATGTAGGTGAATTAGAAGCACTATTGCTTGCTCATGAAAGTATGCTAGCAAGATTCAAAAGATCTGAGACATTTGTGCAAGCGAATATAGCTCAGCACTCACAGTATTCATGGAACCAACAAAGTCAATTTCCATCTCAAAATTCAGCAACAAGAGGCAATTTTAGAGGAAGTTTTTGAGGAAGAGCAGGAAGAATGAGTAGAGGAGGCAGAATGGTGCAAGATCTGCAAATTGGAGGAAGAGGAGTATCAGGCCAGTATCCTGAAAATAAAGAAGCACAAGAACAACATCACTATGGTTATGGAAGAGGACAATATGGAAGAGGCAGAGTGTAGTATGGACAGTATGAAAGACCATAGTGTCAAGTTTGTGACAAGATAGGACACACAGCTAAGACCTGCTGGTATAGATATAGTGAGGAGGAGCCGTATGAAGGAAACTATAGTGATCAAGTCAACCAACCTAAAGCTAACTTCAGCAATGTACTGGCTACACCAGCAACCATCCAAGACCCAAACTGGTATCCTGACTTAGGAGCTACCCACCACATGACACATGATGAACAAAATCTGGTTGAAAAGGAACAATACATTAGTAATAAGCAAGTTATGATAGAAGATGGTACAGGTTTGCAAATTAATTCTGTTGGCAATGCATGCATTAAATCTGACTTGAGCTCTAGATTATTTGTGTTAAGAAAGTTGCTGTTTGTGCCTGAAATCACAAAAAACTTTATGAGTGTACATCAATTCTATTGTGACAATGGAATCTTCTTTGAATTTCATGCTGACAAGTGCTGCATTAAATCACAGGAAACAAAAGAAATTGTACTTCAAGGGAGGGTTGATAAAGGCCTCTATAAATTCCTCCACTTCACTACAATACACACACCAGTTGCATTTCACACTTTTCTGAATAACAAGACCAGCCTTCAGATTTGGCATGCTAGATTAGGGCATCCAAATCAAAATGTCATTTCCAAAGTCCTAAATTCTTGTAATATTTCTGTTTCAGTTAGTAATCAAATAAAGTGTCCAGCTTGTTACATAGGGAGATCACACCAACTCTCTTTTCCCACCTCACAAACAATGTATTCTAACCCTTTAGAACTTGTGTATACAGATATATGGTTCACCCATTGCTGACAATAATGGAAATTGGTACTTTGTAAACTTCATTGATGCATTTTCAAAATTCACCTGGATATATCTCATTAAGTCTAGAGCTCAGTTAAAGTAAGTTTTTAATCATTTTCAATAAATGGTTAAATTACAATTAAACTCAAAATTAAAAGTGCTTCAAAGTGATAATGCAGCAGAATATAAAAGTTTGTCAAAGGCCTTGCAAGAAAAAGGAGTTCATCACAGGTTTTTTTGCCCTCATGTACACCAACAAAATGGTTCAGCAGAAAGAAAGCATCGTCATGTAGTGAAAATGGGCTTGACATTGTTAGCAGGAGCCTCAATGGCAACAACATTCTGGGGGGAGGCATTCACTACAGCTGCAAAACTGATAAACATGCTACCTACACTTGTGCTAAATGGACTCTCACCAACTGAGAAGTTACTAGGAAAGAAGTCCTCCTATGACAGCCTTAGAGTATTTGGATGCTTGTGCTTCCCGCATCAAAGAGCCTACAACAAACATAAGCTTGACTTTAGGTCATCACCATGTACTTTTATTGGCTACAGCACTACACATAAAGGATACAAATGCCTTACTCAGCAAGGAAAAGTTAACATAACTCCTCATGTAGTATTCTTTGAAGACAATTTTTCGTTTCAACAACCAAAAAAGAAAGTAAAAGATGCTCATGATTAAGATGTCTCCACTTCAACATTTCCAATAATTCTTACAATTCCTACAATTCCAAGAATTCCAAGACCTAATGAAGCCTTACAGCAACAACAACACCATCAATTATCAAGCCCATCTTTAACCTGGAATCTCATAACTAAACAAGAACGTAGATCAACAGCAGCAGTCCCAAGTGATTCCAAAATTGAAGATCTAATGCAGTAAAGAGAAGCAGAAGTGTCAAGCTCAATCAGGACTGAATCAGTTCAACACAGAAGAATAGCAGCATCAGTAACTCCCATCCCAGTGCTGATTAATGATATCGAAATAGTACTGCCACTCTCTGAAACAGAAATCCCTTGTGCAGCAAGAAATCCAACTAACTCACATCCTATGATTACTAGGAGCAAAGGTGGTATGTTCAAGCCAAGAGCCTTCCAAGCAAGTGTGGAGGCAAGGAGTGTACAACAAGCCCTCAACTTACCTCAATGGAAAGAAGCAATGGACTTGGAGTATGCAGAACTAATGAAGAATAAAACTTGGGAGCTGGTGACCCTCCCTTAAAACAAAGAAGCAATAGGAAGTAGGTGGGTCTTTAGGGTCAAATACAATTCAGATGGATCACTACAAAAATATAAAGCAAGGCTAGTGGCACAGGGCTATGCACAGAAGGCTGGATCTGACTTCACTGAGACATATAGTCCAGTGGTAAAGCCTACTTCAATTAGAATACTTCTATCAATAGCATTAGCTAAGTCTTGGGTGATCAAACAATTAGATGTCAACAATGCTTTTCTACATGGAGATCTAGTGGAAGAAGTTTACATGAAGCAACCAAAGGGATATGAAATTGGTGACTCCTCACTGGTATGCAAGCTAACCAAACCCTCTATGGCTTAAAGCAAGCGCCAAGGGAATGGTATCACAAACTAGCAAGTGGGTTGGCAAAGATTGGCTTTCAACCAACAAAATCAGATGTCTCTGTGTTCTTGAGGAATTCAAATGGTATAAAAACTTTTGTGTTGGTGTATGTCGACGACATCATCATCACTGGTGAGTCTGAACAGCATATAAGACGGTTCATTGACAAACTGAATGCCAAATTTTCACTTAAAGACTTGGGTGATCTTCACTATTTCTTGGGTGTCCAAGTAGCCAAAACAAAAACTGGGGGTTTGATTCTATCACAGCAAAAGTATATTGGGAAGGTGCTGAAGAAAGCAGACATGGCAGGGTGCACAATCTGCCATACACCCTTACCCTTGACTGTAAAGCTGTTAGCTTTTGGGGGCTCAAGCTTTAGTGATCCTTAACTTTACAGGTCAGTTATTGGAAGCTTGCAATACCTGACAATAACTAGACCAGAAATCTCCTACTGTGTCAATAAGATGGCTCAATTTGTTCAGGCTCCTCTGGACACACACTAAAAAATGGTGAAACAAATACTAAGGTATCTTAATGGAACAAGGAACTATGGCCTACAATTACACAAGGACTTCTCATTGCAAGTAACAGCCTATAGTGACTCAGACTGGGATGGAGACCCTGACGACAGAAAATCCACAAGTGGATATTGTGTGTTTCTTGGCTCAAACTTAGTCTCTTGGGCTTCAAGGGAGCAAACAGCAGTTGCAAGGTCTAGTACTGAAGCAGAATATAAGAGTATGACTGCTTTGGTAGTAGAATTGCTGTGGATAAAGAACTTAATGATTGAGCTGTAATTCTCACCTAATGAAGCACCACTAATGTACTGTGATAACCTAAGTGCAATCCTACTAGCAGCCAATCCAGTTCTTCACTCAAAGTCAAAATATTTTGAGATAGATTTACATTTTGTGAGGGATCATGTGAATAACAACTCTGTCAGAGTAAGCCATATTCTAGGAGCAGTTCAAGTGACAGACATCCTAACAAAAGCTGTACCATCAGAGAGCTTCATGCACCTTAGAGCCTGGCTAGGCATTGTTGAATTAGACCATAAAGAAGAAGCAGAAAAATAAGAAAGAAAAGAAAACAGAGATGATGATAGGAGTATTGAACCAGAAGCCTTAGAAGCTGCTGAAACTACTAATGCTGGTGTGCTGAGTTTCTTGAACCACAAGATAGTTTGAAGGAAGTTAGTTTATTGAGCTGTTAATATGCTTAGCTGTACACTTTCTGTTTTGAGCAGTTTGTTAGAATTCAGTTATAGTTAGGCTTCTAAAATCTGTTGAGCGTTCAGTTAGATGCTTCTAGAACTAGCTTACACTTGTACATATAAAAACACACTCACCCCTGCTGCAAAGTCAAGTTCTGACGCAATAATCACAGAATGCACATTTACAAAGTCTAATTCTCTCTGTTCTCTCTGTTTCTTCTTCTTCAATCTCATACTCTCATCCTTTTCTTCTAAGTTGTTATATGAGTTTCTGGTACCTTTCAAATCTAAACCCTAAATCCTAAATCTGTCGCTAGTTGAAAGACACACTTTTTCTCTAACCAAAGACTGTCGCTAGTTGAATGTTTCACCAATTTCTCCCTCGTCGGAAGTCTTTATACATTTCAAGACCACCATTATATTTTATTTGTATTGAGTTGTCCTTCTATTTAATTAGTTTATTTTTTTTTTAATTGTTCAACTTTGTTCAATCATTTTGAGTATCAATATTTTTGTATGTTTTAATATTTTTGTTTTTGTAACAAGGACGCTCCTTAACTATAGATTTCTGGAATAATTGTTGTTGGTACTGCCACCACTGAAAGTGATTAACGATACCATAGACGGAGTTTCATAGATTTTTATAGTTAGATATGTATCTGTTAAAAGTTTTAATATTATTAAACCTCAATTTTTTAAAACTAATTTAATATAAGTGTAAGTAGTTTATAAATTGAAACTAATTTAATTTTGCAAATATTGTATATTTAGAACAGAATTGTAGAATTTGAGAGGTGGAATGATTTTTATAAAAATGTAGAGATTCTTTTCATTTGCTCGATTTGAGAATTGTTTATTTTTGTTCTGTTCTTGATGTGCAGAATAAAATAATTAGAATGGTTAGAGATAAAAAGATAATTACAAATTTTATGATGGTTATTTAAAGAGAAAATTTTACTCTTTTTTTTGAGAGATGCTAAAATGACACTCTCATCCTCTCTATTTGTAAAATGTATATTCTCCTCCTTTATAGTTTTTAAAAAATCTTATTATATTTTTAATTCATTTTAAATTTTTTGTGTTAACTAATGTTAACTTTATCTATTTTTTAAGAAAAATAATTTATTTTTTCCAAAAATATTCTTTAACAAAAATTTTTATTTTTTTTGTCATTAAATTTTGCTTATCAAGATATTTTTTAATAAATGATTTTTTATTGATTAAATTGTATTTTTACTAAAATAATTTTTAAAAATTAATAATTAAATTATTTTTTTTAAGATACCTTTCAATAATTTTTTAATTATTAAATTGTGATTTTATTAAAATTTTCGTTAACAATTATTTTTATATTTTATTATTAATTTTTCGATATCAATATATATTATTTTAACATTAAATAAAAAAAATCTTACCACTATTAATATGTATAATAATTAATATATATTGATATCGAAAAATAATCTTACCAAGATTTTTTATTTAATATTAAAATAATATATATTGATATAAAAAATTAATAGTAAAATATAACTATAAATGTTAACAAAAATTTTGGTAAAATCATAATTTAATAATTAAAAAATTATTGAAATATATCTTATAAAAAAATTAATAATTAAATTTTTAAAAAAATATTTTGATAAAAATACAATTTAATCAATAAAAAAATTTATTAAAAGATATTTTGGTAAACAAAATTTATGACAAAAAAATAAATTTTTTGTTAAAAGATATTTTTATAAAAATATTTTTTTTTAAAAATGGATAAAGTTAACACAAAAATTTTAAAATGGATTAAAGAGGAAATTTTTTAAAAATTATAAAGAAAGAAAATGTAAATTTTATAAATAGAAAAGAGTCAGAAGAGTATCATTTC
Source organism: Arachis hypogaea (assembly GCF_003086295.3). NCBI lineage: Eukaryota > Viridiplantae > Streptophyta > Magnoliopsida > Fabales > Fabaceae > Arachis > Arachis hypogaea. Next base: position 103,584,135 of record NC_092047.1, read on the forward strand.
AGTATCTGTCAAGAGAGGAGAGTAGAATTTTCTCTTATTTAAATTGTTTGATGTGAAAAATAAGGTGATTAGAATTGATTAAGGATAAAAGATAATTATAAATTGTATGATACTTATTTATATTGTTTGGTATAATATAAAAAATTTGACGCACTCAGATTGAGATGAAATTTGAAAATTTTAAATTTTTTATGTTATAACTATAAAACTGACTTTAGCATAATTTTTAAAACATTTAAGTGAAACTTGGTAAATACTTAAAGAGCAAAACTTTTTTTTCCAAATATATGTAGGGAGAAAATTTGACACTAATGCATCAAAATCGACCTTGAATATAGAATAAAGTACACATAAATAGGAGGTCGTTGGAAACCATTGTTTAGGGTTTGAAACCATGCATCAATAATATTGATGACTATTTATGATATTTGTCTTGTTTACATCATTTTATAACATTATTGATATCTTATATTTATATTGAATTTATTTGTTTGTATTATAATAATTATTACAAATTTTAGTTCTTAATAATTAATAAATATAATCATATTTTAGTTTTATAATTTATTTTGTTATGTCAATATAATAGGCAGAAAAAAATTACAGACAAGTCGCTCTATCTACGAGTAGACTGTCTATAAATAAAAAAAAAAAAATTGTTAATTAATAGTATCAACTTGATTTTGTCGTCGGTATAATAATTATACATTTTAATTATATTTTAGTGTTAATTTTTACTGATGACTATAAAACGTCGATAATAATAATTGAATTTTATTTATAAAATTTAGATCTACAAATTTTTACAGATAATCATCAGTAAAATTGATTATCAAAACTTACTAAATTTTAAGTATCTTTATGAGAAATGTTAGGAGTTATCAACTCAATTACTTTAGTTTAATTTTTTTAGTCTAGTAATTTAACTACATATTTTATTTTATATTTTTAAATATTAATGATTAATTAATAAAAAAATAATAAATTCGGATGATTTCTTGATTATTATAGCGAGGCACAACATGCTAAAAAAATAAACTGTAATAATTATTAGGAAGATATGCATCCTTAAGTTTTCGATTAAAAAAAATGGAATCATGCATGTTTGGCTTGCAATTTTAGGAGATAATGTAGGACCTCTTTAGGTATATCCAAGTGGTGGTGTTGACGATGGATCCATCCGCACTCCTCAAAGCCCCCCGTAGTTTAGGGCTACAAAAAATAATAATGAGAATGCATTATTTATTTTAGATGTACTTAAAGTTTTAATTAATACTACACAAACCACCAAGTTGTCCCGTTCAAACAGGGATTTGTCGGCTTAGTCAGGGTTTCCCACTTGCTCAGCTCCTCATAACACTCTTCAACTTCTCTTCTCTGCCTTCCATGCTTCCCTTCTTTCTCATTTTTCTTTTCTTTTGCACCCATAATAATAAAATTTTAACCTCAAAATAGAAGATTTCGTGCCCACTATCGAAATCCCTCTTTAGTCATTACTTTATTTAATTCCTTCTTTAGTTACCCTTCATAGTCAATTATACACACACATATATATATATATAGATTCAGACTTGATTTAGTATAACTTTTTGAAGAAGTATTTGTGTTCTTGTTTTATATTTAGTAAATCAAAAAGATTATATACTTATATTTGTAACTTTTAAAAGATAAAGATAATTTTAAAAATATTTAAGGTAAAATTTTTTAAATAATTTATATTTATTAAAATTAAAAAATTTAATATAATCCCGTACATCAATTAAGATCTAAATTTAATTTTTATATTAATATTTATTATAATATTTTTAAATTTTAAAAATTATTTTATCAAATATATTTATTGTTGCTTGTACTTATTGAAAGTTATTTTTATTTTAATTGACTAAATATAAATACTACAATTTTTAAAAAATAAAAATTTTACCAAACCAAATTACAGTTGACTCAATTAAGTTTAAGATATAGAATTTTGACTTATTAACCCTTACTTTTAAGTAGTTTACAAGATTCATCATGTATATGTGTCTGTATTATTGGTTCATATTAATAAATAAATAAATAAAACTATTTATTGCCTATAAATTAAATCTTTTAATGTGAGAATAATTATAAAGTAAAAATATGAATTTCTAATCAATTTTAGATCTATGATTATGTTCTAAAATATGCGAGTTCTCAAAATGATTTAATATATAAGTTACGGTAAATTTATTTTTTTTTTTAAATTTAAACGGATACAAAGAAATCATTAATGAATAATTATATTTTTAATACTAGTAGTAATTAATGTCTTTTGTTCGCATTTTACAACTAACCCTTATTTTAGAGGGTGTTTAATAATTTGTTATTGTAAAATTTAAAAGTGAAATCATACCAAAATATCAACAAAAGAGTATGGTCAGCACCGAACATTAAAAATACCGTATCAACTATATTTTTATTCTTCTAAATTTTTACCATTTTCTTTGTCAAAAAGATAAACTTCTTATTGTATTTCTTTTTATTTTTTTGGATGGAAGGGTACTCAAATGTTCATTATTTTTTTTCCAATGTTGACTTGCAAAAGTTGACGTGATGAGGTGGTTTCTTCCAATGAGATGTAGCCGCCTAGATTGGTCAAACCCACAACAAATAGAGTATATTATAATTATTACAAACGTGTTTTCACTAATACTCCTAATTCCTAATAAGCTTTGTGACTTAGTGGGGGAAGCAATGATTAGTGAATGGATTTTGATTTTTGACGCCACTAAAGTCCTTTCCCATGAAGGATCAAAACTCGGAGAATGTTCCGTTGGTGCCCTTCAAATGGGTCCCTTTTTTTCCACCTCCATTTTAATTTCATAATGCTTTATGGAAAAAAAAAAAAAAAACTAACCCATCGCATGTGTGTATGACAAGGGGGGAAATAATATGTTTTCTATTTTATTTTATATATTTTTTTCTTTTATTGGTTATTGATATTCATTCAACTAACTAAAGTTCATCAGGTTAGGTAAGCAATTAAGAACTTGACCTTTTCCTTTATTATTAGCTTGAGACTTGATGAGTTGATATATGCTACTAAAGAATATAAATAATGGAAATTTTCATGATAATATGTATTGGTTTCTTTGATAATTGTAAAGAGAAGATCATATTAATTAATTAGTGTATTAATTCTATTAGGATTAAGTTACTATTAGTTATAGTTAACTGATTCTGGAGTTGTTATATTGGTTTAACTTCTATATTACTTGAAAACTTAGGGTGCATTTTGTTTTACAGCGTTTTTTGTTTTTACAATTTTATAAAAAAAAAAAAAACAAAAAATAAAAATAAAATTAAAATTTTATTGTTTTTTATTTTTATAAAATTCTAAAAACAAAAATCACTAAAATAAAAATACAAATCAAATTTTCTCTTGGTGCTCTATTTCCTCCAGTACACACATGTACAGGATTTTCACAATAATAATATTAATAAAGATATTTCAACAAAATTATTATATTATCATTAACGTTATTAAAGCTATTTTATTTAGTTATTTATTATCATTAATATTGTTATTATTTACAAAATAATAAACATATAGTATTATTGGCCCCAGTGAAACATTTACAATTCTTCTGAAGGGGACATATATACCCAATTAAATTCCGTTATGTCATGGGATTCAAGTCTTCGGTTAAGAACCACTACTCCTAATCATACATAGTGATCTATTTGTTAGTTAAATTATATTATTTAAAAATATACACAAATCAATTTCTTCTTTTTGTGTGACGAATCAAATAATATATGTATGGTCATATATATGGGAATTAAAAAAATGTAATCATCAAAGAGACCTAGTGGAGCATTTTGCTATAGGGACTTTACATGATCGTGCTTTGTGGCCGATAAAAGGAATAAAATAAAATATATCGACATAGGAATCTTGAACAATAAAATATACAAATAAAATTAAATCAAAGATGAAAAGGGGTTTAGCCCCTCATTGGTGGCCATACATCAATGAATAAGAAGCTAAGACGCAAAATGCCTTTTTATGTGTTATGATAGGGTTGGTGGAGTTGGGGTTGGGGGAGAATGAAGAATGAAGCACTTGATTCCTTCTTTTGATTACTTAGCTTTTTCACTTTCATGCAAGGCAAAGGTCATCTAGCTTAGTAGTAATAATTAAAATCCCGTGACGCATTCGTGAGGTTAGGAAAAAAACAAAAGCATAAAATGTTAACTAACTACTCTCACTAGTCACTACATTACATTGCTACAATCAATCTTTTCAATTATTGTGTTGGATTGGTGGATACCACTCACGGTTAAAAGGCTTCTATTCTCTTATCTTTAAATTTATGTTTTTTTTTTTAATTTTTTTTTTACTTTTGTTTCTGGCTGTAAATCAAAACACACAGCTCAAAGGACTTAAAATTCAATTAATTTAGATTTTAGAGTAGTATGATGCATCACTAATTTATATATAAGCCAAAGTTATAACTCAATTTGAATTTCTCATCATGAGTATAGTCCTTCATAATTCCATCGATCTGATTCACATAATTATGTTAATTTTTTGGTTTAATTACTTTGGTGGTCTCTATAGTTTCGCAAAATTTTTAATTAGGTCCCTATATTTTTTTTCTTTTTAATTAGGTCCCTGCACCAATTTTTTTTTCAATTAGGTCCTTCTTGGTAGTAATTGGCTTCATTGTATAGGGACTCAACTAAAAAGAAAAATTAATGCAGGGACTCAAATAAAAGAAAAAAAAAAGTGTAGAGACTCAATTGAAAAAAAAAATTTTGGTGCAGAGACCCAATGAAAAGGAAAAAAAGTATAGGGACCTAATTGAAAATTTTGCGAAATTATAGGGACCAACGGAGTAATTAAGCCTAATTTATATATATATATATATATATAATAATTTATAATATATCTAGACCTAATTATAATGTATATTTAAATACATCAATTAATAAATATTTCTCTCTCTATATAATAAGAAGTTAATTAAATTTCTTACCTTGATGACCTTAGCTAGCTAGCTTACCAAGAACTCTTTGCAATAACAAGGTCAAGGTAGATATATACAAGGTAAAATCATTTAGTCTAAAAACTAGGATTATTAATACTTAAAAATATAGCCCCAATGAGCAAGTACGTAATTAAACAAGTATTAGGTTTATAGCATGGACCACGACGGCACCCATGTTCTGATATTATCTCCAATTCCTGATATTTTAATTTATGGTAGTCATTGATTTTATCGGTTAATAATGATATTAGCATTGGTATTAGGTGGACATAATCATTTGCGGGTAAGTTGTCTAACTATATTGGATCAAATATATCCTTATATCATATTAGAATTTACACTGATGAGTGAGCTTAATTAATTTACCATCCAAAAACTAACTCGAGGAGTAAGTTGAGGGATGTCTTATATAGCTAAATTTTTTAGAGATTATTTTCTTAAGAGAGGTATGATTTATAATATCTGTTTTGTGTAATAAATCTGGAGAAATGTATAACTCGTTCCATTTAAAATTGAATTTGTCTTTGCTTGAGTTGAATAAAGTATACGTTGATTTCAAAAGAAATGGCAGCGATAGTAGATAATTTTTTTTGTGTAGGATTTTTTTTTTATAGAGTGTTTGAGTTCAAATGTGATATAATACAGTTAACTGATTATTTTATTCTCGTATTTTTTTCTTTAAGTTAGTTTTTTCTCACAGAGTAGATTATTTCAAACTATAACAAATTGTAGTTTTCATTTCTTAATTAACTTTAAAAAGAAGGATTTGAAATCAAGATATATAAATTTTTTAGTATATATATATATATATATCCTAAATTTTCTTCTACTTAGGGAAGAAATATTTTTATTCTTAAACAATAATGTTGTCATGCTTACACAAACTTTTTAAAATAATTATATTGGTTTGAATCTTAATGTCAAAGAAGCATATGGCAAAACAGAAAATGGACAATTGGAAGAAGAAGAAGAAGAAGAAATTCTAAAGTTCACAATGCACAAAAACTATATTCTGTCTCTAACAATAATAAACATAGTTCAGAAAAATAAAAGACATGGTTGAAGTCCCTTAACGGGAGGTTATGAAGGATTATACTTTATACCCGAAGCTTATTAGTTTTGGAGTTTAGGAATATTACACTTTTAATAATTGTTGATGGATGACAACACAAATAAAGTGTGTGTTATTAAGATAAGAGAAGAACTAGTGCCTGAATAGTATGTGTGGACCCCATTGATTATAGGGTATAGAAATTGACCTCTCTAATTTTAGGGACCCAAATAATAACAACACTCCTAATTTAATTTAATTTTTGATAGTTGACGAAGATTGGTCCCCTGGGACACTGATAGGAGCCATTTCTATCAAGGCTATAAATGGCTACTAACCCAAACATGCCTGCACTAAATTTCATGATGAGACCGACCTTCTTCCCTTCTCATCCATGCGTGATTGTTATGTGTGTTTTGGACTTTAACTTGACCTTCATTACAAACAAAGCTTTTTATAATTTAGGATATTATGTCAACGACATTTGTTAATGTTATTAAAAAAAAAAAAAAAAAAAAAGTAAAATATCGTTTTTGTCTCCAACGTTTGGGGTAAGTTTTATTTGTATTCCTAATATTTAAATCGTCTTATTTGTATCTTTAATATTTATAAAAGTGATTCAATGTTATTCTACTATCAATTATACTAACAAATCAGATTATATTTTTCAATTATTCTCACTTGAATGTATTCATTCTCAATTTGGTCTCACTTGGATGTGTTTGATATATGAGACATATAACCTTCATTTTTCTTATTGTATTTTCTGAAACTTGAATTTCAGACCATAAACAAAAAAGAAAAGAAAAAAAGAGGTCTTGCATGTTTGATAATAGATGACACTTCTATGCTAGTAAGCAACGTAGCTTCATCATTTTGAAATAATTCACTCAATTTTAGACTATTGGACTATAATTGATAATTTTTCCTACCTAAAACAATGACTTGAGGATTTAAAATGCTAAATTATTAGTTTCTGGTGTACTATACTATATACACTTCCACACGCCGCTACCAATATCTGGGTTGTTCATTGAATTTGTAGCAGCCACCAGTCGGTTGTAAAATTGTTTCGGAAATTGCATAGTCAAATTAGTGACAAAATATAAGGAAAAATAAGAAAACCAACTCGTTACTTCTTTTTTTCGTTCTTATGAAGGAAAAAGAGTGAAAATGGAATTGTTCAATACATATTGTCATATTGGCTTAAACTCTGTTAGTTACCTAATTTTTTCTTAAATTTTTAAGTTTATATCTTCAAACATTTTTTTGGTCTTTAATATATGTGAATCTATTCACATAAATTATGATGAATATAAGAATACGAATGGATTGTACTAAAAATATCATGGAAATATCTTGTAGTATTGTCTAATGTGTATATTAAAAATTAGTTACAAAATTAATATTATTTGTGTATGTATTGTTTTATATAATTTTAATATATATTTTATATTTTAACAAGTATTTTATACTAATAATTATTTTTATTATACACATATTACGGTTATTTCTGAATTAATATATACTCAAAACTAATGGCTTACTCAACCCTTGTTAATTTTAGCAACAATGCTTAGTTGACACGAACTAACATTTGTTTGAGTCAAACTAAGTTCGATCTTAATGTTTCCATTCCTCTAAAAAAAACATAAAGTTCAAGATGAAAATATATTGGTAATGCTTTAAGTTCAAAAGGAATTTTTGTATAAGGAAACATAATAAATATAAAATTATTTCAGATTAACAAAATATAAAATTAGTCATCTACCTGTACTCTACTTAGAAATCGTTGACAACAATAATAAAACTAAAATTCATGCGTATAATTATAAATAGATTAATAACCTTTTTTTGGGAAGGTATTATCAACATTATATGGAAATTTAGATATTGGTAGGTGAGATGTCTCTGCCAATAGGATTGTTTGTTCTACATATTTAGGAAGCAGCAAGAAATGAACACCCAATAAGTTTCCATTACTTGTGATTCAGAGTATATTTTATGTTCATCAATTACAATTTTCCTTTTTTGTAAGTTAAAACTTTAATTCATTTAAAAAAAGAAAAAATAATCAGAATTTTATGCTTTTAGTATTTATAAGTGTTACAAGTGCATTCATTAGCCAACCTCTTTATTTCTGAATTTTTTTCCCCTGAATTTAATTTTAATGAATGAACCATATATATAAAGACTATATACAATCAAATATATTCACAACTAAATTTTTAAATATCATATACAATAATCAAATTATAATTATATAGAGAAAAAGTATTGTAATTAATAAAGGATAATAATTTCATCTTTTTTCGTTAAATTTGTAAATATTCAATAAAATTTAATAATTATGTTATTATCTTAATAAATATGCACAACTTAAAAAAGTTAATTAAGAAAAAAAGAATTAACACTTTAGTTACTAATAAAAAATACGTAATAATTGTGTTTTTGGGTTTTCTTTTTATGTAAAAGAAAATTCTAAATATTAGTATTTAAATTTATGGTTGCTCTTGCTTTTTTACTGAGAATGAAGTGGTAATGATTGAGTTAGGGTTGTAAGAGAGAGGTAGTTTATAAGATTAGAGAGAGAAGAGAAGAGAGAAAATATTTTTGTAAACACATAAAGCTGGAAATTGGTTGCTGCATATTCGTTAACTGTTGGATTGAGCTCAAATTTAGACGGTGTGTTTCAGACACTTGGTTCTTCGTTTTTACCATTCATATTTTCAATAAGAGGTTTGTAGTTGAAGATGTTGGCCACATAGTAGCAACTCTATTTTGTGGAATTTTCATCTTTTTGGTTCTTGTTTCGTAAGTTTTGATGCTTAGATTGTTTGGTTTATTGTATGCATATTTTGTGCAGTAATTTGTGGCTCTCTTTTATCATATTTTTATCATAATGAAGTTATTTTCTTGGTCTTGTGATTTTTACTTTTCATATTAAGGAGGATTTTCACGTTAAAAATCTTGGTATATTCTTATTTCTATTTATGATTTTTTTTTTTTGCTGTTATTGGTGTGTTATTACTATTGCCATTTATTTGAGAGTGAGTGTTGTTGTTCCTCTAATTCTTGCAAGTAGAAAATTGTGTATTTTATTTCTATCATTTGGCATCAGAGCTTAGTTTTGGACATTTGATTATAATTTGTTTAAAAGATGGAGGCAAATAATTCTATTGGGATGATAAGTTTGAATGACACTAATTACCATCTATAGAAGGACAAGATGAAAGATTTGTTGTTTGTCAAAAATCTATATTTACACATATTTACTACACAGAAACCAGAGTTTAAAACAGATGAAGAATGAGAGTTTGAACGTTAACAAGTGTGTGATTTTATTAGGCAATAGGTGGATGATAATGTTTATAATTACATTGCTAATGAGACTCATACTAGGACTTTATGGAATCAAATTGAATCCTTGTATGCTTTCAAGTCCGGCAATAATAAATTATACTTGTTGAAATGTTGATGAATTTCAAAGGATTTTTTATCAATTGTCAAGCATGAGAATCAAATTTGAAGATAGATAAAGTTCAAAGATTGTGGTTGCTAAATATTCTACCGAATTCTTGAAAGATATTTTATATATTTCTTACTAATTCTGTTCTGAATGGTAAAGTTATCATGCAACTTTTTAAAGGTGACATTTTAAATGAAGAGATGTGAAAGAAGATGCATAATTTTTCGCCACAATATGAAATGTTAGTCACTGAAAACAGGAAGAAAAATCCGAACAAAGGTCAAAAGGGTAAAGGTAAAAGTAGGAGTAAATCCAAGTCAAGATATAAAAATATTGAATGTCATTACCGGTATAAAATGGGTCATGTCCAAATATATTACTTTCTTTGGGAAAAGTGAACAAAAGTAAGCAAGAAAGAAGAAAGATGGTAGTAATGATCGTGTATCTTCTATTTCAGATGATCTTCTTATTGTTGATATTATTAATTATGAGTACAAGGTCAATCTTGTTTTTGATGATGAGTTTAGCTGGGTAATTGATAATGGCGTCTCAATACATGTTACACCAAAAAATATGTTCTTCACTTCTTACACTCCAGACAATTTTGGAGTACTTAAAATGGGTAATGATGGTTTGGCCAAGATGATTGGTGTAAGAAATATTTATCTTGAGACTAACATAGGAATGAAGTTGCTACTCAAAGATGTTAGACATGATCCAAATGTTTCCTTAAATTTGGTTTCAATTAAAAGGTTTGATAATGAAGGCTTTGTAAATACTTTCGGCTTTGGACAGTGGAAGCTCACTAAAGGTAACTTGGTGAAAATGTATTTCAAGTTTGTATGTGACGCATGCCATGATTGCAAAACGTAGTGTGAATGCGGTTGAAAGTAAAGAGGTTTTGTAACTTGTGGCACAGAAAATTTAATCGTATTAGTGAAAAAAGACTTAAATGTTTGGCTCGAAAGGATGTTCTTTTCCAGTTTAAAGAATACAGAGTTGGAGAAATATTCTCATTGCATAGGTGCAAACAAAGAACATCCTTCAAGAAGCATCAACCTTCAAGAAAATCATACTTCTTGAAATTGGTGCACTTTGATATTTCTGATCCTTTAAATGTACGTTCTTTTAATGGAACTATTTACTATATTAATTTTATTGATCACTTAAGAAAGCTTTAGATTTATGCTTTGAAGATAAATAACTAAGCTTTAAAAAAGTTTAAACAATTTCAAGTTTTGGTCAAAAAGGAAACAAGTAAAAAGCTCAAATGTATTCACATTGACATTAGTGGTGAGATTGTAAACCATTTAATGAGTATTGCAAACAACAAGACATAGACATAAAAGGACGTCTCCTAACAAAATACTTCAGTTGAACGGCTTGGCAAAAAGAATGAATAGAACATTGATTAAAAGAATTAGGTGTATACTTACTAAAACTAAGCTACCTTAAGTCTTTTGGGGTGAAGCATTACTTACAGTGACTTATGTTATTAATCTGAGTCCTACAATTACTTTAGACAATGATGCTCCAGATCATCTTTAATTTGGTCATATAATCACTTGAAAGTTTTGGATGTAAAGAATTTATTTATGTTCCAACGAATGAGAGATCTAAAGTAGATGTGAAGACAAGACAATGCATTTTTATTGGGTGAGGATGAATTTGGTTACAGGCTTAATAAGCATGTAATAAATCGCGATGTAGAGTTTATTGATGACCAAATCATTGAAGATATTGATAAAGTAGAGAAGAGTCAATCATAAGAGAGTAGTGACTTGATTAATGTAGATCTAGTTCAGCCACTTTCTTCACTAGAACTAATAGAGAATCAAGCTCAGGATCATATGCAATAAAATGAGCATTTGGTTTCTTATATAATCAACAAATGAGAGATCTAAATGATGATCCAGTTGATGATGATATTGATAATCAACTTAAACTACTTGAAGATCCACTAGATTTTCATCTTAAGAGGTCTACTAGAGAACAACGACCTTCAACGAGGTATCCTCCTATGAGTATGTGATATTTACCGATGGATATGTGTCCTTGACTAATGGGGGAGAACCTAAATATTTTGAAGAAGCTATGGAATGTGAGGACAATAATGTGTTACTTTGTTACTATAGAGGCCGAGTTTATTGTCATTATCAAAGCGCGTAATAAGATGCTTTGGATGAAATTTTTTTTAAGAAACTTGAATTTTCTCAAGAGAGGTATATATTGTTTTGTAATAGTTAAAGTGTTATACATTTTGGTAAAAATTTTACTTTTCATTCTCGATCCAAACATATTGATATGAGGTATCATTGAATACATGATGTTTTAGATACTGAGTTATTGGGACTTGAAAAAGTTCACACTGAGGAGAATAGTTTTGATATGATGATCAAGATATTACCAAAATAGAAGTTTGAAACTTATTGCTTAATCGACAGATTGGCGGTTACCTTCACATAGTTGTGAAGGGGAGATTTGTTGGGTTTTTGGACTTTCTTCCTATATGGAGAAAAAGTCTAAATGTTAGTAGTATCCAAACTCATGGTTGTTCTTTATTAGGAGTGAAGTAACTGAAGTTAAGTTAGGATTGTAAGAGAGAGGTCTTATTTGAGAGAGAACATCAAACACTAGAGAGAAGAGAAGAGAGAGAATTTTCGCACATACACAAAGCTGTCTTTGTAAATGGATCGCTACAGATATGTTAACCATTGGATCAAGCCCAAATTTGGATAGTATATTTTAGACACCTGGTTATTTATTTTTATTGTTCAGATCTTCAATATGAGATCTGTAGTTAGAGATATTGGCCATGTAGTAGCAGTTCTACACATATCTCGTTTACACTGTAAACGAGATCCGTGCAAAATTATCTCGTTCATGGAACGAGATAAGAGAGGGATATTTATTTCGGTAAATATTTTTTAAATTATTTATTTCAGTAATTATTATATTAATTTATTTATTAAAATAAAAAATCTGTTGTTTGGCTTGTTGTATACACATTTTTAATTTAAATCCTCTAAATTTTGAATTTTTACTTTAGAGAATAAAATATGATCTCTCACCTTTGAATGATTTCTTTTTCATATTTTCTCTTGGTTCCACCTATGAAATAAATAGTGAGAGATCACACTTTACTCTCTAAAGTAAAATTCAAAATTTAGAGGATCCAAATCCCATATTTTGTATAGTGATTTGTGACTCTGATCAATCTATTGTACTCTATTTTGATAATAGTAAAACTATTTTTCCGATCTTAATGATTCGTAATTTTTACTTTTTATATTGAAGAGAATTTTCTCACATTAAAAATTTTATGTTTTTGTCTCTATTTTTAAATTTTTTGTGAATTTTTTCACTACTATTATTATTGTTGTTGCTATTTATTTGAGAATAAATGTTATTACTTCTCTCATTCTTATAAGTAAAAAAATTATGTATTTTATTTCTATCAATAATAACACTTTGGTCTCTAAAAGATTTGGTTTTTACTAACATTTTAGTATTTAAAAGATCAAATCATAGCACTTTAATAATGATCAATTAATTTAGTGTAATTCAAAATCTTTAAAATACTAAATGTGTTATGATTTTAATTTTATCATCCGAGGACTAAATATTATTTAACAAAGACCTAAAGTATTTTTATTTTACAAAAGATAGGAATACGAGAAGCTCAAGTTCAAATGAGTTATGCATAATATTTAACAACTAAGCTGTGTGTTTAATTAAGAGGGTATTTTTTGTGCTCTGTTAGGGTTTCTTAGTGCTCTGTTAGGGTTTCTTAACGGAGTTCCTAGTGCCGTCAAGGCTACATTGTCAAGATCAATTAAATCTCAATACAAGTCTACGTAATCTGCATGGCTGAGACAACGAGGGATGAAGATCGGATCGAGGAAGACAACCTGAAAGGAGGTAGGAATGTGATTCTACTAGAAGAGGCAGACATATCAAAAGGTATTAACGCTTGCTCCAATAGTCTCTATGGCAGACTCTTTGCTTCCAAAACCTTCTCAATTGGAACCATGGGGAATGCTTTAAAGGCTATATGGGGAAACCCGGAAGGATTTAGCGTGAGTGATAAAGAGGATAATTCCTTCCAATTCTTTTTTAATAAAGAAGTGGATGTCTTGCGTGTTGAACGTGGTTCTCCATGGCTATTCAAAAATTATGTACTCCATGTCAAGAGATGGAAGGAAGATCAGAACCGTGATGAAGAGATTATTTCCAATTTTCCAGTTTGGGTTCAATTTTGGGGTTTGCCAGAATCGTTTAAAACCCTCGAAGTTGGACGTAAATTGGGAGAGAATCTGGGCACAGTGTTGGAGGTAGGTAAATTTCAGATGCGAGGCAGAGAAACTAGGATTGTGAAAGCCAAAATCAATATCGATGCTGCCAGGCAAGTGAGAGATCAGTTAATAGTGGCAGGACCTAATAAAAAGGAGGTAGAAGTGGCACTGCGCTATGAGAGACTTGGAAAGTTCTGTACCTATTGCGCAAAATTGGGGCACGAGGTGAAAAACTGCCATGATCTGCTGAAGGACACAGAGAGTGAGATGGTAAAAGAGGATGACATTGGCGAATGGGTTAAAGCTAGCCAAGTGGGAACGCGAATCTACTCTGAAGGAGAAATAACATTCAACAACTCAACCCAAAACCAGAATAAGGCCACTCAACGTAAGAAAAAACCGGTCTTAAACTGCTTATTGGAAGAATTTGCAGGGATGTCAATGCAAGAAGGGAAACAAAGTTTGAAACTACAAGACACTGGTAACAAGGCAGCACCTGAGTCACCTCAATCAGCCAATTCTAGAACAGAATGCATGGAGGTTATCATAGCTGGTCAGTCCAATACCAAGGAGGATGAAGGGCAGCTTATGCAATTCGCTATTGGGGAGTGTCTCACCACAGAAAAAGGTAGGAAGTGGAAAAGGTTAGCAAGATAAGGTGCTGCAGAGTCAGATACTAAAAGTGAACCCAAAAAAAGGTTGATGAGTGGTATAGCTGAAGTAACTACAAAGAAAGCAAGAACATAGGATGAAAATGCAGTTGAACAGATGGTGGAGGGTGCCAGCCTACAAATGGCACCCAAGGCGCCATGAGAACTATAGTTTGGAATTGTCGGGGTTTGGGGAGACCCCTGACAATTCACACCTTAAAAGGGATCTGTAAATCCCACTCCCCCGAGATTGTGTTTATAAGTGAAACAAAGAACCAATCTCGACAGGTGGAAGCAAAACTTCGGATATGCGGCTACGAAAACTGGCATATTGTTAACCCGGCAGGAGTGGCAGGAGGACTTGTGCTAGCTTGGAAGGACAGCATCAGTGTTCAAATTATTAGCAGTGGAGAATTCTTTGTGGCAGCCGAAATTAAGGAAGTCGGAAGCAGTGAGGTATGGGCGTTCATTGGTGTCCATTTGAGTTGTTCAGAACAAATTCGATCCTTACAGTTTGAGGAGCTTATAACAATGAGCCAACACATGGAAGGAAAAGTGGTAATAGCAGGCGATTTTAATGCTATAACAAGCCAAGCGGAAAAGGAGGGTGGAGGCCAAAAATCAGCAACCACCATTGCAACATTCACTAATTTTATTGACAGTAACGAATTGGTGGATATTGGAATGGTGGGGCACCCTTTCACGTGGACAAATCGAAGACAAGGAGAGGATTTGGTGAAGGAGAGGCTTGACCGCTATTTAGTTGGGATGGAATGGAAGTTGAAGTTTCCGAATGCAGTGGTGCACAGGCTCACAGAGTCAGGCTCGGATCATGCTCCAATTTTGATGGAAGCCGAACCTCAATCCTGGCATAGTAAAAGGCGGTTTAAATACCATGAACGTTGGTGTGGAGAAGAGGATGTCAAGAGAATTGTCAGTGAAGTGTGGAGAATGGAAGTTGTAGGCTCGGCTATGTTCTCCTTGGCCCAAAAGTTGAAAGTTTGTAGACATAGACTAGTTCAATGGCAGAAAACTCACAAAGCAAACTCCCAGAAAGAAATTAAGGACCTTCAAGCTAAACTAGAGGAGTTGCGGGTGGCTGGAATCAATGGGGGAGAGGAGGTTACCAGTTTGGAAGAGAAGTTGGAGCTGGCATATTTGAAAGAAGAGAGCTATTGGCGAGAAAAATCTAGAATCAAGTGGCTAAAACAAGGAGATCAGAACACTAGATTCTTTCACCAGAAATTTCAATCAAGGATGCGAAGGAACAGAATTTGGAGATTAGTGGGGAGGGACAATGAGATTGCATCGAAACCGGAGGATATTGCAAAGGCCAGTAGGCTGATCCGAATCCATACTTAGAGGATTTGGAGTCTAAGGTTACAGCTTCCATGAACCGTAGGCTCCAAAGGCCAGTAACTATGGACGAGGTCAAAAGAGCTACATTTAGTGTTCATGCTCAGAGTGCTCCTGGTGATGACGGGTTTACAGCTAAATTTTTTCACTTTTTCTGGGATATAGTTGGAGGTGACGTTTTTAAGGCAGTGAGAAGTTTCTTTCACAGTGGCAGAATTTTAAAAAGCTTCAATCATACTCAAATTTGTTTGATTCCAAAGGTGCCAGATGCCAGTGACATGACTCAGGTACGACCGATCAGTTTGTCTTCAGTTATGTATAAAATTATTTCTAAAGTTATGGTGCACCGATTACAAGGTATTATGAATAAAATTATAAGTCCAAATCAGAGTGCGTTTCTCAAAGGAAGACTCATTTCAGATAATATTCTAATTGCCCACGAATGTATGCACTATTTGAAAAATAAGAGAAGTGGGGCAGAGCATGAGATGGCTATTAAACTAGACATGAGCAAGGCTTATGATAGGGTTGAATGGCATTTTTTATGGTATATTATGGATAAGTTGGGGTTTGATGCTAAATGGATTAACTGGACTAAGGAATTGGTAACGACTGTTTCTTACTCTGTTGTTGTGGAAGGTCAACCATTTGGCTATTTTAGGCCAAATAGGGGCATCCGACAGGGTGACCCCCTATCTCCATATCTCTTTCTTTTTTGTGCAGAAGGACTTTCCTTCTTACTACACAAGGCAGAGCAAAACAGATTAATTCAAGGAGTTCAAGTTAATCGGAGATGCCAAACAATTAATCACCTTTTGTTTGCTGATGATTCAATCCTTTTTTGCAAGAGCGCACCTAATACAAGCCAAAGCATTCTAGAATTGCTAGAGACCTATGAGGGTTTTAGTGGGCAAAAAGTCAATTTGAATAAGTCGGCTATCTTTTTCAGTCACAACACTCCTCAGAACACAAGACTAGCAGTTGCTCAGACACTAAATATTGAACATATTGGAGCACAAGACAAATATCTGGGACTGCCATCTATAGTTCAAAAATCAAAGAAAGCAACCTTTGGAGCTATCAAGGATAAAGTTCAGAAGAGGATTATGGGTTGGAAAAGAAGTATATTGTCATCAGGTGGCAGGCACACGCTATTGAGAGCGGTGGGGGAGGCGATTCCTATTTATACACTCTCTTGTTTCAAGCTCCCGGACACGCTGTTGACTGAGATTCATAGCATGCTCTCGCAATTTTTGTGGGGTCAAAAAGGCGCAGAACGAAGAATGGTTTGGATTAAATGGGACACAATGACAAGACCAAAGAAAGATGGAGGGCTGGGGATCAAGGATCTAAGGGCGCAAAATTTGGCTTTATTGGGCAAGCAATGTTGGCGTCTAATGAAATACCCTAATTCTACTATATCAAGAATGCTCAAAGCTAAATATTTCAGATATACAGATTTTCTACATGCAGAGATAGGAAGCGTACCGTCGTGGGGTTGGAGAAGTGTTCTTGAAGGGCGCAAGGTGATCGAAAAAGGCTTGTTATGGAAAATAGGCTCTGGCATTAATGTTCGCATCTTCCATGACCCCTGGCTCCCACCACCAGTGCCCCTTAATGTCCTTCAAAATGCACTCACAATCCCGCCAAATATGCAAGTGTATTACGTTAGTGCGTTACTAAATCCTGATAGAAGTTGGAATAAAAATCTGATTGAGTCGATTTTTTCAGTTGATATCTGCAATAAAATTTTTTCAATCAAACCAACAGAGGAGGAGGATGAAGTTAATTGGTGCTGGACAAAATCTGGTATATATGAAGTTGGGTCAGAATACAAAATTGCTTATGGATTCTTTCATTCTCATACTTCATTGAGGTCCCAGAACATACACAACAGAGTCTGGAATAGCATTTGGGAGTTGAAATTACCACATAAAATTAAGATTTTTCTATGGAAAAGTCTTCATGAAAAGCTTCCGGTGTTGCAACAAGTTCACAGCCGGTTCGCATCCACTCCTGCCACTTGTCCAAGATGCATGTTGAAGGCTGAATCAATTTCTCATGCTTTGTTCCAATGCCCCCTGTCTTCAATAATATGGAGCCTAAGCTTAATAACCCCTGACCTATGGATGAGAGAAGAAGAAACTTTTTTCAATTGGTGGCAACGAGTCTTATCCTGGGTAGGGCTCAATTCGACGGTAGACAAAAGACCCTCCTCATAGCGGCGCTGTGTTGGAGCACTTGGAAAGCGAGGAATCGGTGTGTTTTTGAGAAGGTAATAAGCTCAGCACCAGAGACAGTGAAAGAAGCTAGCAATTTAGTGCGTGAACTCGTGAACCATACCTGATAGATGCTACTTTTTCTTTACTCTTACTTTACTCTTCTTTAAGCTCTTAGTCTTTCAGTCACAGCTGATGATAAATGGGAATACCCAATTCTTTTGTACTTCCTTATGGAAACACTTTTATTTTATATTAATAAAATAATATTTATCTTTGGAAAAAAAAAAAAGCTGTGTGTTTAATTGAAAAAAAAAAAAGAAAAAAGAAAAAATATTAAACTGTTGGAAATTAGAATGCACATTTCCGGTATTAAAGTGTAGTCTTAACTTCTTTATTTTCTTTCTTGATCTCTTTTTTTTTTTCTTTTTTTCTTTTTTTTATACAATGTATACAAATTAAATACTGAGAACAAGTGAATTAAAGGGTAAAATATACTTTTTGTTTCTAAAGTTTGACAAAAATTTTAAAAATACTCCTAAGTTTTATTTTGTTTCAATTTTGTCCTATAAGTTTTCGATTTGCATAAAATATACCCTTGATGGCTAATTTTTCAAAAAATATTAAAACCAACTCAACAACAATTTCATAAGAACAACTTTCAATACAAGTAAATCAAGCATAATTTTCATGTATTATTGTTAGATTAGTTTTAAATTTTTTGAAAATTTAGCCGTCGAGGGTATATTTGATGCAAATAAAAAATTTTTGGGACAAAATTAAAACAAAATAAAACTTAGGAATATTTTTGAAACTTTTATCAAACTCTAGGGACAAAAAGTATACTTTACCCTGAATTAAAATATAGGTGAATGCTAATATATTCTAAAAAAAGATAAATAATACATTTTTTAAAATTTTAAAATTTAAATATTAAATCTTAAATTCTTAACTCTAAATTCTAAATATTAAATTTTAAGTTCTAAAATTTTGAACTCAAAATCCTAAAATCTAAATGATAAATTTTAAATTTGAACAATTGATATAAAAAATAATAAATAAAAAGTTAATTATTTTTAATTAATAATGAATAGAATATTTTTTTTTTGTACTGAAAAAAAAATGCTTTCTTTAGACATTGTTTGGATGTAAAGTGAAAAATGGGTAGAAAGAAAATAGGTGGGAAGAAAATGAGAGAAAAGAAAATAGAAGGAAAAGTTAATTTTTTTCGTGTTATTTGGATGAAGAGAAAATGGAAAGAAAGAAAGTAGAAGGAAATTTTTCTTTTGTTTAGATGAAAGAAAAAATAAGAAGAGAGAAAATTATACCAAAATAAAATTACATTAATACCTTTTATAAATTATAATATACTAATATTATAAAGACAAAATTGTAATTTTACTCATTTTTCACTTCCATCTAAGTTTTCTTCTCAACTTTGATGAGAAAATTTTAATATGAATCCCACATATACTTTTATATTTTCCATTCATTTTCCTTTTTGATCCAAACAATGGAAAACTAATTTTTCCATCCATTTTCTTCTTCTTCATTTTCTTTCCTTCCAAATTCTTCTAAACCAAACAAAGTGTTAGTTACGAATGTTTAAGGATAAATTAGAAAAGTAGAGTCCTTCTTTTTTTTTTTTCAAAAAATCCCATTAAACACACAGGCCCAAGTTTTCTCCAAAAAGGTCGTAACCTTTCTGTCTCTTTCTCTCTCTCTCCCAAAATTCTATAAAATATAAATCCTTCAAAAAGTGTGACCAAAGAAACTTCAGAAGAAGAATCCAAACCCCAGAAAGAGGAAGAAGGAAGAAGAAGGATGGGGACAAGAGAGGTTTATGAAGAGAAGCTTAGAACAGGGAATCTCCATCACGATCCTACCCTAAATCCTGGCCTCGGTACCCCACGTTGCCCTCGCTGTCTCTCTCTTCTCGACCCCAATCTCGTTAGTATTCTCTCTTCTTCCTCTTCCTCTTCCTATTATTCTTGCTCATTATGTGTTCGATCATTTGCCTCAACCAATTACACTCTCTTGTTTGTTTTTTTTTTTCAGGAGAAAGGCGAATGGACCATCACCCCCGTCTTGCACGATGCCACTGCAGTCGTGAGTATATAACTAACTCAGTATAAATTTTAGTTTTGAAATTCTGAAGTTAAATCTGATTTTGAATATTAAAAATTGGATTTTTTTTGGGTGTTATTGTTCTGAGGGAAGTGATGCTGATGTGTTGGTTTTTTTTTTTTTTTTTCTCGGTTGTATAGGCTGGCTCAGGGCTTGGTGGTATGCTTAGTGTAGTTCATGGATTTAACACAGGTAATTTTAGAGGATGTTCGATAATATCTCAAAAATCAAATATGTTATTGGTAATGTTATTGATATTAGGAAAATACTCTAGTTAGAGCTGTAGTATGAATTAATGTCAGAGCAACGGGGTTGGACTTGCATATTTTTAGGTCCACATGACATTATAGTATATCTTTTAGCTCGTTATACATTGTAACAAATTATCCTTTCTTGAAAGGTGAATTAATATAGTAGATATTTTATTGCAATGGAAGGAAAACTTGACTCTTTGTGGAGTTGGAGTGGGGGAATCGGTGCTTATTATGGAATCCATATTCCATATATAAAATTGCCGAAGCTCATGGAATTGTATTCATATTTCGTGGTTGCATAATCAAAAGCAGCTCTAGTTTCAGTTGAATGAACTGCCTGAAACTCGTATGAGAGTTGGTTTAACCACCAATTATGGCTTAATATTTCCAAGATGTGTTAACATCTTATAAACCAGTTTTTATCTAAACCAATTTAAACTAAAACTTTCACAAAAAATAAGCTGGTTTCATCTAATCAGTAATCACTTTTTTTCCTCTGCTATTTACTACGTTAATCTTTCCCAATGATTAAAAAATTATTCAAGTTAGTCCAGAATCAGATACTGTTTAATGATAAACTAGTTTGTTTTATGCAGATTATCATAAATTGTTCCATTTATACAATATTAAATTGGTTTTTCAAGTTGTCGAACAGCATCTAAGTTTCCTTTACTTTCTATGTTATTGCTACTGGATCTGATTTATTCTTTGATAGTGTCTAACACTTTACACTCTTACCAGGGTTAATTAAAATAAAAATAATATGGTTGAAAATATTGCTTATTGATCTTTGTTTGCAGGGCTACCATACCTACAAAACCGTCTCAAGGGATCCAAGTGGCTGCCTTTTGTTGTTGGGGTATGTATACCTTCATTGGTTTTCAGTATCTTCTATACAAATTGCAGTTGCCAAGCTTTATACTTTATTGATGCCTAGAAAGGGCAGATCATAGAACATATTGTCTGTATTCGTTCATATATATGTAATTATCTTAGCAGATGTACCATAGAGCTTGTTCATATTCCATAGCAAACTTATTTCTTTTCTTCACTATTTTCAGCTCCCTCCATTGCTAATGTATTCAGTTGCAAGTGCCGCATTTGGAGGTAACTTTGCGCATGCCTAAAGTTTTTATTCCTTTTAAATTAATACATCTATATGTACTGTTTCAACTTGTTCTTTTGCTTCTAGTTATTTTATTTAGCTCTGTGAGTGTGTTAATTTTGGTTCAGTAGTTGCTGGGTCACCTTTGTGTATAGGAATGAATTTCATATATGAATTTGAATCTGTCACACGTTGGTTCCTTGGGTTTTATTGATTGCATTATATCTTGGTGTTGTTTCATCATTATTTTAGGGGTTGGTTGTAAGTTTGATTTTGGAGGAGAAAAAAGTGAGGGAAAGGGCCTGAACTGTAAAGTGACATCCCTTTACCGATTCAGACTGTTCCATCCCTTCCCCTTCAATCCTTTAACTTTCAAACAGTCTTAGGCTACGAACTGCTACATGGATCGGTTTCTACAGTTAATAGCGTTTTTGTCTACTTGCCATTTTTTACTAGGTTTGATGAAATTTCCAATTAACTTGTAATATTTGTCATTAATTATGATCTGGTTTAGGGGATCATAGTATGTTACTCGGCTAGTTAGCTTGTGGTTTGCCTTCGATTTTGACGTCTTATGCTGAAATAATGACAATTTGCTACTATTTACCTTTTAATACCCTAAACTAATGTGGATATCTATGAAATCTTTAGGTTATGCTTTTCCGAAGTTCACTCAACTCACTGTAACATCATACTATGCTGCCTCAAGTGCTTCACATTATGGAATCTCACTTCTCACCAGGCATATTGAAGAGAAGCACCATTCCCAATCTCAGCAAATCAAGAGGCTCTGATAAATACAAGAAAGATACATATACACTTCAGCAATTTTGGTTTACATTAGTTGTCACTTGTTACCTATCCATCTAGATGTATCACACGGTGGGTGTTTAGGATTTTCATAGTGCGTTTATTATTCCATGTGAAATGTCAATAATGTGAATGACGTTTCTGTGCACTTTAGTTTGATGCTGCAATTGGCCACTTCGTCAAGTTTTGGGTACATAAAGTGTACTTTGTTGTGTTAATTGACTTTAGGCAACAACAATTTTGTGAAGGACAATAATATTCATGTTATTTTATTATAAATTTAATTTTGATGCATTGAGTATTACATATTGGTCCAATCACATATGTTCTTTTGAATTACTATTTATGCTATTGATATGAAAGGTTATTTTTTCTAATGTGGTATTACTTAATTAGATGCACGTATAAAATTGTTTCATATTGTCAGTATATTTAAATTAAATTTATATTTTTTACGATTATAAGTATGATTTTGATATATTGACTGTATAAAATGTTATACTGTTCAATTATATATTTTTTTTTAATGATTATTAATAAAATTAATATAAAAAATAAATGTTATACTGTTCAATTATACATTTTTTAATGATTATTAATAAAATTAATATAAAAAATAATTAATTTTATTGATGTGGTATTATATGATTGAATTTATACATATAAAATTGTTTTATACAAAAATTGTATCAAAATTAAATTTAAGTTTAGGTGAATTCTATGGTATAGAACTATGAAGCACGGATACTTCGTATCCGCCTGTCTGCTGTGTCCAACTGCGTTTTAATAAAAAATACAAAATTTTTCTCCGAACACATGTAAATACCATTACGTATAAGCGTGTCCAGTCTTATTCTTAACATATATTCTTAAAATAAATTTAAATATAGTATATATTATTATTTATTAAAACAAAATATCTTAAATACTTGATATAATTAAAATAATATATTAAAAATAATTAAAAATTTTAATTTATATTTTAATATCAATAAATATCAAAATATCGTTATGATTTATCTAAAAAAATACTTTATATTTTATATGTATGCGTGTCTCCATGTCATGTAAAATTTTAAAATTCGCGTGTCAGTGTGTCCTGTGTCATATCATATCCCGTGTCTACATCATAGGTATAGAAGGAAAAAATTTTCTATACATGTAGATTTGTGCTGTCACATAAAATAGTTGATATGTGTCCTTAAAAAAAAGAAGACAAGGTATGTTGTTTTGCAGGTGAAATACAGTTTTAAATAAAACTGAAAAAATATAAAAAAAATATATTATGAAATAAAAAATACAATTAATAATTAACAATATCAATAAAAAATAGAAAAAATTCACTTTTATTTTTCACTGCAATAATAATGAATGTTACATATTAAATGGATGAATAGTATGTATAGTATTATAAGTTCATAAATTTATAAACTTAACTTTTATTTTATATTTTTCTTTGTAAAATAATCCAAATATAAAAAAAAATTAATACACAACACTATTATGTTAAAATAATTAATCAGTTAACTATTAAAATTTTTACGTATAATAAAAAAAAGGTCCTATAAAACTACATCTTACTTTTAAAATAATAGACCTTATCTTTTTATTTAAAGAACATTTGTTAATTATTTATTAAAACAACCCAAATTTATAGGTATAAAAAAAAATTCTTTTTTACACCATAAAATTTACCTTAAATTTATATACTCACATAGAGTTCATATAAAGTTGATAGTCAATAGCGACTGACAACTAATAACTTCACGTAATGATTTTCCACCATAAAAGACTTTTTCAATCCCGATATAGTATCAGGGTAAAATTCATGGCTGTCTTTCATTTAACCGCAATCCAAGCATGTTCTCCCTTTTTATGCTGAGATTAGTAGATTACGGTATTACCCTTTTCCACTAGACGGATCAGGATGATTGTTCCCATTTCCCAAGATCAGAATTTGTATGTATTCTAACTTCCAACTCTTATAATCTATCTCAAAGGTTCATAATGTAATACAAATACAAATTATATCCTTTTTGAATATTCACAGCAGCTGCATTTTCAATTTTAATCTTGTTAATTAAATTTTGTCACACTAATTCTATAGTTAGATGGTTGACTTTTACATAAAAAACGGAGTCAAACTGTTGGTATGTAGTAAGGAAATCATAAGTAACTCGTGCTGTCATATTATATTATTATTATTCTAATTCTACAACTTTCTTATACAGTATAGTATTTATTTATATTTATTAGTATCATAGTATAAAGTATAAACTCCTAGAAAGGCTCTGCTCTACCACTCTATAAAAGGAGCCCACATCACCTCATAATAGAGCAATCCCTCTCCACAAGGATCAGATAGATTCCTCCCACTAACCAACAAAGCCTAATTATTGAACCCTAAGAAACCAGTATCAAACTTGGTTCTGTTGTGTGTGGTTCACAGACACCACAAACACTTTCAACTCATGAAAGCCCTCATAAGCAGTTCTTGTTCCAAGGCCATAGTTGGGAGCCTTGGATCACATATTTATCATAGGAGAGGTGGTGGTGGTGTTGTTGCTGCTCATGTTCCTGGGAGAGTTGAGTTCTGCTTCTCACTGAGATCAAGAAATGACAAAAGGGGCTGCAGCTTTTGGTTCCTTAAGACAAAGGGTGTAACCCCAATTCATTCAGTGCCACCAAAAACTGAGGTATAATAATATATATGTTACTTGGTTTTCTTTGTTTGAGTTCTTGTGGGGTGTTTATCTGTTTGGAATATCCATGCACTTTCCTTTCTTTTTGGTTGGGAAAGTGACAGAAAATGATATAGAACAAAAAAAAAGAAAAAAGCGATTTTGTTACTTTCTTCTAGATTGCCTTCAAGCTGGGGAGATTCTTACTGTTCCTATTTTACTCTCTTGCCATCAGTTTACTTTTTCTGTTAGTGGAACTTCGGAAGATATGAATCAAACTAACAAATTTTTCTTATTTCTTTTGTTTATGCAACAAACTTGTAACCTCTACTACTATAAGGAGAAATTTGTTATTCAAAGTCTTATGTAATTGCTCTATACAAGCTACAAAAGAATTGGATGTATATAAGATTTTGGCATATTTGTTGGTTTGCAAAAATTTGTTTTGTATATATAAGCTACTTTGATTTCTTTTTCTTGGTTTGCAAAAAATTTGTTGTAGGTGGAATTGGAACCATCAAAGCCAGATTTGGAAACTGTAGAGCCTCAAGTTCAAAAAAGTGAACAAACAAGTAAGTTCTTAGTTTTGATGAATCTCTTTTACTTCTGTTTGCCTCTTTAAGTTTTCCACTGGATATTCCCTGATATTCAGATTCTTATCATTGAAATATGTTGTTTGCAGATGAATCAAAGTTTGTACATGTAACATTTCAGTTGCAAAAGGATTGCTTCTTTGGCGAACAGTTTCTCTTAGTTGGAGAAGATCCTATGCTTGGTTCTTGGGACCCTTTAGAGGGATTACCAATGGCCTGGTCTGATGGGCATGTATGGACTGCGAATCTGGTGAGTATCCTCTTCAACACATAAAACTACTCTATTTGTTTCAAAATAACTGTCAATTGGAACAAAGTGATGCGATATAAGAGATTAATTTTTATGCACCGACAATATAAGTGAGTTTTACACTATAATCCACTTAGATGCTTGTATTTGTATAACACTTTTTGCTAATGTAATATAACATGATTGGACATATATATACATCGCATTGAATTAGATAATCTTTTTAATATATCACTTTTTTCATAACGACAGTCAATTTGAAACGAAAGGAATATTGTCTAAAGAAAGGTTATCTAAGATGTGAATCTCTTCATGTAATCAGGATATTCCTGCTGGAAAGTCAATTGAGTACAAGTTTGTACTGAAACGAAAAGCAGGGAAGATTGTGTGGCAACCGGGCATGAATCGAATCATCAACATTTCAGAAAATATGAATAGAATAATTGTTAGTGAGGATTGGGAGAAGGCTGAACTTCAGGAAATAATAGAGGAAGATCAAATTGCTCAATCAGATGAGGAACTTCAAGTTGTCTCAGAAACATCTAATTTAGCTGAAAATTCAGATATTCCTAAAGAGGAACTTGTTTCCGGCTTGTCCGAAGCATCAGACCTTGAAGCTAACCAAAGCCAAACTCATGATGCAGAGAATCCAATTACTGAAGAACCTGAGGTGCAGAAAGAACCTGAGGTGCAGAAACCCAGCAGTGATAGTATTTCTTACTCAACGGAGATGCCATTGGCTATTGTTGCAGAAAACATAGGTTCTTTTGAGGATTCCAGCAACAATACAAGCTATGAGAACAATTTAAGCAATATTCAACTGAATGAACAATCTGCAGATGGTTCCACAAATGGACATATAAGTATAATGCATAATCTGGTGGACAATGGAAATGCTGAACCACTAATGAATCAGGAGGCAACAGTTACGGAGAGTAAATTATTCGAGTTAGAACGAGGTCCTGTTCTTGTACCTGGTTTAGAGTTGCCTTTTGAAGAAGAAGGTCCTGATGTTGTCGTTCAAGAAAGGATTACAATGGAAACTTCAAGTGAAACTTTTGAATCTAAGGATGATGAAGTTCAAGAAAGGACTACCATGATAACTTCAAGTGAAGCTTTTGAGCCTATGGATCAGAATAAACCAGAGGTAATGGCTTGATGAGTGTGATGCTTCTCTATCTCCTACCATTTGTAGGGAATTGCTCGATTTTGTTTCTTTAGTAGTGACAAGTTATTTTATGTTTTTGCTTTTGATTCCATTTCGTTTGTATCGTGGTCTTTGTTTATCAATGAAGTGAAATTCTTTCATTCAAATCTATAGCGCATCAACTTGTTTCTCATATATATATATATAACACTAAGGCATCTGAATGCTGAGAAGAGAATGAAAACAAAAAACGTGTTATCAATTTACCTTCTAGCGTTGATTAAACTTAACCATCATGAAGTGCCAAAGAGCCAGACTGTTATGAACAATGCTTAAAACACAATACTCTCATATCATACTGATCGTCGTTTTAACTTTCTTGTTATATTCATAAATCATTGATTGTATCTAGATACAATCATTTATGAATGTATCAGATATGTTAATTTATGAGTGTCCCGAAAAAGTTAAAGTGACTGGTGAGTAATTCTTAACTATTGACTACAAGCATCATGTCTTTAAGGCAATATAGAATCATGGATTCTTCAAATTGATGCAGCTGTTAAATTCTTCAAGAGTTAAGACTAGTTTTAATATATCCTTGATTTTATTTTCTTTTTCATGTGCTTAATCTGAAACTGTTCAGTTCAGTAAGGAGCAAGGATCCAACAACGGTGCAACCCAAGAGATAATTGCAACAATCAAGGACGAGCCACGTCACCATTACAATGAACATGAGCAGCATTTTCATCTAGCACCGTCGATGGAGGAAAGATCGAATCCCCAGACACATAATGATGACGATGATGGTAATGTCTTGCAAAACGACATCCAATGGGGACGTGAAACAGTAAAGAAGTTTCTAACAAAACTTGGGTTGATTTGATTTGATTTGAATGTGTGAAACTTTACAGAAGAACCAGTAGAAGTAGAAGTAGAAGGAAGAACTTCCCTGGAACTCATCATGAGTTGTGTGATTGTTATGATCCATTTGCCTAGATTTTTGTTGTCCTGGGAAAGATGGATAGGAGCTCAAGAAGTTTGTTGATGATGGCTTGTTGATTGTGTCTAAATACCTATTATCAAGGTATCAACTACTCTCGATTTCACTCGTAAACTCAAACTCGAACGAGTTTATGAGTTTAGGTATCCAAATCGAGTTCATGATTTTACCAGTAAACTCTACTGAGTTTAGATAAACTATCGGATTTGATTACCTCGCCATATTGTCTGTTGAAGACAACGCTGCTGCTGTTGTATAATATGTTGTCATATTTAGCTGTATAATGTATCATATATCATTCAATTCAGTTTTGGCCACTTTTTGTATATAGAACTAGCATGCTAGGAGTTTCATTTGCAATAGAGAGAGCTTTTGTTATGTATACCACAGAACATATTTGTAGTTCTATAATTATCTGTTGTAATAAAATCTATGCTTTTTTTATGTTTTCTGTTTCGTTCTAGCAGAGAATAAAAGACAAAAGCTTAAAATTATCTGTCTTAACAACATTTTAAGATTTTTGTGAGATAGGATTCCCTTTTATTGTAAGATCGAGACATGTAGGTGCAATAGATCTCATTGCTTTGGGTTAAGATTTTCATGTAGGATTATTCTCTACATACAAGTTATTTACACATACAAGTCCATACAAGTTATTTATATTGTATTGTTTAAGAATTTTTATGTATGTGTATTAATAAGTTCTATATAATTCAAAACTCTTCCTCTTCTTCCTTGCATTATAAAAGTGAATTTTATTGAATTAGGATTAACTTGTATAAACTTGTATGTCAAAAAGACTTGTATGTGTAGCAGGTCTCTTTCATGTAATGGGTGTACATACAAGAGATTTCAGCGTTCAAATAAATAACAGTCTAAAAAGTATAGGATTTATGATTAGATAATATATCTTGAATATATGGTAAATTCTTTATTTATAAAGTTTGGAGGAGAATATGAAGAAGATCTGAATAGATCAATACAAAATTTATGCAGGATCTTAAGTGTATATATTTAAATTATGTTCTTTATAAACCAGTTTAAGACGTTTTTAAGTTGATTAAAAATTGGATCGTAACAATAGAAATGTATTTTATTACATTAATTAATAATCATAAAGAAAATTCCTTATTAATAATAATGTATCGACTCCTACAATCAATCACTTAATTTGAAATATAAATTGTATTACTTTTGCGTCGCTACGCTTTCTGGTTTCCAAAGTTTTACTAGAAATTATTTAAATTAAATCATAGATCATAGGTGATGCTCAAGCTAAGAGTATTCAAGCAACATGTTACCTCTAGCGACGTGTCCAAACTCCAAAGCATATAGTATTTTTAATCAGATTGAAAACTCTCAAGTTATATAAATATAATATAAACTCTTGGAAACTGCTGTCAGTGGTCTGTGATAAACGGGAAGCCTACAACGTACGGCAAGGGAAGTTGAGAGTTGAGACCGTACATAGTATAATATTGGACATTTGGACTAGATAACAGCCAAAATAAGACAAGTTATTAATTACGGAAATGTTTGACAAAGAAAATTAACTAAAAATAACTATAATTTGTCTTATTTAACATTCATTAATTGTTATGACAATTAAAAAAAGTTAAATAAGACAAGTTCTAACTTTTTTTTTGTCTACCTAACATTACCCATTAATTATTGATTGCTGCCATAATTATTATTCTGGAAATTTCTTTTGCTTTTAGGTTGGAGGGAATGAGGGATCCACCTCCTATATTTTGCAAAGGCATAGTCATCTGTTTTGCACAAGGAGATTTTTTCAGTAGCGAAAGTATTTTAAGGACCTTAAATAATCAGGTTATAAAACAAATTAGCTAAAATTCAGGGGTTAGTTTATAAATATTGATTTTTGCATATTAGTCCAGATTTAGCCGAAAGCCAATGTTCCCTGCTTGGACTTCAAGGCTCAGCGCCGTTGGTGTTCTCATGCGCCAACGTTTACAAGTCTCCGAGCTTTGACTTTTGAGTTTCGGAAGGTTTGCCGCGCCCCACTTCTAGTTGCTTCAAGCTGTTTCGTTGGAGTTCAGAAAAGAAATCTTGTGTTATGGTTATTAATGAAAAGGAGGAGATGAATGAAAGGAGCTTCACAAATTGCAATACTGAGTTAGTTACAAATATGAGACATGTGGTAATTGATCAATGAGCGGAGACCAAAGCGTACAGAGAAGGTTATTAATAGAAGGTTGCAAGAATATACTCTTTAGGCGTGTGTGATAAATTCTCTTCTCTTTTATCTGATGATAACTACTCTGAACTTTCTATTCTTCTATTTTTTTTTCTTGCTACTCCCTTTCCTAATTGTTAAACTTCTTCCTCCCCTTCTAAATCTCTTGATGGATGCTCGTTATAGCTGAAAAGCAGCTGGATCTTTTATTCCTTAATTCCTTTATGACTTCATTTGTTGTTATCATATCATTTAGTACTTTGTCAATTTACTGTCCATTGAAATTGTTGTTATTTCTTCATATATAATTGAATAAATATTCCTTTGTTAGTGAAATTTTCTACTACAACACCCTTTCATTGGTGCTTTCATTGACCATGTCTGTCGCAAACAACACGAGAATGAAAGGCATGGAGGCGGATATTAAGAAACTTTACCAGATGATTGAATCGGCAGCGGAGGAACATAGAGCAGAAAGGGCCAGAGCCTCTGAGGCTATGAATCTCAAATTTGATACGCTTCAATCCTCTATTACGTAACTGCTCCACAATCCGCACCGCTCCATCTCTCCTTCTCGTGAGTTCTCACATGGTGCGAGCTCAACTGGGGAACCGCCATTTCGCGCGGGATTGCAACCCTGAAGGTTGAATGTTGATCTGCCAAAATTTGATGGGAGTGATGCCTTGGGTTGGATTTTCTCCATGGATCAATATTTCGATTTCTTCCGGGTTCCTGATGAAGAATAGGTGGGTTTAGCAGCGCTTCAAATGTCGGGATCGGCCATTCCATGGTTTCAATTATCACAGCGAACGACACATTTTCGTTCCTAGACTCAACTCAAGAGGGCAATTGAGCTCGAGTTTAGACCTTCATTGTTCGAGTCTCCTAGGGAATTGCTCTTCAAGCTTCAACAACATGGAACAGTAAGTATTATTCCGAATTTGTTGCTTTAGCTAATCGTACTTAGATTGAACCGCCTGATGCCCTTAGGGATTATTTTATAAGAGGATTAAGGCAGGATATTCGAAGGGAAGTGAAAGATCAGTGTCCTCCGAGTCTGATGCGTGCTGTGACTTTGGAAAGATTGTATGAGGATAAATTTACCTCCGAACCCTATCACACTACAGGGCCGGCTGCCTATCGCCCTCAGTTTGCTAATCAAGCTGTTGTCGCTACTCTGTGACCTAATGCACGCCAATCATTTCCTTCACTCCTTTCTACACCACCACAACAACCCCTACCAAACACTACCAGAAATTCCACTCGAAAACTTACTCCGACTGAAGTCCAAAGTAAAAGGGAAAAAGGGTTATGTTATTGGTGTGATGAGAAGTTCTCAGTGAGCTATCGTTGTACCAATAGGCACTTCATGTCATTACAACTTGAATTGGGGGATGAAACGGTGTCAGGAGAGCCAACGGTTGCGTCTATGGATGAGACCACAAACTTGCAGGGGTTGGATCAACATATCATAGAGCATCATTTATTCTATAACACGATGCATGGTACTGAAGGCCCAGCCATGATTCAGATTAAAGCCTTTATCAATGGCTTAGAGGTTCAAGCCTTACTTGATGGGGGTAGTTCCGATAGTTTTATTCAGTTTCGTATTGCCAAGTTTTTAAACTTACTGGTGGAGCCGGCACCAGAGTTCAAGGTGGTGGTTGGTGATTTCGATGTTCTGCCAGTGGAAGGTCGCATTGGGACTTTAGAGGTTGATCTAGCAGGTTATATTGTTATAATCCCTGATGTTTTTGTTCTGCATGTGGCGGGAGGTGACTTGGTCATTGGCACTACATGGCTGAAGTCTTTGAGAGCCCATATCATAGATTATGATGCGGCTTTTTTGCGATTTATGCACAATGGACAACTCACCACGGTGTAGGGAATTAAACACCAGACGACAGGTTGTGCTCAATTTCATCATATTAAACGGTTGTTCAACACTGATGCTATAGCTGAAATGTTTACTTTGAAATTGAAGGAATTCGTAGAGGAAAACCAATCACCCTTACAACTGCCAGCTTCTATGGACCCTAAGTTGATGCAGTTATTAACTAAGTATGCTGATGTCTTTGCTAAACCTTCGGGCATACCACTACAGCGGGCTCATGACCACTACATTCCTTTAGTTAAGGATGCAAAACCTATGAAGGCAAGACCATATCGGTATCCTCAAAGCCAGAAAAGCTAAATTGAATTGATGGTACATGAAATGCTTGATGAAGGGATTATTTAGCCTAACAAGAGCCCTTTTGCATCTCCAATCTTGCTGGTGCGAAAGAAAGATGGGACATGGAGATTTTGCACTGACTATCATGCTTTGAACAATATTACGATCAAAGACAATTTTCTGATTCTGACCGTGGATGAATTATTAAATGAGTTGTTTGGTGCTCATGTCTTTTCTAAGTTGGATATTCGCTCTGACTATCACCAAATATTGGTTAAGCCTGAGGATAATTTCAAAATGGCTTTTTGGACTCATCAAGGCCTTTATGAGTGGCTTGTGATGCCATTTGCTTTAACAAATGTGCCGGCCACGTTTCAAAGCCTCATGAATGATGTGTTTCGCTCGTATATTAGGAAATTTGTGTTGTTTTTTTTATGACATTTTAGTCTATAGCGCATCTTGGGAGCTACACTTTTGGCACTTGGAAACTATTCTTCAAGTGTTACACTGGGAAAAAAATTGTGCGCAAAGTTATCTAAATGTTTGTTTGGTACTCATGAAGTGGATTATTTGGGTCATAAAATTTCGGGGGGTAGGTTTCACATGGAGACTAATAAAGTTTAGGCAGTTCTCAGCTGAAAGTAGCCACAAAACCTTAAGTAACTGCGAGGGTTCTTTGGTCTTATTGGGTATTACCGTCGCTTCATTAAAGGGTATGCTACTCTTGCACCTCCGTGGACTGATCTTCTCAAAAAATGATGATTTTAATTGGAATGCTCAAGCTGAATTGGCTTTTGAAAATCTCAAGTGAGCTATCTCTACCAAACCAGTCTTAGCTTTGCCAAATTTTGAGCTGCCTTTTGAAGTTGAGACTGATGCTTTCGGGTCTGGCGTGGGTGCGGTGTTGACACAGAACAGGCATCCCATTGATTTCTTTTCTAAGAAATTATCAGCCACAATGCGTAACCAGTCAGCTTACACACGAGAATTTTATGCCATAACCGAGGCCATTGCAAAATTCTGCCATGATCTATTGGGGAAGAAATTTATCATTCACACAGATCAACAGAGTCTTAAGGTGCTACTCGAGCAGAATCTGCACACTCCTGAGCAACATAAGTGGCTGCACAAGCTGCTAGGATATGATTTCAAGATCCACTACAAGCTCAGAGTGGATAATGTTCCTGTCAATGCCCTTTCTAGATCATGTTTTGTTGCTTGGTCATCACTAAAGTCTGATTGGTTGCACCAGCTAAAAACTGAAATTGCCCAGGATACTAGACTCAATGCCATTGTGCAACAATGCAGAGATGGTTCCTCGAATGATGCGAACTATGCTTTGAGAAATGGGATTCTCTTATGGTGAGACCAGGTGGTGATTCCCCAAACCAGCAGCTTAATCAATTCAATTCTGAAAGAATATCATGACAGTGCAGTGGGAAGGCACTCTGGTGTGGCAAAAATGACTAAATCCCCATAGTGGTCCCCCAGATTCATCTCGTGCACTGATTTAGCCCCTGAGATTCCAATTGCACTATTTATGTCCTCCAGATTGCGATCCGGGCAACATAATGGTCCTTCGGTGAAATTCCGGCATGACTCAACGATGGCCTTACTTATGTGGCACAGCCACTGCCATGTTGGACATTCGAAATGATGTCATTTCATGGGGAAAACGTTTGAAAGCCCAAACGTGGTCGTCTTGATCACAGTGAGTGTAATAGTTGCTTGGGTAAAGGGTTTGGCATTCGTTACGTATTCTCCATATTTTTTCATCTCTCTCAACGCTTGGTCTCCTCCTCCATAACCGGAGAAAGTGGTACAGGTAAGGGCACTGCTGCCTGCTCGCTGGTTTCTTAACATTGCTGCACTGAACTTCGGAGAAGGTTCGTGGAAAGCCATTGAAGCAACGATTGAGGAACTGTTTAATCTAGCTTCAAGGTACAAATTTTATTTTATTTTTTTTTTTTAAATTTTTGGATCATTTTTCATTCCTCAGACTGACGATTGTTAAGGTTACTTGAACATGATGCGTCTGGTCTATGTTAGAATCCATATGTTGTTAGGGTTTTAGTCTTTCATATGTTTGAACCAGTAATGGATGCTATGTTTCTTTTCAATAGAACAGAGGACAATCTCTGATGGTGTATAATGTGGGTGTTATTTGTTGTTTTTATGTTGCATGCATGTTAAATTTATTTTTTCCTCTGTTATGTTGCAGATGGACGCCAAAGTGTTAGACATAATGTTTCATCATGGGAGAAATTTTGAGAGGGGTAAGGATGGGAGATGGACATACTATCCTGACAATAAGCACTATTTGGGTGATCTGGATGTGGACAGGTTGGATGTATTCTACCTGAGAAATTACTTCAAAGAGCTAGGCTATGAGACGATGAAGGAGATTTGGTGGCATGTCCTAGGGATGAGCCTGGAAGTGGGTTTGAGGCATTTAGACTCTGATAACGAGTTGAGAGAGATGTGTTGTCATGGTGGAAAGAACAATGGGGTAGTGGATGTCTGATGCATGAGCATCTTTTCTATCTTTTCCTAGTAAATTTGTATTTAATTTGTTGAGTTTAATCAAGAATTAATTATCTTTTAGCCACTATGGATGCTAGTTTGAGTCTTGTGCAATTCTGTTTATTTTAGGTAGCATTTGGTTGGATTTGATGGAGCTTCCGTAGAAAAAGAGAAGAAGGCTATATAGGGCAAGAATGGCTTAGAGCATGGAGAGGAAGCTTGCACAAGAGGATGGAGAGGAAGCTTGCACAAATGGAAGGAGCACAAGAATTAAAGGAGATGACCAGCGAGGGCGACGCGTGTGCGTACCTGACGCGTGCGCGTGATTTGGAGCTTTCCATGGCGACGCGTGCGCGTACCTGACGCGTACGCGTGAAAAGCAAAGTTGAACAGCAACGCGTGACACGCGAAGAAGACCATCGACGCGTACGCGTGACATGCGCCACGTGCAGAAAATGCAGAAAACGCTAATTGCTGCATTTAATTCTGATTTAAACTTTATTTTTGTTTTAAAATAGAAAAAGATATTATTTTAGTTTTAGAAAATAGATTTTAAATTAATTAGGATTAGATATAAAAGAGAAAAGAAACTTCTCTTTTAGGGGATTCCAATTGGAACATTAGTTCACTTTTCATTCAACCTCAGCCCAATTTACAATCCTTATTTTCTCTCTGAACCATGAGCAACTAAACCTCCACTGTTAAGGTTAGGAGCTCTGTCTATTGTATGGATTGATATTATTATTTTTCTATTTTAATTCATGTTCTGATTTATATTTCAAGAATTGTTTTTGTTCTTTATCTTATGAATTTGGGTGGAACGGAAGTATGACCCTTGTTCTAATTGCGTTCTTGTATAACTTGGAAAAGCTCTTTACTTGAACAACAGCTTGAAAACATATTCTCCTAAATTTCTAATTATCTGGACTTAACGGGATACATGACATATAATCCTCTTATATTAGGATTTTTGTGGCATAATAACTAGAATTAAACTTCACCCCCTAATTGGAATTAATTGACCAAGGAATTGGCGGTTGATGAAAGTTAGAGGAGACTAGAAAGGTCTAAGGAATTAGGGTCTAGTCACATATGGTTTGCCATGAATTAAATGTTGCATGATTAAAATAGTTAGTAAGAAAAGTCAATCCGGAAAATTAGATATCTCTGAAGCCTTAACTGTTTCTCCATACATATTTCACAACCTGTTTACTGCTTGCTTTATTAAATTTCTGAATTATTTTTAATGCTTTTGAACTCTCAAACACTATTTTTTGCTTGTCTAACTAAGCCAATCACTCAATCATTGTTGCTTGATCCATCAATCCTCGTGGGATCGACCCTCAACTCACTTGAGGTATTACTTGGTACGACCCGATGCACTTGCCGGTAAGTTTGTGGTTATAAATTCTGCACTAATGTCTAGATTGAACATGGTATTTCAGAACCTAAAATAGTACAAGGACAGGATGTTATTGTGCCTATTGATGACCAGGTGAGGAATATTAGATAGCAAGCTAAGTCGAATTCCAGGATGGTGAAAACCCCCCTGTCAAACCTACCACCGAGAAGGACCCTCCGATAAGTTTAAGCATGGTAACATACAAGCCCCAAGCTAAAGAGGCATTACCAAAGAAGACTAATGTGAATTCCAAAATGGAGTCCCAGCCTAAGTCTAAGTCAAAACCTAAGCCTAAGACAGTTCCCAAACCCAAACCCATACCCACACAGAACAATGTCACCAGAACTAGGAGATACTGTCTGAGGTCTTCAGGGAAAGGTTTTTCAAAAGCAAAGGGAAATGGAGGTGACCATATTGTTTTATCATGTGACTCATACTCTCATGACAGCTACGAGAGTGCTGAGGACGAGGCGTATAAGCCACAAGAGCCGGATGATAGTTCGGGTGAATCGGGCATTGGATATACTGTTCCTTCACACAGGAAGAAAGTCAACAAATCCAATGTAAGGAAGAAGGTCAGGTAGAGATTGGAAAGGAAAAAAGGAAGGCCAAGGTCTGTGTTGATGATGATGGATTTGTGCAAGACGTTTCTGATGAAGATATGGACATCGGATTTGTGGGGGGAGGGAAAAAGGCAGATAACCATGACGCGTTTGATCCGGGGTCAGAATCGGATGGTGCCAATTCGTGGCACTCTTTGGAGATGAAAATACCACCTAATTCAGAGGATGAGCTGGTTGGAGAAGAAAGTTCGGATGAGGTATTTCCGGTGTTTAGGCAGGGTGCTAGGTTTGGGAAATTGCATTTAGAAGTTGGCATGAAGTTCAATACTAAGTGGGAGTTCAAAGAGGCAGTGAGGGAGTTTACTATACAAGAAGGGAGACAGATGAGGTTCAGGAAGAATAGCGGCAAAAGGGTAAGGGTAGTATGTAAGGTGAAGGATTGCAAGTGGGTTGTGTACGCATCAAGGGACCACGAAGACAGTTGCTGGCAAGTGAAGACATTCTTCAATGATCACACATGTCCAAGAGAGGATAGGAACAGGGCAGCAAATAGAAATTGGGTTGCAGGTAAGTTGGTGAAAAAACTAAGGAAATATCCCAATTTCAGGAACTGTGAGGCTATAACTTATTTCAAGACGAAATACGACTTGTCGCTCAATAGGAATTCTATATCACGGGCACTGTGTGATGCTAGGAATATAGTTTATGGGGATGCGAAGGAGCAATATGCCATGCTTAGGGACTATGGTGAAACCCTATTGAAGACCAACCCGGGATCCACAGTTCAGATTTGCACACAGCCACAGCCTAGTGGAGATGTCATATTTGAGAGGATGTATGTCTGCTTGAGTGGGTGCAAGTCAGGTTTCAGGGCTGGCTGTCGTCCATGAATTGGACTTGATAGGACTTTTTTGAAAACTGTATTCGGGAGGCAAATTCTTTCGGCTGTTGGACAAGATACTAATAATCATATATACGTTATTGTGTGGGCAGTTGTGAAAGTAGAGAACTTTGAGAATTGGAAGTGGTTTCTAGAGTTGCTACATGAAGACCTTGGAGACTACAAGACTCATGGGTGGAACATCATCTCTGACATGCAAAAAGTAATTCCCTAGCATAACCTTTATAATCTCACCTAAATTGTATTGTATAAAACTTTGTTAACTTGGTTTAGTACATAAAGTGCAGTAAAATTCTATGATTGATGATACCTTTTTTATTATTGTTTGATTAGTTACTATACTTCTGTGGTATGCTGTTTGTTATAACTTAGATAGATACTGAACGGTGCAATTCAGGGACTATAGTGATTCACGATTATCAATGATAGGGACTATTATGGTGAACGATGATCAAACTTAGGGACTATTATGGTAACATATGCTTTGCTATCTTTAGGGATTACTGCCTCCCATGAAAGCGGTGATGCCTGATGTGGGCCACCGTTTCTGTGTCTAGCATCTATGACGAAATTTCAACAAGCAGTGGAAGGACCTAGAGCTGAGGGGACTATTATGAGAGTATGCTAGAGCAACTACATTTCAAGAGTTTAAGGTATGGAAGGACAATAATTTTGTTGTGGAGTTAGTTTACATGGATTTTTTTCACTTTTCTCAATTCTTGCTATTCAGGAATACATGGATAGGATAAAGAGGATGAACGAGGACGCATGGAAGTATCTTGACAAGTGGCCCAGGGAGGCATGGATGAGGTCACAGTTCAGACACAACCCCAAATTGGACTCGATTTGCAACAACGCTTGTGAGGTTTTCAATTCAAAGATCAAGCAAGTAAGGGGAAAGCCAATACTTACTCTTTTAGAAGAGGTGAGGATGTTTTTCATGAGGACTATGGCTAAGAACAAGGTGAAGTTGGATAATCACCTGGGGCTGTTACCACCGGTAATCAAAAGTAGGCTAGAAAAGGTGAGGAAGGAGTCCAGGAATTGGTATGCTATATGGTCTGGAGATACTGGTTATGAGAAGTTTGAGGTTCATGGGCGTCCTACAAACCATATGGTGGACTTAAGGAAAAGATTATGTATCTGCCAGTTTTGGATGTTAACAGGTTGTTTTTCCCCCATCCAGTTACCTTTGTTCATGGACTTTTACACTT
The DNA here is from genome assembly GCF_003086295.3 of Arachis hypogaea. Classification (NCBI taxonomy): domain Eukaryota; kingdom Viridiplantae; phylum Streptophyta; class Magnoliopsida; order Fabales; family Fabaceae; genus Arachis; species Arachis hypogaea. The sequence continues at coordinate 103,623,133 of NC_092047.1, forward strand.
GTCTTATAAATGATTTTGTTTTAACCTATGCTGGCTGTAAATTGGACTTGTAGGGATTCCATGCGTTCATGCTTGTGCTGCACTGGCCCGAGTGAACAAGCACTCGGAGGATTTTTGCCATAAGTTGATAACCATGAAGTCTTACAAGGAAACATACAAGTACCACATCAATCTTATACCTGGCCAAGCCTTCTAGGAACAAAGTCAGTATAACAGGCCATTGGCACCACCAATCAAGAGGAAGCCAAGGAACCTTCAAACAAAGAGGAGGAAGCACTCCGATGAAGGTACAAGTTCTAGCAAGAAATCCAAGCCAGGTACAGTCATGAAAAGATAACTTCGGCCTTTCACATGCAGGTACTGCTTGCAAAAAGGTCACACTAAGAAATGGTGTGAAAAGAAAAGAGCAGCTGACACTGCTTAAGCTGCAGTTGATGCTGCGGCTGCTGCAAAGGCTGTGGAGGCTGCTAAAGACCCTAAAAATGCTACTGCCCAAGCAACTGCAACTACCCAGGCCACTGCAACTGACATTGCAACTGCAACTGCAGCTGCTACTAGTACAGCTACGGCTACTGCTAATATTATAAACAACATCCCGTCGGCAATCAATTCTGCTCCTATTGGTCAAGCTTCAGAGATTGATCTGTCACAGCCAATTTGTTCTGAACCAGAAGATTCTCAAAGGGTACAACAGTAATTCTATAATACACCTTTTTAATTCATGGACTAATAACTCTGAAAAAGATTTAGTGGGTGACGAACTTTGGTTTTCATTTTTGGTTTGTGTTTTGTGTAGTTCATTGAAGTAAAAGGGAAACCAGCCACAAGACCTGCCAAACTACCTACTAGAAGAAGGTCACCACCAACAACCCCCTCTACAGCACTGGACCCAATGAAGGGTGCGAGTTCAGCCACTGCCTCACGATTCACAAATTTTCTGAAGTTTGTGCCGACTCCTGGATTTAAGCACCCCCAGAAGAAGTGAAACTTAATATTAGGACATTACACTTGTCAAGTGTTTGTTTTTTGTAAAAAGAAACTGTGACTGTGCTCACTCTAAACAATGGTTCATTTTGTTGATTATTAATCAAATATGTCATATTAATTGCTCAATTACTTATGGTTGTAATGTGTTAAAACTATGAATGGTTTGCCATATTTTGGTATAGATCAATTAATACTATCCATGGTTTGAATCAACCTTTCTATTACTTATTTACATGTACTTTTTATTCATCTAACAGGATATTATATTATAGTAAACTAAGATCAGTTACAAAAATCTTGTGATGTTACCACAAAACACTTTCATTCATTACTTTGGGAACTACATTACATTGACATGTTCTCAACCCTTTAATAGCGCCATTCCTACAAAAACAACAACTACTAAGAACCCAAACCCAAGAACTTGAGTAATGAATTTTATATTCCTAATGTCTGCCTCCATCTTCCCCATCCGCCATGCAAAGTTCATCTTCCTGTCACCATCATCATCTCTTGAAATAGCTCTTTCATGCAGCTCCTCTTGCACACAATCTGCCCAGATGAATAATCCACACCATGTTTTTTCACTTGTCTGCAAACAACCAAAAAAATCAACCAAAAAAAAGTCAATCAACTACAAATCAGTTACCTTTACTCACATTATAGTTGGGGCAACCAAAGAAGGGCTTGTTAGGATGCATCTCCGTCCTTGACCACCTTAGCACCGGGCGACAACCACAGCCACACCAGTCCGGAACCCGCCCCTGCCTGCTTCGCGTTGTGCTTCCTCTCCAGTTCTTCGTCGACGATGACCGGTTGGAGCTTCCTGCAACATGGCTCCCAGTTCCTTTCACGAGGGACAGCTATTGGTGTACACAACAGATGCAGAAGGAGATGTTGATGGAGAGAACCAGATTGAGGGGAGGCCAACGAAGTTTTAGGGTTTAAAAATGAAGACAGGGACTACATTGAGGAATTTTACAATACAATCCACGTCAGATGTACACTCTGATGCCCAATGTGGTAGTGGCTGTGCCACATAAGCAAGGCCATTGCTGAGTCACGTCGGAATTTCACCGAAGGACCATTATGTTGTCCGGATCGCAATCTGGAGGACATAAATAGTGCAATTAGAATTTCAGAAGCTAAATCGGTGCACGGGCTGAATCTGGGGGACCACTATGGGAATTTAATCGGCAAAAATAGTGGATTAAATCTGTGCAACCTATTATTGGCCTCACATGTAACGTCAGATACGTAGTTATGTGTTATCGTGTCCTACTTGTCAGCAGGCGAAGGCTGAGATGAAGCTTCCAGCGGGGTTGTTGCAGCCTCTTCCCATACCTATGCGAGTTTGGGAGGACATTTGTATGGATTTTACTGTTGCTTTACCTCCCTCTGCTGGTTTTTTGGTGATTATGGTTGTTGTAGATAGTTTAACCAAATTTGCTCACTTTATTCCACTCAAGCATGATTTTAGTAGCAAAACAATTGCTGAGGCTTTCATAAAAAATGTTGTTAAACTCCATGGGTTTTTCTGTTCCATCATTTCGGGTAGAGATAAGGCCTTTGTTAGTCGATTTTGGCAGCAACTTTTCAAGATGCAAGGCACAAGCCTTGCGATGAGTTCTTCCTATCATCTTCAAACGGATGGGCAAAGTGAAGTTGTGAATAAGACCTTGGAGATGTACTTACGTTGCTTCCATTTTGACAACCCACGAAGATGGGTTGAGATGCTTCCATGGGCCCAGTTCTGGTACAACACCAGCGTGCATAGTAGTAGTAAAATGTCGCCTTTTAAGGCCTTGTATAGCTGGGACCCTCCCCGCTTTGTGCGGTATGAATTCTGCCCAGATGATAAGTAATCTTTGTAGGATATGATACAAGCTAGAGATCAACTCCTTGAACAGCTCAAGTAATCTCACTCGCTCACAACAATTTATGAAGCACTTTGTTGATAAGCATCGAAGGCACTTGAAATTGGAAGTGGGGAACTTACTCCTGGTCAAACTCCAACCTTATAGGCAACATTCAACTGCCTTGCAAAAGAACTAGAAACTTAGTATGCGTTATTTTGGCCCCTTTCGAATCAGTCACAAGCTCAGCCCAGTGGCATATTGTTTGACACTACCTGCAGAAGGTAGAATTCATGATATTTTTCACATCTCCTTCTTAAAGCGATTTCATGATGAGCTGCGTGATCATTACTTGCCAATGTCACTTCACTCCACTGAATTTGGTCCCATCATTGAACCTCATCAACTGCTGGCTACTAGAAAAATCTTAAAGGATGGGAAAGAAGTGCAAAAAATTTAGGTTCAGTGGGGGCAAGGTGCAGGTGCTGAGGTTACATGGGAAGAAGCTGACAAATTTCGACATGTTTATCCCACTTTCAATCTTGAGAACAAGGTTGTTGTTGAAGAGGAGGGTAATGTTATGGTTATTAATGAAAAGGGGAGATGTATGAAGGGAGCGTCACAAATTACAATACTGAGTTAGTTACAAATATAGGACACGTGGCAATTGATCAGGATGAGCATGGACTAAGGCGTAGTACCAGAGAGAAGGTTATTAACAGGAGGTTGCAAGGATATGCTCTTTAGGCGTGTGTGGTAAATTCTCTTCCCCTGTATCAAATGACAACTTCTCTGAACCTTCTATTCTTCTATTCTTCTCCTTGCTATACTCCCTTTTCTAATTGTTAAACCTCTTCCTCCCCTTCCTGGTCTCTTGATAGATGCTCGTTGTAGCTGAGAAGCAGCTGAATCTTTTATTCCTTAATTCCTTTATGACTTCATTTATTGTTATCACATCATTTAGTACTTTGTCAATTTACTGTCCATTGAAATTGATGTTACTTCTTCATACATAAATGAATAAATATTCCTTTATTAGCGAAATTTTCTACTGCAACACCCTTCCATCTTGCTCCACCGTCCACGGCGGACTTGTCCCCAACAATCCTACCGCCACGGCAGTCACACACGTTCTTTACAACAAGAACGATTTTTTGATAATTAACAGCGTCGAGGACCTCATCATTTTTACCGAAAACGGTCACGCCAAAATGTTTGGTTTGGCTGCTTGGTTTATTTTTTTTATTTCGTTGATGTTGATGCTTTTAGTTTCTGAGAAAATGAAGTAAAATGAAAGAGAAATCGTGGAGTGGAATTATCTAAATAAATTTTGATGGAAAGTATATGTGTTTGTTGGAAGCGTTTGGTTTGGAAAGGGAAGAAACAACTTGTTATTATTTCAAGTTCAAGGCCAAATTTTACAATTTTTGATACAGTCAATGCTCCAAGCCTATCTCACCATAAAAATATTAGAGCACAATATAATTTCACAAATATAAATCAGTTAACATAAAAAAATTGGAATGAAATGGAATTGGAATTGATGAACCGAAAACAATAACAGAAAATCACTCTCCTTTCTTCGAGTCATGGATGACTCCACTCACTAACTGTCTAAATTTTTTCTCCCCCACTCTATCCCTTCTTTTTTCTTAAATCTCCATCAGATCCTAACAAACTTTGTCCATTATTACAATGCTCTCTCGTTCATTTACCCATCACATAGTCTCTTGCCCAATATGGTATTTTTCGCTCTCTTTTGTTAACAATTGGGCCAGTGTCACTACTCTCTTTTTCTTCTCTTGTTAGATTTAGCTACTGAGATTGGCTTGGGATATTGATTGTATCAACTATCCTCTTCCCCCACAATGACCTTGTCCTCAATGCCAAAATCAGAAAACATCCTCTGTAACTCATCTTTATTCACCCAACTGGTTTTATCCCTCGATGTCCCTCCCAATCTACTAATACTTGTTCAACTGGTTATCTTTCCTTGATCACCGTGCGATGTGCAATGATTGCAGATGGAAGAGGCTGAAAGGAGGCGGGTGCAGCTGCAAGGACGGGTACCTCTGCTAGCGGCTCTCCATGGAACTTCTTCAACATAGAGACATGGAAGACGGGATGACTGGTGGTGCTGGCAAGGAGCTCTAATCGTTACGCCAGCTTTTCCACACGCCGCTGCACTCGGTACGGACCAAAAAATCTTCTCCCCAGCTTTGGACGTTCCTTGTGGAAGAGGGATATCTGCCGATAGCGCTTCAGTTTCAACAAAACCGACTCTCCTTCTTAGAATTCTCAATCGCGGCGGTGCTTATCTGCTTGTTTTTTCATGCGGCTTCGAGCCTGGCGCAAATAGAAACCCAACTCATCATTGAGAATTTCGCAGGTTCTGAAGAAGGAGTCTACTTCCACCACCGGAGAAGTTCCAGGAATGTAACCAGGGGAGTGCCACATGTGGAGTCATCTGGATGGCAGAGTGGAACGATCCATTATAGCAGAACTCAGCCCAAGGCAAAAAGGACGTCCATAACTATGGCCGAGAATGGGTAAATGCTCGAAGGTACTGTTCTAGGTCGCTCTGTGGATGGTAGGCAGTGTTATAGTGCAAGCGTGTTCTGCTATGCTCGAACAGGTTACGCTAGAATCTACTGAGGAAAATAGGATCCCTATTCGAGACAATCATCGAAGCAAACCCATGAAGTTTAACAACAGCTGCACTGAAAACTTTGGCCACTAAAGAAGTTGTGAACCCAGCCCGTAGTGGCTCAAAATGATCTATTTTACTAAAGTGGTACCAGTCCACCACCACCATTATCGCAGAGTACCCGACTGACTTTGGCAATTGCACTATGAAATTCATTGAGAGCTCTATCCAGGTCCCTTTAGGAACTGGCAAGGGATTGAGGAGTCCAGCTCGCTTTGCAGGCACATATTTTGTGGTTTGACACATTCTTGAATCAGTTTGTGAATGTCTCTACAAAGTCCAAGCCAAAAGAAAATGCTACCAAGGGCCTTGAAGGTCTTGTGTTTCCCTTGATGTCCTGCTATGGGTGTAGAATGAAACTCCTTGAGTAACTGATTGCACAGACCCTCAAAATTTGGCACTCAAATTCTGCTCCGATAAGTTAGCAACCCTTCTTGGAATAGGAATTTAGGGGTGAGGGAATCTTGGTTATATTGTGCTATCATTGATTGGGTTTCTTGGTCTTCTGCAGTAGTGCGTAAGAACAATGACCGTGTCTGGACAAGGCATCAGCAGCCTTATTAGTCTTGCCAAAACGATATATGACCTCAAAATCATATCACAAGAGCTTGGTCATATAGAATTGCTATTCAGGGATCAACACCACTGTGACATTAATTCACGTAAGCCATGGTGATCTGTCTTAATAGAAAAATAGCATCCCAATAAGTAATGTCGCCACTTCTCCACCGCTTGGGTAATAGCATACAATTTTTTGACATAAGCCGATGCCACCATTGATTTTCTACTAAGCTTCTTACTAAAATAATCAAGGGGATGCCCTTGTTGGGACAACACTGCACCAATCCCTTGGACTGACGCATCAGTTTCAACCGAAAATGGCAGATTGAAATCGGGTAAGGCCAATACTGGAGTATGAGTAAGGGCTGACTTCAACTCCTTAAATGCAACCTCTGTTGCATGCTCTCAATAAAAATTATTGCGTTTAAGAAGTTCAGTGAGTAGGGTATCTAGTTGCGCATACCTTGTGACAAACCTCCGATAGTACCTGGTGAGGCCAAAAAAGCTGCGCAGCTATTTCAAGTTCACTGACTTGGGCCATTCAACAATTGCCTTAATTTTGAAGTTGTCAACCTGAACTCCCTCCTTGCCCACCACATGGCCTAGATATTCAACTTCTTGTTCACAAAATGTGCACTTAGAGATCTTGGCCACAAATTGATGTTGTTGTAGTACTGCCAGTGCTATTCTTAAATGTGCAATGTGCTCCTCCTTGGATTTGCTGTAAATGAGTATGTCATCAAAAAACACCACAATAAATTTTCAGAGGTACCGTTAAAACACCTTATTCATGGTTGGCTGAAATGTCAAAAGGGCATTGATAAGACCAAAGGCATCACCATGAATTCATAATGGCCAAGGTGAGTATGGAAGGTGGTCTTTGGAATGTCCTCATCCCAAACTCTAATCTGGTGGTAACTTGAACGCAAGTCAATTTTGGATAAATAAGCAGCACCAAATATTTCAATAGTTCATCAAGAATTTCATCAATAGTGGGAATGAGAAATTTATCTTTAATAGTAATGACATTAAGAGCTCGGTAGTCAACACAAAACCGCCAACTGCCATCTTTCTTGCGCACAAGCAACATGGAACTAGAGAAGGCATTGTGACTTTTACGGATTACCCCGGATTGCAACATTTTCTCTACCAGCTTCTCAATCTCTTCTTTATGATAATGTGGGTAGCAATAGGGTCGCACATTAACCGGGTCATTCCCCAGATGCAAGTGAATCTGATGCTCAATTTCTGTTGGAGGTGGTAAGGTTTCTGACTCTTTGAAAACTTCTTGATATTTAGATAACAGTAACTGGACAGCTTCATCTTGTTCAATTTGTGGCCTTTGTGTGGGAAAGCTGACGTACCGATTAGAGCTCCCTACCGGCAGCACCATTCACCCCATCTTCCATGGCTCTATGTTGAAGAAGTTCCATGGAAAGTCGCCAGCAAAGGTACCCATCCTTGCGGCTGCACCCGCCGCTTTTCAACCTCTTCCATCCGCAATCATCGCACGCTGCACGGTGATTAAGGAGGGACAACTAGTTGAACAAGTATTAGTAGACTGAGAGGGGACATCGAGGGATGAAACCACTTGGGTGAATAAAGATGAGTTGCAGAAGATGTTTTTTTATCTTAACCTTGAGGACAAGGTCATTGTGGGGGAGGAGATAGTTGATACAGTCAATGCCCCAAGCCCATCTCAGCAGCTAAATCCAACAAGAAAAGAAGAAGAGACTAGTGACACTAGCCCAATTGTTAACGAAAGAGAACGAAAAATGCCATATTGGACTATGGACTATGTGATGGGTAAATGAGTGAGAGAGCATTGTAATAATGGACAACGTTTATTAGGATCTGATAGGAATTTAAGAAAAAAGAAGGGAAAGAGGGAGGAAAGAAAAATCTAGACGGTTAGTGAGTGGAGTCATTCCTAACTCAAAGAAGGGAGAGTAATTTTCTGTTATTGTTTTCGGTTTATCAATTCCAATTCCAATTCCATTCCATTCCATTCCATTCCAATTTTTTTTATGTTTATTGAATTAGTTGATATTTGTGAAATTGCATTGTGCACTAACAATTTCATATCAACATATACGACATGAAGGAGAGCCATAAAATTCGAATATACTTTTCAAGATCTTAAAGGACCTATTTCTACTTTTTTTTTCCACCATAGACGAAGCCTTTGTGCAAACAAGTAGCCAAAAGATATTGGGAGAATCTTATAAAAAATTTGACAAGTACAGGCAGCATGGTAGTCCATGTACTGAAGTTTAGAATTTCTATTTTACATTTTATTAAAAATAATATTTTTTAAAGAAATTTTTTTTTCTAAACCATGTGTGCTTTCTTAAAAGTAATTTTGTTCGACTATAAAGAGTTGATAAGAGGTATAATATTTTAGGAAAATGTTTGGTAACCAAAGAAAATCAGCCAAAAACAGCCATAATTTGTCTTATTTAGCATTCATTAATTGTTGCGACAATTAATTAATGCTAAATAAAGCAAGTTTTGACTGTTTTTTTTTTTGTCTACCTAGCATTACCCAATATTTTAATATTTTAGTGCTAATAATTTTTTATTCATCATTTAAATTAGAGTTAATATCTATCTCGACCCTTGATAATTTTTTCGATGGACTATGAGGTCCCTGATAAAGAAAAATACCCTTTTCGACTTTTGATATTTAACTTCGTGAAACTAGTTAGCCCCTCTATCAATGATCTCTCTTTAGAACATACTTATATAATACATTAATTACTAATATATCCTCCACTTAATTTTTATAAATAAAAATAATTTAAAAATCACTAATATTTCTTAATTTTACACAATAAATTTAGCTAATATATTTGAAAAGGGTAATAAAAAATAAAAATAAAAAACTAAACGGTTTTGACAATTATTCTTAAAAGACAACGAAGCTTCCAGTAAAAAAGAATTTGTCAATCCTAGTTAGTTCTTAATGGATAAATCAACAATTTAACATGTCATGTAGCCTTATTCCGTTAATACAGAGAGAAAATATTGACAGATGGGCTAATCAGTCTCATAAAAATAAAAATTAGGGGTCGAAAATGGTATTTTTTTGTTGAAGATCTCGTTGTCTTTCGAGATAATTATGAGGGCTGTTTAGAATTTTTTCTCTTTTAAATTAGGTGGGTTGACCAAGTAGAGTTTTCAATCACAAGGATATATTTTTAAGAAAATATTGCAAAATAATTAAAATATTATGTACACACAAAAAATTATTTACTAAATTAATTATTATATATTTATGTATAAACACACGTAATATTTAATTTATTTTTAATATGTATTTTGTATTTCAACATATATTATATACAAATAACTAATTTAGTGACTATTTTTTAATATACACATAGCATGATTAATTATAAAATTCATGATATTTTTTAAGTTGACTTATAATTTCATTTCTAGCATTTTTTTAATGTAGAGTATGGACTTAGAAGGCTTGGTGTCCAAATAAGGTGATGTGTATAGTTATGCATGGCATTTTACTTATGGAAATCTTCACACAAAAGAAACCCACTGATGATGTGTTTATGGAAGATTTTAGCATCAAGCATTGGGTGGAAATGTCATACCTTGATTCCCTAATTGACATAGTTGATGTTAGATTGTTAATGGAAGAAGGAGAACTAGCTTCCAAGAAAGCGTGTTTATCACCCATCATGAAACTAGCTTTGGATTGCACCAAAGAATATACCTCGAGAAAGGACCAATATGAAAGATGTCATAAGTCATAACTAAAGAAGATTAAAATGGCGTTCTTATAAGAAGTTAAGAACAATAATCCATTCTAAACTAAGAAATGAAATTGAAATTTGAGTTTGTTTATATGGCACTTTGTTTTGTTTTCTATATTTCGCATGTCTTTGCTATGTATATGTTTGATTCTCTTCAAAAGTGCAATGCCTTTATTGTCTATTATTTCATTTTTCTTATCCATTTCAGTTAATTTATTTAAGATTCCAAGTATATTTAATATTGAATAATTAAGCAAGTCTAATCACCTTGTTAATACGAAATACAAAAACTTAAGCGTTATGCTAAAATTACAAAAGTAGACACTTTTTATGTATTTGTATCATTCAAAAAAATTAAAACTTTATTCTTTCTATAAAAGTGTTTTTTCTTTATATATATATATATAACAAGTGTCGTAGCAAAATCTAATCTTTGTTGGTTTTAAATTCAAATTTCTTAATTAATTTTTTTTATGAGGAAAATTCAATGCAGAAAAATTTGAATTATGCAAATGTGAGATAATTAGTTTGATTTCTATTATGTATGAAATTTGTATAAATATGAGACGTAATTACAAATCATTATATATATATATATATATATGCGCGCGCTCGAGACTAATTTTTTAGTAAAACTATTCTACAAAAACACAAAAAACTAATTACCAAATTTACTATTATGTAATTATGTATATTTATATATATTGTTTTTCATTTTTGAACAAAATAATTAGTTTTAAAATAATTAAACTTAATATGTAGAATAATTAAATATGTCAAAATAAAATAATAAAACTTTTTTATAGTAATATAATTAATTTTTTTTTAATATTAAATATGCATATAGTACCTAATTAATAGTTAATTTTTGATGTTTATATATACCGGTGATATTTTTTGTGACTAACATGGTTGATATTTTATACTCATGTGAATGGAGTTAATAATTATTTTATATTATTTTTTATAGAGATAAATGTGGATCGAATTAGATATAGTCAAAATCTCGATCCAATTCGCACTAAAAGTATTATATCGAATCGGATTCAATATCTACGCTTTTTAAGTTTGGATTCGATCTGCTCCAATTTACACATTTGCACATTAGATTGAATATCGAATATATCTACAAAATATAAAAATATTTAGAAAACTTATTTTTATTAAAAATATCAATAAAATTTCTTTTTCACTCTTTTAAATATTTTTACTTCTAAAATATTATTAAATATATTTTTTAAATAATAAATAAAATAATACAATATATATGATAATTATTAGTTGAAATAAAATATAAAAAAATATTTGTTTATTTATTTATTTTTGGATCCCTACTTAAAATCTGCAATTCGATCCTACTAATGTATAAATCGAATTGGATCTAATCTGATAACATTTTAGATTAGATTACTACTTATAATTTTCGAATCGAATTTAGATAAATATCGTGAATATGCGGATTGAATTTAATCCACGAACACCTCTAATTTTGTAGTATAACATGAGTTCTTTGTTTGGAATAAGATAACAAATAAAGTAGGTTTTTGTTTTGTGAGTATATATAATTCTCAAGTATTTTGTGAAAAAAAAAATTGTGAAATTTTATTACAATATCACGTGAATCAGAGAGATTTTTAATTTTGATATGAACCCGTTGATGGAGTATAGCAGCGATATGGGGATTATTGGTGTTTCACGGATTTGTGACGGCTGAGTAGTAGAAATCGGTGGCATCGAGTGGTAGAAAGGAAATCGTAGGCACCGATTTCAGGACGCGGATGGTGCACAAATCGGTGGGACAGATTTGTGTTCCCTGTCCACGCGTCACGCATGCAAGCCTCCCCCCTCCCGATTCAGCAGTATCCCTTTCACTCTCGTCTCCCTCTCTTCAACACACACTCAACTCCACCACTTCTTCCTGCATCACCATTGTTGGACCACAACAAATCTTGGACAGAATTAAAAAAAATGCCAAGAAGACCAAAAATGAAAAAAGTAAATCAACCAGAGCTTCATATTGTTAATTATCTTGGAAATCTAAATTATGTAAGTTTTTATTTTTTAATAATCTGATTTAATAATAATAATAGTGATAATATTAAATTTGATTAGCAATATATATTGTAATGGTACTACATAAAGATTAATCATGTATGTGTGTATGATTTTATTATTAGGTGGTTAGAAATAAAAATTAAAATAAGAATTAATCATGTATGTATGTATGTATGATATGGTAGGGTATGGTAAGCTCTACAGAATAATTAGAAGTAGATTGTAGTTATTATTAGCAGTAGTTATGATGCAAACTGAATCTCTCTCTCACACAAATCGGTCCCACCGATGACCGATTTGTGTTCTTTCCTCTCTCCTTGAAATTAGACTCACCAATTTTTTGATGCAAACTGAATCTTTCTCACACAAAACGGTCCCACCCACCGATTTTTTTTCCTCCCCCAAATTTCTATAAGCAATGCCGTCATAACAATGTAATTCTCCCCTAATGATCATAACAGAGCATAATTCACACCACTAAATCATATAAAAAAAATCAGCTGAATCAGATTAGATATTAGTGAATAAAATAAAATAAGAGTGAAAAAGAAATGCGGGTCACCGGCCTGTGAACTGTGAAGTGTGAACATTCCAGGTAGTGATAGTGTGACACTGTGACGACAGTGAAAGTGGAACTCAAGGTGGCCACTCCCCACTGGCTACCGTGTTTATGTCGTCCAGAAATTATTCCTATGTATTCAACTCCACCGAATTTCCCTACGCCTCAAAACACTGCTGTCTATAACTCTATATTATTAACCTTCACATATTTTTGCACAACACCACAAGTCAACGAACACGAGTCAAAGCGTCAAAATACACTCCACCGCAGGGTAGAAAACCTCCTTCACCCTTTTGAAGCACACGATTTTCCTAAAGCACTGAAACTGAAACCTCGCTGGAGAGTTAGGGCTTCGTCGAATTCGCCGGGGAATTCGTCATGTCATCATCGTTCGGAAGCTCCGCTCCTCCGTACGACGACGATGGCAGCGGCTACGATCCTCGGATGCAGTCTCAGCGATTCGACTCGTTCTCCAACTTCGATGCCGACTCGGTCAAGGACTCGGCCGGCGATTCGTCACCTATTTTCGGTGGCGGCGGTTCGTACGGTGCCGGAGATGACGTGTTCTCGTCTCAAGCGGCGCCGGGGACTCCTTCTCCGCCGTCTATGTATTCTGCCGCTGGGGGATTCATGGCGTTCTCGGCGGAGCAGAACGGGGAGGACGTTGACGGAGGTTTCGGTGTCTCTGAGGTCGTTCCCGGCGAGGGGCTTGCTTTGAGGGAGTGGCGAAGGTGAAAGAAGTGATCACATACCGTCTGCACAATATTGATTTTTTTTTTTTGAAAAATTGTAATATTATTTTCTTTCCATTTTTTAGATATTTTAATATTTCGAAGGCTATCTTTTATTACGTATGAATTTACAGGTTTAATTTTGATTGTGAAATGTGATGATGATGAAGAATTTGATGATATTTCAGGCAAAACGCGATTCGATTGGAGGAGAAGGAGAAGAAGGAGAAGGAGATGAGGATGCAGATCATAGAGGAAGCGGATGAATACAAAGTTGAGTTCTACAAGAAGCGTGAGGTTAATGTGGAGAACAAGAAGGCTTCCAACAGGGAAAGAGAGAAGGTATAGTCTCAATTAATTTCCATTTTGTTTCTGAATTGAATGCTATTAGAATGTCAATGACAACCTGAGGTGGCTCTGCTAAGCTCAAATTCTCATGATATCAAAGTTATTCTTTGATTAATTAATATTTTTTAAAAAAAAAAGAAAGAAAGAAAATTTGAGGTATATTAATTACAAGTGATATGGTAAGGGATGTATTGACAGCACAAGCTTCATTTGGAGGTGGATTATTGGCAAAAGATGAAGCATAATGATTAGTTACAAATAATGTGTAATAACTAATAACTGCTTCAAGATATTTTTTATGCTTCAGCCTTAATTAACAATATATACAAATATGTCTAATACACAATTAGTGAGTGTGTTGAGAATAAATATTTCTATTATTGTCTAAAGATAAATTATAGTCTTCAATTTTTTTCACTCTCAAATTTTAGTTGCGTTATTCTATTCCATTCACTGTGGTGCCTAGCAGTGATATTAGAGCTTTAGGTTCTTAATTTTTCTGCTGTAAATCAGCAGATTGGTGCCAAAACTATGGCAACAAAATTTGAGATCGAAAAACTCAATGGAAGTAACTTCTCCTTTTGGAAACTGAAGATCAAAGCAAATTTGAGGAAGGAAAATTGCTTAGATACAATTAAAGGTAGACCCGTAGGTATTGCCGATGACAAGTGGAAGGAGATGGATAGCAACGTTGTTCACAACTTACATTTGGCAATGGCAGATTCTGTATTGTCAATACATTTGGCAATGGCAGATTCTGTATTGTCAAGCATCTTAGAGAAAACGACAGCAAAGGAAATTTGGGACGCACGCACTAAATTGTACGAGCCCAAGTCGCTACACAAGAAGATAATTCTGAGAAGGAGACTCTATACTCTTCGTATGAGTGAATTTACATCAGTCACAGATCACATCAACGATCTGAATACTTTATTTTCACAGCTAACAACTATGGGGTGTCCAATTACAAAAAATGAACGTGTTGAGTTTCTTCTTCAGAGTTTACCAGACTCGTATGATCAACTCATCATCAACATCACCAACAACAAAATTGCAGATCAACTCCAATTTGGTGATGTCACAGGCATTATTCTTGAATCGGAAAGCAGGTGGAAAAACAAAGACAATTGAATAGAGAGTTAAAGGCAAGCAGATGCTTTGTTAGGTGAGAGGCAAATATGCGGAACGTGGCTCTAGTGGGAGTCAGAGTCGTACTAGATCAAAGTCTTAGAAGAGGAAGAATTTTACTTGCTACAATTGTGGCAAGAAAGGTCACTTAAAGAAAGATTGTTGGTTTAATAAGAAAAGTACATAAAAATTTTTGGTGCAACAATCTCGCAAGGATGTGTTGCATATAGGGGATGGATCTTCTCAATTCTTTTTCTCAATTATTTTGTCAAGTGTGATCTTCTCATCATACACTTTTTAAATGGGGCCAAGAGAAAACATGTGAGAGAAAATGTTAAATAGTAAGAGATCACACTTGACTAAGCAATTGAGAGAAAAAAATTGAGAGGATCCATTCCTGTTGCATATACCTCTGGCGATGGAGATGTTTTATGCATTCAAGCGGCGATTGGTTGTGAAGGTGGTGAACAACTAGCTTATTCTTGGTTGTTGGATTCTGTTGTAATGTATAATTTGACTTTGCGTCGGAATTTGTTTAGCACCTATGAATCAATTTCATCAAAATCGGTGCTCATAAGAGATGATCATTCCTTAGAAATTGTGGGTATTGGTACCATTAAAATCAAAATGTTTAAAAGTTTCATACGCACAATTCATTGTGTGAGACATGTAAAGGGCCTAGAAAAGAATTTATTTGTTGGGCTCTTGGATGCTCAAGGGTACAAGATCAATACAAGGAGGAATTTTGATGGTGTCAAATGGTGCTGGTGTCATCATGAAAGCCAAGCGGCTAACAACTAATCCCTACTTAGTGTTTGGAGGTAGTAGTCGCATCTGCAAATCACAAAGATATGTCGATGATGTGGTGTTGCAAGGATATTATTGTCTAAAGATAAACTATTGTATAAGTTTCACCTTTTTTTCACTTACAAATTTTAGTTGCGTTATTATGTTCCGCTCACTCTGGTGCCCAACACAAATAACACTTTTTTAAATAAGTGCCTTACGTTGTTTACTGATCTTGTGATTAAAGGGAGATATACATAGTTAGGGGCTTAGGGGAGTTGATATCATATAACAGTATTCACAAGATGGTTTTTGCTGTGTGAATGCTATGTCACAAAGATACCTGTAAGTGACTATAGACAAAACACAAAAACGATTAACAGTAAATGTGTTGCTTCTAGATGTGGTTTACAATAACCATATTATGTGTATCCAAAAAATCAGCTAGTAAATTAGCTACTCATATAGAATATATATTAAAAAATAAGTTAAATAACACATGTATTTATATAAAAATACATGGTGGCTGATTTTTTTATGGCCATATAAATGTTTTGGTTTCTAATAGGGTACAATAGCATCATTTGATTTTTGTAGCTGATTTTATCTAATGGCAAAATGCTTGGTAAATGTTGCATATAAATGTGGATACTGCTGGAAAATGTACCAGCGAATGCAAATATATGTTTATACTTTTGAGTTTTGATTAACAATCCAAAAACAAATGTGAAATTCTATAGAACTATGCTGGACTAAGATTATTTTAGTTATGGTCCTCTTGACTCTTGAGTGTAATGATGATGGATTCTCTGCCATTTTCATTTTGACCATAAAAGCATTTTGATGTTAATTTCTAAATGTTAAGTTGATAACTAGGTTAAAATTGTGAGGATTTACAAATATTATTTTGCATCAACCAAGCAGAATAAAAATTTAAGTATCTGATATAGATAATCAGTCCCAGACTCGATATGTATTAAACCTGGGCTTAGTCTAAGTATCATATTTTGTTATTTTGAGAGGCCATGCTTGCTTCAAGCCTAGGCAATTTTAGCTCATTTCTGACACTTTGACTACCATTTAGTTTAAGTTGCACTTTCACTGACCCTGACAAGATTGAATTTCACATGTAAGCATTCACTCAATTTATTTTACCAGTTTATGAAAGAATTAGCATCTTGCAAGCCCTTGATGTTTCAATTACTCAGTTGTGCTAATAGCATATTGTATTGTAGATTTGTAGTCTTGTATTTTTTTAGCTGCTGTATGTTTACAGGTGGTAATGTATGCAACTACATCTTCTATTCAAAATAGAATAAATTGTGCAACTACCTCAACTATAAACTTAATGTTGTGCTATTTTAAGCTGCAATTCTATAAGGATCTTAGTTTTGTTAACTCTAAAGGCACTGTGTTGAAAGATTTTGTTCAATGTCTGTGGTATGGCAGCTATTTTTAGAAAACCGAGACAAGTTTCATGCTGAAGCCGACAAGAACTACTGGAAGGCAATTGGCGAACTCATACCCCGTGAAGTTGCAGCTATAGAGAAAAGAGGGAAGAAGGATAAAGAGAAGAAGCCTTCTATTGTGGTAATTCAGGGTCCAAAGCCAGGGAAGCCAACTGACCTTTCAAGAATGCGCCAGATACTGTTGAAGCTCAAGCATAATCCCCCTCCACATATGAACCCCAAGTCACCACCATCATCAGAATCCAAAAAGGATGCCAAAACTGGGCCCCCTGATGGTGCTAGTACAAGTAATACTTCACCTCCCAGTGGTGCGCCAGCCACAACTCCTGAGACTGTAGCGGCATCTTGAAAAGTTGATGCTAGATCATTAATCTATATGTAAATATGATTTTGTCTAGTTTGTGATGAACTGATAGCTTAAGTTTGCGATCGTCTATTCATCTTAGTCTGCTAGTCTGTCAGTAGTTTATAAATATAGGTACTGGTTATGCTTGCATAGTGTATCGGTAAATATTCTCCTCTTAGAACCTTTTATTATGGATACTATCTCCCGTTTGTGGCTTAACCACGTTATGCTTGCAGTATATATTTTGTTAAAACTCACTATTTCTATGTGTTTTTGAATTAGGTAACTTTTTTCATCTAAGTAGACATCGATGATTGACACTCAATTTATTAATGTTTAATATAGGATCTGATAGGTTAGTAGTTGTTACTTCTGTTAACAATAACCATATTGTTATTTCACGATGCATACTTCTAAGATCTAATTTTTTATGTCCAAAAAATCGACGGTTATTTTATGCGTCATTTTAACTAGTATGGCCAGAAAGCTCAAAAGCATTCTCCCGCTTAAGGAAAACAGTAAAAAATTTAGGCAATACACAACCCAAAGGACCAAAATTGAACAACAGAGAAACAACATGAAGACAATACTCTTCTTTGTTCATTATTTAGAAAGCCGCTTTTGACTGTAAAAACTACACCATGAAAATGTAATGTGAGTGAAAACCTTCAATACTCTGAGTGAAACAGCCATGAGCTGATACAGATTACACCACCACTATTATCAGGTAACACATCATTGATTAGAAACATAACTGCCAACTTTGAGCTTGTCAGCAGCCAACACATATGAAACTGGGACCAACTGTTTCTGTGCACCATGGGAGATTTCTTCGCCGTCCTCGATAGATTGACCATCTTTACTTTCTACCCCAATCAGCTTGTGCTTGCTTATCCCGGAAAACATTTTTCTTCTGGTTTCCTTACGCGCTTCCTTTTCAGATAGCTTCAAATCTTTAAAGCCTTGTTCAAACTTGGCTTCATCCTCTGGAGCAAAGAACACAACCTCCTTCTCGCCAAGCTCTTCATAGAGCTTCTCCATCTTTGCCTTCCAGAAGACACCGATCTCAGTGTCCATCTTTTGGTAAGGAGTTTTCAGCAAGTATTCATCAATCCCACCAGCCTTGTCTATGCAACGAAGGGCATGGGTTGTCACTTTAACCCGAATGTGACGATCCAGGATGTAACTGAAGAGCCGCTTTTCTTGGACATTAGGTTTCCACGTTCTCCTTGTCCTATCAAATCATTTAACAAACAAGTTCTCATCAATATTGACGTCTGTTTTGTTCTTTCTTTCTTTCTTCTCTTACATATTTAAAAGGTGAAGAAACTGCCCCAACACAGTCAAGGAAACAAACGGTGATATGCAAGTTCTAAACTGAGTTGGGATCATTAAACAAACATAATGATAAACAATTATGTAATTATCATCAATTACTGTGATAAACAAGATGTTGCAAGATGTGGTGTAATGATGCAAGCACAACTATTTGGATCTATATCCTGCCTAACAAATGTACTCAACTGTTAAAGTACTGGTATTATTAAGCATCCAAGGCCAAGACTAATGAATTTACCGGCTCCAATCCAATTAGAATCCTTCAGAAACTTAAGTTTTAAGAATCATCCAATGAATTGAGAACACTAATTCATCAACAATGGGGATAGATTCAAACTATGAGAAAAGAAAGTCAACAAGGAGGTTTATGTCACCAATGGTACCAAGTCAATTGAAGAGGTTTATCCAGTGTTTAGTCCAACTCAGAGTCCATGAAATAGACAGTAATTTCTAATGGTTGCAACTCTCTCTTCAAAAGTGAGATTGGCAAGATTGCATCTGGTTACCAATGGCTCAATAAGTGAGCGATTAGTGAGAGGACAATCACCTCTCTTTATAAATCTTACCTATAGGGATGGGTCGTGACAGTACTTTCCTAGCATATCCAAAGACGATAGCAACTAGGTTCTATTTCTAACTTGAAGAATAAATCCTTGTTCTTATACTATTGACTATTGGGAATCTAGAGATAAACCGAGATATAACAGAAACATCTTAGTTCTTTATAAAATTTACATAAAATTTTATCACGAGAATAAGAAATATAAAGAGTCATTCTGTTTTAGCACTGAAATTCTGAAAATAAATCACTACTATGTACTAACAAAATGACTCAAATATGTACCACCACAAGAATACCCATTTATACCATTCTGAATGGCTGTAAAGGAGTTATTCTTTGATTACGGACTGAAGCCATTTGAAACTACTGAATACTCATTCATACCATTATGTAGCCAAATCCATTTTAAAAAGTAACTTCAAGTAGACTCATAACAGAGGATTTAAATATCATCATGAGCATAGTATAAAATAAAGATACATTAGCCTCTAGCAATACACGAGTGCAGTCTAGCTAGTGCTGAAATGTAAGGGAAAAAAACAAAATAAGGAAAAAAAAAAAAGAGGAGCAAAAATGAAGAAAGAACCAAAGACCACTTGGCCCTAAAATGCTCCAATACCATATCCTAAAACGCTTCTCAAAAAATTCAACAGTTAAACAGAGGCACATAAACAGTAACACTAACTTATGGCATTCTAACAATTCAGAATCCGCAAAAATATGTATCTCCAACTAAAAGCTAAAGCACAAAAATTTTCAACATCATTTAAAGAAGAAGCTGCAAATAAGAAAAGTAAAATTAAAAAAGCATCAAGCTACGAACTTGTTACCGCCATCCTCACTAACACTGTTGCCGAACTGAATGTGTCTACCGGCAAATAGACCGCGTTTGGCACGACCCATTACAACCTTGCTTCTAGGTATACATTTCTCCAGCGATTCCTTCACTCTTGGGTTCAAATTGTTCTCTCCAACTCTCTTCAACACTTTCTTCATCATCTCTTTGCCTCTGAACGCCATTTCTTCTTTTACTTGACCCAATTCTCACCACAAGTTCCGGTTCTGCACATAATTATAAGATGTCAATTCAGTGAATAATAATGAAGCACAACAAATTGCATAAAAAATGTGAAGCACGGACAAAGGAATGAGATCAAAGTAGACAAAAACGAAATAGCATCAGACTCTCAGAACCACTCGTGCTACTTGTTGAAGGATGATGGAGGAGCAGTTTGTAGAACTCGTTTCCCATAATTTAACAATAGTTTGGGGTCTTACTTATTATGATTGGAAGTAATTCGTTAACTGCATCACAGGGCATTTTGCAA
Organism: Arachis hypogaea; assembly: GCF_003086295.3. Taxonomy (NCBI): domain Eukaryota; kingdom Viridiplantae; phylum Streptophyta; class Magnoliopsida; order Fabales; family Fabaceae; genus Arachis; species Arachis hypogaea. Next base: position 103,643,670 of record NC_092047.1, read on the forward strand.
AAAGAGACTTCTTCGATCCTAAACCAAATTATTCAGTTAACGAATTTAGAGCGGTAAGTGGCGTTTCAACATACCTGGAGGAGGGAAGGCTAGCGGCGTTTCAATGGTTGCTGCTGCTGGAATTCTGCACTACCGTGCACGTAGGAGTCTAGGAGAGCAGATTCCTTTCTCTGTTTTTCATTTGCCTCTTGTTTTGGGCCTAGACCGTGGCTCCGTGTTAAAAAAATATACTATGGTTAGTTGTTATCACAAAAAATCACTTACTATATTATTGTGTATTTCTGACAAAAAAAACTATATATATATATATATATATATATATATATCTACTTAATATACTAAAACTGGGTTTTCCCCCAACTACTAAAGGTGACGTGTCGATCTCTCATGCCTCCGTTTTCCCTCCAAAACGAATAATTTTTTTTTCTATTCTAAATTATTTTATTGTAATTATATTATAATTAATACTAAATGAATAATATATAATTATACTAATTTAGCAACATATCTTCCTTATAATTATATCAAATCAATATTTAATACACTATTAAATTACTTATCAATTATCAATTAAAAATACTTTTAATAATTTTAATGATAATAATAATATCAATAATAGTAATAATAATAATAAAAAATCTTTGTTACCCGATTCACATATATCAAATAATTTTTCTAAATTATTTTATAAAAAAATCTTTAATATAATTATATTGTAATTAATATTTAATGAATAATATATAATTTTACTAATTTAGAAACATATCTTCATTATAACTGTATCAAATCAAAATTTAATGCATTATTAAAAAATTACCTTAATAATAGGTAATTTACATATTTATTTTGTTTTACTAAAGTCTATATACAGTGTTTTCCTATAGTACATAAATCTAAATTTGAGAACATATATTTTATTAGTGGCAAGTTGTTAACCCATTTATATTGATAATAATAATAACTTTATTAGAATAAATATCAAATTCTATTCCTAATATAAAAATATAAAATTTAATTCCTTCCATCTTCATTTTACCACTATAAAAAACCATGTATATTAGAAGAAAATATTATTCGTTTACTAATAAATCTTTCATTTGATAGCTTTTACAACAATTCTTTTTCTTCCTATGAGGCGTAGTTGCAAGAAGGCAACTATTCGTGGACACAAACTACTACACTCTCCAACTTTCGTGCTCATCATTCGGAGCTATATAAGATATGTTATCTATGAAGTATTTATAGACCATGGTGTTATCATGTATGCATAAATAAAAAATATTTCGTATTTAAATTTAAGTCATTTACCTGTTTGTAGTATATTGTAGTGTGAAATTACTTTCAATATGTGTTGTGTAACGATATTATTATGTTCTAATTTAAACTTTTACTTTAGAACTGTATTATGATTTTATCTCATCATTTTTTTAGATATCAAGTTGACGTATTTTTATTTATTATTATTATTGAAACGGATGTGATATGAAATGTACCAAAAAAAACTCTCACATTCAATTTATTTTATTGTAGTCTTCTATCTATTCTATTTATTTTTATTTTCTTCTTATTCATTTTATTTTCTTTTTAAATGTTATATAATTTATTATAATTTATACCAATCTATCTACTTAATATACTAAAACTGAATTTTTTTCCCAACTTATGATGGTGAGGTGTCATTTTCTCGTGAATCCATTTTCCCTCCAAAATGATTGCACTATTTCTCTCTTTCAAATTTATTTTTAAAAATTATCTTTAATTGATATAATTGTATTATAATTAATATTTAATCAATGATACATAATTATACTAATTTAATATAATCTCTTTATTATAATTATACTAATCTCTTTTAAATTTATTTCAGAAAATTATCTTAATTATAATTATATAATAATATTATACTTAGTATTTAATGAATAATTCATAATTATACTAATTTAAAAAAATATCTCTAATATAATTATATAAAATCAATAATTAATGTATTATTAACCTAATTATCAATCAGAAATATTTGTAACTATTTTAATTATATTGATATAATTCTATTTTTTATTTATTATCCTAAAATTTTATTAGTGACAAATTATTATCTTAATGGTGACCTATACATTATTATTAATAATAATAATAATAATAATAATAATAATAATAATAATAATAATAATAATAATAATAATAATAATGTAGAAAATAATATTTTAGAAAAATATAAATTGGTTATTAATAATGATAATTATATGATTAATTTTTAGTAATCATTAAATATATTTAATATAAATAACTAAGTTTAATTAGTTAACAAATAAAAGAAAATATTATTACACGATTGATTGTAGAAGTAACAATATATATATATATATATATATATATATATATATATATATATATGTATATATATATATATATTAATAACCAATTTAATATTAATAACGATAAGTATCGTTATTATTCAATAATAATAATAATAATAATAATAATAATAATAATAATAATAATAATAATAATAATAATCTTTTCTTTAATTAAAATACTCATCTAATTGAATTAATATAAATATTTAATGAAAATAAAGGATGAATTTTTTGGTTTGAAGGATAATACAATCGAATATTCTTGAAGATTTTAAAGTTGTGAGTATATATTCTTTCTATATTAATATACGCATGCATATTACCTCCTTTTTTCATAAATGGAAAATAACATTTACCTATTAAATTTGTTAGTTGCTCAATCGATTCATCTTATTTATTGTGATTGAGATTGATATATAAACAAAGATTTTTTTTCTTCCATTAATTTTAGTAAAGAAATCCATGACGTAAAATAAAATAAAATAAAATAAAGTCAGTATCTACTTTTTTCTCAATATTTTTTATATTTACGGTATATATTAAATATAGAAAAAAAATAATATTAATTATTATCACTTTTATTTATTTACATTCATAATTAAATTTAATATAATTATAATAAGTCTCTATAATTATAACAATTTATATCTGTTACATATATAGCAATTATATTATATATAATTATATATCTCCTCTTTTATATATACTTAGCAAATACTTAGCAAGTATTTCTATTTATATAATCTACTTAATATATTAAAATTAGATTTTTTCTCAACTAATGAGAGTGAGGTATGAATTTCTCATGAATTCATTTTTCCTCCAAAATGAATGCATTTAATGAATAATGCATAATTATACTAATTTAGAAAAATATCTTTATTATAATTATATAAAATCCATATTTAATACATTATTAAACTACTTATCAATTATCAATCGAAAATATTTTTAATAATAATAATAATAATAATAATAATAATAATAATAATAATAATAATAATAATAATAATAATAATAATAATATACTTCTACTTAATATACTAAAATTGTATTTTTTCCTAATTAATTGAAGTGATGTGTCAATTTTTCATATATTCGTTTTTCTTCTAAAATGAAAGCACTATTCTCTCTTCTAAATTTATTTTAGAAAAATATCTTTATTATATTTATATTACAATTAACATTTAATGAATAATGTATGATTATACTAATTTAGGAAAATATATTTATTATAATTATATAAAATTAATATTTAATGCATTATCAACTAATGAAAGCGAGGTGTCAATTTTTAATGAATTTATTTTCTCTCCAAAATAAAAGTACTATTCTCTCTTCCAAATTTATTTTAGAAAAATAAAAATTCCATGCTGAATATAGGTGGCAAGTTAAAAAAAATAAGCAAGTTAATGGAAACAAATCATATTTCTATAACATATATAAGAATGTATATTTTTATTATATAAAAATTGAATTTCCGTACTTCATGATGGACGTGGGATGCTTCTTAGCGTGTTTCTTAATTTATTTTTTATAACTCATTGAATACAATTTATTACAGTAAATTAATTATATCAATTAATTGATTTGATTAGGTATTTAAATATGACGCGATTTAGTATAATTTATATCAATCAAATGATTGTAATTTATTATATCAATTATTTTAATTCATTAATTTATAAGGTACATAATAACATAAATAATTTGTTACTTATACTGATTAAATACAATAAACACATTAATTTAGTTAAAAAAATCATTGTCTCCTATGTTTTCTATTTATTTTTTTTAATTCATTAAATCCAATCAATTATAATAAATTAATTATATCAACTAATTAATTCAATCAATTATTTTCTAATTTATTTTTTTGAATTCAATAAATCAAATAAAATTAATTATACTAATTATTTGTATCGACTAATTGATTTGGTTAATTCTTAAAAATATTTTTATTTAATTTATTTTATTTATTTAAATATAGCTAATTAGTTGTTTAATTTTATAAGGATAAATATCAAATTCTATTTCTAATATAAAAATACAAAATTTTATTTCTTCTGTTTTTATTTTACCACTATAAAAATACTAGAAGAAAATATTATTCATTTACTAATTACTCTTTCGTTGGGTAGCTTTTACAACAATTCTTTTTCTTCCTATGAGGAGTCGTCACAAGGCAACTATCATGGACACAAATCAGCACACACTCTTCAACTCATATGCTCATCATTCAAAGCAATATATGATATGTTATCCATTAAGTATTTATAGACCATGGTGTTATCATGAATACATAAATAAAAAAAATCCGTAAAAAATCCGTAATTAAGCTTAAGTTATTTACCTATTTGTGTGGTATATTGTAGTGTGAAATTAATTTTAATTTGTGTTGTGCAACGATATTATGGTTTAATTTAAGCTTTTATTTTAGAATTGTGTTATGATTTTATCTCATCATTTTCTCTTAGATATTAAGTTGATATATTTTTATTTATTATTATCGAAGCGGATGTGATATAAAATTTGTAAAAAGAAAAAAAAACTCACATTCAATTTATTTTATTGTAGTCTTCTATTCTTCTATTTTTTTATTTTTGTATTCATTTTATTTTTTTAATATCATATAATTTATTATAATTTATACCAATTAATTAATTATAATTCATTATATCAGTTAGTTTAATTAATTAATTTATAATATACATGATAAAATAGATCATTTATTACTATTACGTTTATTTTTCTAAAATCTAAATCTGAATAATTATATTTTCAGTTTTTGTTATGAACAAAATATTATTAATAATGAATAATAATTAACCACTCATACTTTTGATCAAAGTATTTGGATAATTTTTATATTTATTAATATTAATTATTGATTATTTTTTCATAAATAATTTATATTATAATTTTATGTTAGTTCATAATTGATTAATGATTAATGTTTATGAAACTATGTTACTCTAAATTTTATATTTTATAAATATTTTATTTAAATATAATTTTTTTTAACATAAAAATGTATTATTTTTAATAATATCATAATTTTATATTTTTTTATTATTCTAAATGAATATTTTATCAAATACTAATTAAAGTCATTCTTCTATTTGCTTTTACTAATTTATTATCTAACTATTATATAAAATTAAAACCGTATTAATGAATTTAATATTAAAATTAATTTGGCTTTTTATTATTTAGAGTATTTTTCAATCAATAATTTTATACTCTTTATTTTTTTCAGTTTCATTTTGAATTTTAATTTAGTACACAAAGGTAGTGAAATTCCATTGATACTGAAATAAAGTTACAAAAGGGTCCATAGGGTAGAATAAGTAAAATAATGTGATACCCACATTGCAACATCTAAATAAAACAACTTAGAATCTAAAATATTTATCTTTATCTTTCTCGCCGTCTATTATATTATCTATTCTATCTATTCTATTATATAAAAATCAAATTTTTACCTTTAATGATAGAATCAACATAACATGCTTCTACTTTATTTTGTTTAACTCATTAAAGACAATTCATTATGATGAATTAATTATATCAACTAATTGATTTGAATAGATATTTAAGTATCACACAATTTAAAATTAGGTATATTAATTATTTGATTTAATTTTTATGATATATAAATTTAAGAAATAAATTAAAATAAGATACTTTATTACTTATTTAAATTGAATACAACAAATATAAATTAATTTAAAAATTTACTATTTTCTAATCTTCTATAGATAAAAATGACAAAACAAAATTATAAAAATAATATTTTTATCACTTTTGCTATTTAATTTTTTTTTTTTGCTTTTTTATGTATAATTTTATTTTATATTAACTTTGTTTATTTAATAATAAAATATACTCATATTAATTCTATCATATAATAATATATTTTTCTCCTATATTAATCGAAGAATTTTAATAGTTATCAACTACATCTAATAGAATAACTAAGAAGTGAGAACTACGAGAAGTTAAACCTAGGTTCAAAATGTTGAAACAAAGAAAAGAAAACGGTGGATATATGATTAGAGAAAAATGTATAATAATGACAAAATATACTAAAACTGAATTTTTTCTCCAACTAATAAAAGTGAGGTGTTAATTTCTCATGAATTTATTTTTCCTCTAAAATGAAATCATTATTTTCTTTTCTAAATTTATTTTAGAAAAATATATTTATTATAATTATATTACAATTAACATTTAACGAATAATGCATGATTATACTAATTTAGAGAAATATTTTTATTATAATTATATAAAATCAATATTTAATACATTATCAACTAATAAAAGTGAGGTACAATTCCTCATGAATTCATTTTTCCTCCAAAATGAAAGCACTATTCTTTCTTCTAAATTATTTTAGAAAAATATCTTTATTATAATTTTATTACAATATTACAATTAGCATTTAATGAATAATACATAATTATAATAATTTAGAAAAATAAAGTCCAGTAATTTATCTTCCGACTGCACACGTGTGTAGAATAACTTTTAAGGAGTCATGTATAGTAAATACGGTCGATGATTGTAAAACTGTATGCTAACATTGATATAATGTTATTTTAAGTATATGTTTTGCAGGCATCAAAGAAAAGTGTTGAGTTATTTTTTAGTAGATTTAAATTATTTATTGTTTATTAGAGAATTTTATGCATTATAATTCTCTAATAATTTATTATTTATTTTGAGTTAATTTTGATATGTTCTTACTTGACAGTAAAACAACATATAAAAATTTGTTGGTGGGTCTAAGTATTATTAAGTTATTTATGATCACATTGAGTATGTATGTTTGATTTATTGATGAAAGTAGATTACTAAAACCAATTAATAATTATTTTAGAATTAATATATTTAACACTAGATTAAGAAAAAATAAATAAATCATAACATATTATATTTTTATTAATCAAATTATTATAATTTAAATTAATCTTAACAAAATAATTTAAAATTATAATTTTAATCTTATCACGTGCATGGCACGGGTTAATACAAGTTTAAATAACAACTTTAATCTTATCATGTGCATGGCATGACACGGGTTAATTGTTCTTCATTTTGAGCTGATTTTGATATTTTCTTACTTCACAGTAAACCAACATATAAAACTTTGTTGGTAGATTTAAGTATTACTAGATTATTTATGGTTATATTGAGTATATATGCCTGATTTATTGAAAAAAATAGATTAAATAACTATTTTATAGTTAATACAATTAACATACAAGTTATTCTTTTATTAATTAAATTATTATAATTAAAATAAAATTTAACATAACAACTTAAAATTATAATTTTAATCTTATCACGTGCATGGCACGGGTGATTAAACTTGTATATATATAGTTTAAGAATTAAGAGGAATGTTAGAAGAACTATCAATATGTTAAGTTATATTTGTTTATAAAGATGGGACACTGAAGTAAAAATACAAAAATATAAAATGTATTTAATAGATGAGATATGGATAGAAATATTGTATCCAAAGATATTGAATTAGTGTATTTTGTATCCATCTTAATAGGAAGGACACAGAGACACTAACAAAGAACATAATTTTTATTTTTTCTTTCATTATTCTTGTTAAATTTTTATAATTATATTTTTTATTATTATATTTTTCTTCTGAATTTTTTTGAATAAAAAAAATGAGAGTAAATTAGATTTTTATAATTTGTTCTATTTTATTACCAAACAAAATACAAGAACACTAAATTCTATGTCTTTATTCTTTATGTCTTGTTCTCAGTATTTTATCTTGTCCTATTTTCAAAAATAAAGGCAATCTTAGCTATCAATATTTAAAAATATGGAATAAAATGTGTTGTTGAATTATTAGACGAAAAGAACTAAAAATTGAAATAATAATTGAGTGATGACTAAACAATAAATTTTAATAGCTTTCTAATATTTTTTATTATTTAATTTATTCTCATTATGTATTTTATAGGTTAAATTACACAGTTGGTCCCTACACTTTCAGTAAAATTACAAATTAGTCCTTACACTTTAAAAGTTTGTAATTGAGCCCCTAAAGAGAATTAAAATTTGTAATTTAGTCCCCGCCGGTCAAAAAGTGTTGATTTAATAGAATATGCTGAGAATATTCTGTTAAAATCGAAAATATGCTGAGAATATTCTGTTAAATCAAACACTTTTTGAACGACGGGGACTAAATTGTAAATTTTAATTATCTTTAAGGACCCAATTATAAACTTTTAAAGTGTAGGGACTAATTTGCAATTTCACTGAAAGTGTAGGGACTAACTGTGTAATTTAACCTATTTTATATTCCAACATATCTAATATAGTTAAAAAAAATACACAATTATAATAAAATTTAATAATCATATAGTTGAACACACAATTACAACAAAATTTAAAGTTAATAATCATCAAGGAGATCATAGATTTTACTGGGAAGATCACAATCACAAGCATTCTGAGTTTCAAATGCTTTTAGAAAGAAGAAATACTTCGAGGTAGTCAGTTTCATAAATAACTTGCATGATGCTACACTCCTACACCAGAACAAGGTCATGCTAAACTGCGAATAGCTTGCGCCTGTTAATGGACCACACTGGAAGAGAATCAGAGCAACCTAGGATCCAAGCACCAGCAAAATCTCTCAAAAGGCAACCAAAACTAGCACACTCCTCATCACGGTAAATATTAGCTATCACAATTAATTTCTATGACATTCTATGGAGGAGGTTTTTAGATTGGATTCTGTTCAGAGAAGTTGAAAGATGAAAAATTATGCATTTAACCTTTTACGTCATTCGTCGTTGACCTTGCAAGTGCCGCCACCTTCCTATCTGACCAAACATCGACTACATAAAAAATATGTTGGCATCTATGCCTCAAAATCTACCATAGTGTTGATGCAAAGATAAATTCTCTTCCCTTAATAGCGTTTTTTAACCAATTGATAAAACCCGTTCAAAGCTACAGATTATGATGCAAGAGAAGGAAAAAACAAGAATGAGAGAATTAGGATTCTTATTAGATGAAAAAGATTACATTCTTTATAATGTCTAAAACTCCTATTTTATAGCTTCAATTGAATCGCGTGATTATAATAAAACAAAAGGTTAATTACTGTTTTCGTCCCTAAGGTCTGGGTTGAAAATAAAATTCGTCCCCGACCTTTTTTTGTTATTAAAATCATCCCCAACGTTACAAAACGTTATAAAATCGTCTTTTTGTCCATAAATAAAATTTTTCGGATAATTTTACCCTTAAACAAAAATAAAAAAAAAATCCTCCCCCATTATCACCACTATCCCCTGCATCCCTGCATCATCAGTCATCACTACACCAACAATAGCAACAACAGCCCTCAGAACAACCCTTTTGTCCAAATTCAGCGAGAGAAGAACCGGATTATTGGTTACTTCAGCAGGCTCCCAACCGAGTTCTTTGACAAAGAATCCAATGCAGGCCTCAATTTTCTGCACAAATTTTAGCATACAGAAAGGGTGCTTCACAAACGCCTCACGAATGTTGTCATCAGTTAATCCAAAACTCTTGTACAACTCAACTTTCTTATCCCACATAGACTTTGGAAGAAACTTAGCATACAATGCAGCAACAAAATTAGACTTGTTGGGATCAACCCCCATTTTAATGACTTCATCTACAATACTCTTAAGGCAGACTTCAGAAGAGAATAGAACCAACCAAGGTCACTTGCGAATCAGCAACTCTTCATCTATCTATTAACCCTAAATCCATCACAACACTAAGGCTGAGTTTGGTAAAGCTTTTGCTTTTTAAAAGTAGCTTATGAAAGCTGTCTTTTAAAAGATAGCTTTTTAAAAGCTGCAGCACTTGCGTTTGGTAAAATCAAATTAAAAATGGCTTTTAATAAGTACAAGCACCACAATTATGTTTGGTAAAACAGCTTTTAAAAGTTGAAAAAATTATAATAAACATGTTTATAACAAAAAATAAATTTGTTTCAAATTTTTTAAAAATTTATATAATATTTTAAAATAAAATAATGTTAAAATAAAAAATTCATAATAAACATAAATATAATAAATAAATTCTTTTATTTTTTAACTTTAAAATTTTATATAAGTATCATAAAAATTTATTTTATCCTAAATATCATCACTAAAAATAAAAAATAAAAAATATATGAAGATTAGGTTGAAAAATAAAAAATATATGAAGATTGTGTTAGAATTTGTAAAGGTTAGGATGAGAAGTTAGAAATATATGAGGATTTCAATGGCAATATAATAGCGAGAAATATGTGCGGAAAAATGAAAAAAATTTGGTAAGCATAAGCCAGCTTTAAAAAGCTCCCTCTTAGGTGCTTTCAAAAGCACCCCAAACTTTTAAAAGCCGTAAGCACAAGCACTTGGACTTTTTAATTTACCAAACGCAAAATAACGTGTTTGTGCTTTTAAAAAGCACAAGCACCTCTTGAAAAAGCTTTACCAAACTCAGCCTAACAATAGCAACAGCAACTCAATTTTAAAGTAAAAAAGAAAAAAAAAAACTTGATAGCAATAACTCAATTAAACTAAAAATTAAGCTAAAAAAAACTTGATAAAACAATATCATATAATCATTAAGCTAAAAATTAGATCCAAGACAGTAATGGAGAATAATAATGTTGATGAACAAACAAACAATAATAATGTTGATGAACACAAAGGGGAAATCAAACAAAACTAACACAGAATCAAGCAGAAGCAGAAGCAGAAGAAGAAGAGGAAGAAGAAGAGGCAGAAGAAGAAGAAGAAGAGGCAGAAGAAGAAGCAGAGGCAGTCACAGAAGAAGAAGCAGCGCCGGCGAGGTCCCCCTCCCGATGACGACGCAACGGCGTGGTCTCCCGATGATTTCCAACTTCTTACCACACTCCTTCCAGAACCTTCCACAACAAACCCCACTACATCAAGCCACCGTTAACCTCCTCAAATCCCACTCCCTCTCCGACTTCGACAGCCCCCGCATCGCCGCTGCTGCCCCCTCCCTCTTCTCCCCCTCCTCCGCCGCCTACTCCCCCGATAACATATCCGCCGTGTTCCACTTCCACAATCATTTGTCTTTTGCTTTTTTTTTGTTTTCTGTTTTAGGTAGTGATAAAGGGAAGGGTGGGGTGGGGTGGGGGTGGGGTGATTTTTTTTAATATTTTTTATTTTTATTTAAAAGATAAAATTGTCTAAAAAATTTTGTTGATGAACAAAAGAATGATTTTATAATATTTTGTAACGTTAAGGATAATTTTAATAACAAAAAAATGTCAAGGACGAATTTGATTTTCACCCTAGACTTTAGGGACGAAAACAGTACTTAACCCTAAAACAAAAACCAACAGTACTATCTAGCCAATAGTAATTAGCCATCTATCAAATTAAATTAATAGATTTTGTTTCTACTGGTCAAATTATTAGTAACTAATAATATATTATATATATTTCACACACCAACATTCTCCCTTAAGCTAGGACTGTATATGTTATACATGCCTAGCTTACTACACAAGATTTCGAATGGTCCTGGAGGTAATAACTTAGTCAAAACATCTGCTATCTGTTCCTGGAAGGAATTAGTATTAACTTTAGGCTTCCATCGTGTACTTTCTCCCTGACCTTGTGGCACTCGATCTCTACATGTTTCGTTCTTTCATAAAATACAGGATTGGATGCGATATGTCTTGTTGACTGACTATCACGGAATAGTGTCATGGGCTTGACCAACGTAATTCTAAAGCTGTTCAGAATATAGATGAGCCAAATTCCTTCGCAAGTGGCCAATGCCATGGCTCGATATTCCGCTTCAGAGGAGGAGCGAGCTACGGTTTGTTGTTTTTTACTTTTCCACGAGACTAATAAATTTCCTAAGAAAAAACAATACCCAGACACGGATCTTCGAGTGTCAGGACAAGTTCCCCAATCAGAATCAGTAAAGCCTCTTAAAGACAAATCATAACTGCAATCAAATAGTAACCCTTTGGATGGAGCATGCTTTAGATATATTAAGATGTGCAGGGCAGCTTTAAAGTGCTCATCAGTAGCACAATCCAAGAATTGACTTAGCTTGCTAACAACATAGCATATGTCAGGTCTTGTATTTGTAAGGTAGATAAGTCTCCCAATAAGTCTTCTATATGGCTTAACATCCTCCAAAGGTGTACTAGTAGACTTAGAGAGTTGTGTAGAGTAGTTCATTGGTGTGCTGGTTGGTTTACAGTGCAACAATCCATACTCTTTTAACAAGTCTAAGGTGTATTTGCGTTGATATAGGGCTATACCCTTCTTACTTCATGCAACCTCCATGCCTAAAAAGAATTTGAGTTCTCCCAGGTCCTTGATTTTGAATAGAGCATCAAGCTTCTTCTTGATATGTTGAATTTCATTGATGTTGTCTCCTGCTATGACTAGATCATCTACATAGATCAAGATTGATATAAAATCTGTTTGTGTTGATTTAGTGAATAAGAAATGATCTTCCTGTGATTAAGTGTAACCGGATTGGATCAATACTGAGCATAGTTTTGAATTCCATTGGCAGCTTGCTTGTTTGAGGTCGTATGGGGATCTTTGAAGCTTGCAAAATGTCCCTGGTGGAGCGTTTAGCCCCGGAGGCACCTTCATGTAGACTTCTTCAAGTAGGTCGCCATGTAAGAATGCTATATTGATATCGAGTTGGTGAAGGTACCAGTTCTTACTTGCAGCAATGGCTAAAAGCACTCGAAGAGTTGTCATCTTAATTATTGGACTAAAAGTGTCAAAGTAATCATAACCCTGAGTTTGTGTGAACCCCTTTGCGATTAATCTGGCTTTATGCCTTTCAATGCTCCCATCAGACTTGTATTTTGTTTTAAAAATCCATTTGCATCCAATTGCCTTTTTCCCTTGTGGTAGAGAGGTGAGCTTCAAAGTGTTGCTATTCTCCAAAGCACATAACTCAGATTTAATAGCTTGTCTCCATCAATCATGAATGATTGCTTCTTCATAGGATGTTGGTTCGGGATTTGTTGTAATTGTGATTGAAAGAGCTTTGTGTGACTGAGATAAAGAATCATAGGATAGATAATTTGACATAGGATAGCTCTGAGGAGTGAACGATTAGTCATGACTTAGAGAAGTGGATGTAGACATACAATGATAATCTTCCAAATAACTTAGTCTATGCCTTTCCCTTGTAGACCTTCTCAGAATAGCACTTTCACCAGTTGTGAATTGTGTGGGAGGTGGTATATCACTTGTTATGGCATTATCATGATTTTATGATGAATGAAATGTATCATGCTCTGTGTGTGTGGGAGGGGTACTAGATGTAATATCAGGAATGATGAAATTATCTAGACTATGAGAATATGTGCTATCATTGGAAGAAGTAGTATTTTGAGGATACATAGGTAAAGTATGGCTGGAATGAGATGAAGATGCAGTGTTTTGTGAGTTAACATAAAGAAAAATATGCTCATCAAAAATGACATTTCGACTTGCAAATAACTACTTGTTATGAACATCCATTAAAAAAAACCTTCAGTGCCAGATTGTGTACCCAAATAAATGCATTTTCGTGATTGTTTGTCAAGTTTTTGTCTATGAGCAACCAAAGTTGATGCAAAAGCAAGAGACATCCAAACACTTTAAGATGTTGGATGTTCGGCATTTCGTTAAAAAGAAGCTGATAAGGGGAAAAGTTCTTATGAACAGAGCTAGGCACTCTATTAAGAATGTGAACAACATGAGCAGTGACATGCTTCCAAAAGATTTTTGGTAAGTTTGCTTTGAATAAGAGTGCTCTAGCTATGTTTAAGATTTTTTGGTGTTTTCTCTCTACCATCCTATTTTGTTGAGGAGTTTCAACACATGAGGTTTGGTGGAGGATACCCTTTGATGCATAGAACGTTACCATTTTAAATTTAGCACCATTATCAGTTCGGATGCACTTAACATTCATGCCATGTTGGAGTTTAATAAAATGAACAAAATACTCAATAAAAGATGAAGTTTTACTTTTATTTTTCATAAAGAAGACCCATGTGAATCTGCTTTTGTCTTCAACAATAGTCAAGAAATACTTGTGTCCAGTGAATGATGGGGGTGAAAACAGGCCCCGAAATGTCTATATGGACTAAATCAAACAATTTTTCTGACTTTGTTTGGCTTAAGCTAAAGGACATGCATTTTTGTTTAGCATAATGGCATGGTTCACAAGGGGTATTATTTAAGAGGCAGACAATAAAAGGATAATGTTTTTGCACTTCTAATAGCCTATTAGTAGAAATATGGCCTAGTCTATAGTGCCAAGTATCTTGACCAGTGGAGTTATTAGTAGTATTAGCAGTGATGGTTGGTGAAGTGCTGTCTGAATTTACTATATGTGCAGTTTCTGGTTGGGAGTTAGTGGAAGATGCCTCTTTATCCAAAATGTATAGCCCACCTTTTTGCTTATCATGACCAGTCATCCTCAAGGAAAGGTTGTCCTGTACCTCGCAATGTGTATTTTTAAACAAAAATTCACAATATAAGAGATCAGTGGCCTTTGAAATAGAGATTAAATTAAATTTAAAGGAAGGAACATAAAGAACATTGGTTAAAATAAAATCCTGTGATAGCACAACTGTTCCATAAATATTGGTAATTGTTTCAGTGCTATTGGGGCTTTTGATTAAAATAGGGTCAACAACATTGTAAGTTTGAAAATTTTTTAGGGAGAATGTGACATGTGTAGTAGCACTAGTGTCTATTATCCAATTATTTGGGTGTAAGGATATATGAGATGTGGAAAGCATGTAGGAGACACCCGCTGATGGTGCTATGACAGTGTTAATGGCTTGAGATTGAAGCGGTGAGTGAGGGTGATCACTTCCTTGTTGAAAAATAGCAATTAGAGCTTTCTTTTGGTCTTCAGTGAATAGGGAATCAAGGCTTTGTTTGTCTTCAATTGGGGCTGAGATGTTGTCGAGATTGTTGCTTGCATCAGGGGTATTCTCAGAAACAATAAGATTGTTGACAGTGGCAGTGCCAAATCTTCTTTGTAGATGGGGGAAAACCATGCTTATGGTAGCAAGTTTCAATTGTTTGACCAGTTTTTCCACAATGAGAGCAACTCCTCAATGATCCTCTACCTGCAACGCTTCTTCCTCTATTCGATTTGTTGTTACCGCTTCTTCCTCCACGCATGGGTGGGTTGAAATTCGAAGTGAAATCGTTAGGCTTTTTTCTACCAGCATTAATATTTACAGCATTTACCACCATCTTTTCATTTATTGTGGTCAGAACCTATGAGCTGTCTTTCTTGTTGCAAGAGCAGGGAATAGATGGAGTTTACATTAGGAAGTGGGGACATGAGCATAATTTGTGATTTAACTGTGCTGTACTGATCATTCAAACCTCTCAAGATCCGTATAGCATGCTCTTGTTCGCGATATTCTCACATAAGTTTCAACCCACACGAGCATTGTAGTTCGCAATTGTAGTTCGGGATGGGTTTGAACTCATCAAGTTCTTCCCAAATCCCTTTTAATTTGGTGAAATATGCCATAATAGAGAGGTCTCCTTGTTTCATCGGATACATCTCTTCTTGAAGTTCTGTGACACGAAAAAGATCTCCCTCATAGAACTGGTGCTTCAGATCATTCCAATGTTCAGAGGTAACATTACACCACAAAACACTTTGCAAGATATCTTTGCTCAAAGAGGAATGTATCCACGATAGCACAAAGGTATTGCATCTGTCCCAGAGTTCGAAATTGGGATCGCTTCTTTCTGGTTTTAGTAGGGTTCCGTCAATGAATCTTAATTTGTTCTTGGATTTGATGGATAACCAGACAGACTGTGCCCAAGAGTGATAATTTTGAGTTATTAATGGAGATTGGGTGAGAATCAGGCCTGGTGTTTCATTTGGATGTAGGTAGTATGGTGATGTTGGATCTTGAATCGGATTGATGTTAGTTCTTGCTACTTGTGATTGCAGGGATGCGATTTGACTCATCAATCTTGCTAATATTTGTAAGTTTGATGTAGAGAGATTCTGATTTTGTTTATTCGTGTTTTGCAAACTCGCTAGATTTTCTACTATTTCTTTGGATTTCGCCATGGAAGATGCAGAGAAAAGGGGCAAAAACTTGATTCTCTATGCACTCATTAATCTGCAACATCCACGCTTCACCGCACCATGATAAAACCCATTCGAAGCCACAAATTATGATGCAAGAGAAGAAAAAAACAAGAATGAGAGAATTAGGATTCTTATTAGATGAAAAAGATTACACCCTTTATAATGACTAAAACCCCTATTTTATAGCTTCAACTGAATCGCATGATTATAGCAGAACAAAAACTAACAGCACTATCTAGCCAATAGTCATTAGCTAGCTATCAAATTAAATTAATAGACTTTGTTTCTATTGGTCAAACTCTTAGTAACTAATGATATATTATATATATTTCACACATCAACACCAATCATAAAAGTTAACATCTATCTGGGGCACAAGACATTGAGGGTCTACTAGCCTCCAAATGACTTTTGCCTTCTCACACTCCCTGTGGCATTGTATCACCGACTCTTGGTCCATATTGCACTGTTGACACAAATCAAAATCAGTGAGGCCTCTTCTATATCTAAGGACAGTAGTTGGAAGAGCATCTTTGATCACTAGCCCAATAAGCATTTTAAACTTTTCTAGAATCTTTAAATTCTAGAGCTAAGACCAGTTAGTCCCATAATTCCATTGAAACTTTCTTTTATCAATCCAAGATAACCAGCTTTACTACTATAATCCTTATGATTATCTGGATTTCGATACTAACCAGGAGAATCATTGCACTGCTTGGAAGTAGGCAGATTCTGTAACACCCTACCACACAGAGCTTTACGCTTAAGTCGTAAAGCAGAGGTAGCGAGGTGTTATAACCTCTAAAAGAAAAGACATATATAAGTATAGTTGAAAGAATTTTGTAACTAGGAGCCTTGAAGAAGAAGCTAAGCAAAAGCAAAAATAGAAAATCGTGTCACACTCGCATGATTAATCATAAAACGGATAGGTAAGACCAAAAGAAGGCTAAAAACATGATATACAGCTCGGAGTTCCAAAATACAAATATCAAACTCCAGACTTGACCTGCGAAGCTAAGGCCGGCCAGAGTATGTAATTATATATTTATACAACCCAAAATATTACTCAAACCACAGAATAAACACCTGCTTCTTCAAGTCAACCTCTAGGAGGGACAAAATACAAAATATACATGCGGAGATTCTATATACATATATACATAGCCTAAAACAAAATATAACAGCCATAAGACAGTTCTTCGCTTGTAAGGAGGGTCTCCAGACGCTCAACAAGGTGCCTCTCAACCTGCATCTGAAAAACAATAGAAATATGTATGGAATGAGAACCGAGGGTTCTTAGTATGGTAAAGGTGCCCGCAAAGTTAATATAAAAGGTCCCAAGAAATTTAGAGACATTCCTAGAACTCCGACACTCAGATTTCAGCTTAAATATCCAACTAAACTAGAAATTAAGTAAGTTATCTAAGGTATTCAACTTCTAAATCTAACTTTAACCTAATACTTCACTTTCTGTCTCCAATCCTCCGAATCACTGGTGCGGATTTTCTAACCACAAACTAACCGGCAAGTACACCGGGTCGTACCAAGTAATACCTCAGGTGAGTGCGGATCGATCCCATGAGGATTGATGGATCAAGCAACAATAATTGAGTGATAGACTTAGTCAGGCAAACAGAAAGTAATGTTTGGGCAATATAAAAGACATTAAACAATATAAAGAATATTGAAGATAGACAGATAAATAAGTTGGGAATAAAATATGGAGAAAGCAGTTAAGGTTTCAGAGTTATCTATTTTTCCGAATTAACCTTTCTTACTAACTATTTTAATCATGCAGATTTAATTTATGGCAAACTATATGTGATCGACTAGACCCTAATTCCTTAGACCTTTCTAGTCTCCTCTAAAATCCATCAACAACCAATTCCTTGGTCAATTAATTCCAATTAGGGGATGATGATCAAATTCCAGTTTATATGCCACAAAAACTCTAATTACCCAAATATAAAAGGATTATATGTCACGTATCCCATTAAATCCAAATAATTAAAATTTAGGAGAATATGTTTTCAAGCTGTTGTTCAAGTAAAGAGCTTTTCCAAGTTATACAAGAACTCAAATAGAAAGAGGGTCATACTTTCATTCCACCCAAATTCATAAAATAAAGAACGAAAAAAATTCTTAAATATAAATCAAAACATGAATTAAAATAGAAAAGGCAATAAAATCAATCCATACAAATAGACAGAGCTCCTAACCTTAACAATGGAGGTTTAGTTGCTCATAGTTCAGAGTAGAAAACTAGGATTGTAAATTGGAATAGAATAATGTTGTAAAAAATGTTGTGTTCGAATAATGTTGTGTTGGAACCCCCTGTTGGAATCCCCTTTTATAATTAATCCTAATTAATTTAAAATCTATCTTCTAAAACTAAAATAATATCTTTTCCTAAAAAATAATATTTGAA
The DNA here is from genome assembly GCF_003086295.3 of Arachis hypogaea. Lineage (NCBI taxonomy): Eukaryota > Viridiplantae > Streptophyta > Magnoliopsida > Fabales > Fabaceae > Arachis > Arachis hypogaea. Next base: position 103,662,591 of record NC_092047.1, read on the forward strand.
TTTAAATTAGAATTAATTAACAAGTCTTCAGTTGATGGGTGGAGACCACTCGTTTTGTCCATTCTGCAGCTTCTAATCTGTGTTTTCTGGGCTGAAAACTGAGTTAAAACAGCCCAGAAATTGCCCCCGGCATTTTTCTGCATTTTCTGCACGTGGGGTATGTCACGCGTACGCGTCGATGGTCTTCTTCGCGTGTCACGCGCACGCGTTAGTCACGCGTTCGCGTCGCTGAGCAAATCTTCAAATCACGCGTACGCGTCAGTCACGCGCACGCGTCACCATGGAAAGCTCCAAATCACGCGTACGCGTCAGTCACGCGTACGCGTCGCTCATCGCTGGTCAGCTCCTTAGTTTCTTCTCTTTCTCTGCAGAAACTCCATCAAATCCAACCAAATGCTACCTAAAATAAACAGAATTGCACAAGACTCAAAGTAGCATCCATATTGGCTAAAAGATAATTAACTCTTTATTAAACTCAACAAATTAGATTCAAATTCACTAGGAAAAGATAGGAAAGATGCTCACGCATCACAACACCAAACTTAAATTGTTGCTTGTCCTCAAGCAACCAAAATAATATAGGCTTAGGATATGAATTTGCATGAGAATGAGAGTTCGTTTAAGCTCATGTCTCTTCTTATAGTAGGGTTTACAACCGTAATCCTGAATAGTTTTGACATCTCACTCTCCTTTGAATCAGAAGAATGTCACTGTCATTCGGAATTAGAATCCGGATAATATTATGAATTCTCTGATCTTTTGTATCTTAATTTAACCCTTGAACATAGCAATTTTTCTTTTCTTTGGTGCTTTACACCTTGAGCCTAGCCGTGACTTTAAATATTTTGTCTCAAGCTTTACTTGACACAGAAACACCACAAGCACTTAACTGGAAAACTCTTTTTAGAGTTTTGATTTTTCTTTCAGCTACTCACAGACAGTGGTGCTCAAAGCCTTTGGCATACTCTTCTAATTGCAATTGATCTCGACTCTAAATATTTTGTCTCAAGGATTACTTGACACAAGAACACCACAAGCATGTAACTAGGGAAACAACTCTTTGAGCTTTTAATCATGTCTGACCTCCTAGTCATTGATGCTCAGAGCCTTGGACCTTAATTCTTCTTTTCTTTTCTTTTTTTTCAATGCTGTTTCTTTTGCTTCAAGGATTAAATTTTTGTTTATTTCAGAGAAATCATAATAATTCTCTAAATCCCTGTTCCTTGTACATTAACATTCTTTGATTCAAATTTAAATATGCACTGTTCATGTCATGCATTCAGAATCACAGAAAGTACCGCCACATCTAAGTAAATAAGACTATTCTTCAATATAAACTCACTTTCTCATGCAATACATCACTTTTGTATTTTTGATTTGAGTTCAAACTCAGTGAGTAATACATGAGACATCTTTTCGGAATTAAAGCAATTAAGAGAAAACTAAACTAGACCTAGGATTCTAACTAATAAAGGATCATGCAACAAACAAAGTAAAATAGCAGAAAACCGGAACATAATATAGTAAAAGCGGGAAGGAATATAAAATGAAAGGAACTCAACCACCTTAGTTATCCTAGCGATCGTTTTATTCTTCAGGTTGTGCTCCTCCTGTGAAGATGATTCGCCTCCCTTTGGTGCCATAAGAATAAACAGAAAACTTCTAAGCGAAGCGTCAACACCAAACTTAAAGGTTTGCTTGTCCTCAAGCAAAGAAGAACTGAAAACAGAAAGAAACAACTATTATGATGAAAGAAGAATAAAAGGATAAAAGAACAAGAGAAAATTAGGATTGGGAGAGAGAGAAAGAAAATTAAAAATGGGTGGCGAACTAGTGTAGTTGTGCGGCGAAGGCGACGCGTACAAGTACAGCACGTGTACGCGTGGGTCACAAATTTTCCTTAATGACGCGTGAGCGTCAGGCACGCATCTGCGTGCCCATGATTTGTGCGATTCGTGCGAAGCCAGCCGCGCGCATGCACAACTCTCTGTTCGCGTGGCTTGGGAACCAATAATTTCATGCGACGCGTACGCGTCATGCACGCGCACGCGTGGATGGCCATTTGTGCAGATGACGCGCACGCGTCAGGAACGCATACGCGTGAACAAGTTTTGTGCTTCTAGCACACTTCTAGCCCTAAGCCAGCATAACTCTCTGCCCAAACACTTATTTACGTCGATTTTTAAGGTCACGCATACGCGTGGAGTGCCAAAATCACGAATGACGCGCACGCGTGGGGTACGCGTACGCGTGGGCGTGTTTGTGCGAAAGGCATCATTCTTGCGCCACTCTCGCGCACCTCTCTATGCATTTTTATTTTTCACGCACCCCCATCTTGACGCGTATGCGTCGGGTGCTTTTTTTTTCGGCTCCTATTCTTAGATAGCTGCATGATCTGAAAAACAGTAAAAACTTAGTAAAAATCAAATAAGGAAGAAAACTACTACTACAAAAAATAACTAAGGATACGAAATTATCGGGTTGCCTCCCGACAAGCGCTTCTTTACCGTCACTAGCTTGACGGTCAGCTCCTCTAAGGAGGAGGATCATAGGGGCTCAGCTCTTCACCCCTTACTTTGAACTTCTTTCCTGTGTCTCCATAAATTAGCTCAATATGCTCCAAAGAGAGGATTCTGTTTACTGTATAAATCCATACTGGGTTCCTAGTCAACACCACCTTCATTCCTGAGGAGAAACCTTCAGTGGGGATCTTTTTGTTTCTCCATCCTCTGGGTATTTTCTTCTTTCTGGGAACCTCCTCCTTGGTGGATGATGCTTTCCCGACACCAAACTTAGATTTGATGTCAGGAAGAATTTTATTGATTGTCACCAAAGGAGGTTTGAGCTGCAGATTCTGCTGTCCGTCATCAGGGGGTTGTTGAAGGTTTGGATCAATAAGCTCAATCTGCATGCACCTCTCTTCTTCACCTGTTGAATGTATATCTTTGAAGACATGAAAGACCAGTTGCTTATTATGCACTCTAAGCACTAATTCACCCACTTCTACATCAATCAGAGCTCTTCCAGTGGTTAGGAATGGTCTTCCTAGAATTATAGAGGCGTTCTCATCCTCCCCTGTGTCAAGAATCACAAAATCTACTGGGAGGAAGAACTTACCCACTTTGACTAAGATATTCTCCACTAATCCGTATGCAGGCTTCATAGATTTGTCTGCCATCTGTAATGCTATCTTTGTGGGTTGTGCCTCTTGGATTTGCAGCTTCTTCATCACAGACAGGGGCATTAAATTGATGCTTGCTCCCAGATCACATAACGCTTTCTCAAAGGTTGTGCTCCCAATGGTGCATGGAATTTGAAAGCCCCCTGGATATGGCATCTTCTTTGGTAAGTGATTCTGAATGATGGCACTGCATTCTTTAGTCAAGACCACTGTCTCATCTCCCTTTAAAGGCTTCTTCTTTGACAACAACTCCTTCATGAACTTGACATAAATAGGCATTTGCTCCAAAACCTCAGCAAAAGGAATATTGATTTGCAACTTTCTGAAGATTTCCAAGAACTTTGAAAACTGCTTGTCCTTGGTCTCCTTTTGAAGTCTCTGAGGATATGGTATTTTAGGCTTGTACTCAGGAGCCTTTGGCAGTGTAGGATAAGTGTCAAGGGAGTCTGGAAATGGGTTGTCCGCACGCTTTGGAGGGACGTGCTCTACTTCTTCCTTTTTCTCCTCTAGAGCTTCTTTTTCCACTAACTCTCCATTGACCTTGGTCTCAGAGCCAACTACTTTACCACTTCTCAATTGAATAACCTTGCAATCTTCTTTTTCAACTGGCTCCTCATTAACTTGTGCTTTAATACTTGCCACTTGTCCATTTATCAAGGTGATAGCCTTGCATTCCTCTCTTGGATTTGGAATTGTATTACCGGGAAGGCTATTAGTGGTCCTCTGATCAATTTCATTAACTCTTGTGACTATTTGACCCATCTGGATCTCTAAATTCTTGATTGATGCTCTAGTTTCCTGCATATAACTCCTCATCATCTCCCAATTAGAATCTTCTTGGGAATTAGAATTTGCCTGCGGAGGTGGTTGTTGTTGATGAGACTGAAATTGGCGGTTATTATGATTGTTCTGTTGGAAGCCGCCCTGAGAATTATTGTTGAAATTCTGAGTTCTCTGAGATTAGTCCTTCCACCCAAAATTTGGGTGATTTCTCCACCCCTGATTGTAGGTCTGAGAATAGGGATCATTATTGGGATTTCTAGGAGCACTCCCCATGTAATTGACCTGTTCAGAAGAGGATTGAGCATAATTATAATTATCATTTTGCACAAAATTACCTATCATGTCATAAGAGACCGCTTGAGGTAGATTTTGGGTGTTGATAGCTGAGACTTGTATGCCACCCATCTGTTGAGTAAGTAGACTTATTTGCTGAGACATAAGCTTGTTCTGAGCAAGAATAGCATTAAGAGCTTCTACTTCCATAACACCCTTCTTTTGAGGAGCCTCAGAGTTCACAGGATTCCTGTTAGATGAGTATAAATATTGGTTGCTAGCAACCAATTCAATAAGCTCAATAGTCTCCTCTGGTGTCTTCTTCTTGTGCAATGAACCACCTGCAGAATTATCTAAGAACATTTTGGACATTTCTCCCAAGCCTTCATAAAAGATATCTAGTTGGGTCTATTTGGAGAACATGTCCAGAGGGCTTGCCTAGTCAGTAGCTTGTACCTCTCCCAAGCTTCATAAAGAGTTTCACCATCCTTCTGCCTGAAGGTCTGAACCTCCACCCTAAGCTTAGTCAGCTTCTTTGGTGGGAAAAACTTAATAAGAAACTCAGTAACAACCTTGTCCCAAGTATCCAAACTCTCCTTGGGTCGAAAATCTAGCCATAGTTTTGCTCCATCCCTCAGAGCAAAAGGGAAGAGCATGAGTTTATACACCTCTGGGTTCACTCCATTTGTCTTCACAGTATCACAAATCTGCAGAAAATTAGAAATAAATTGATTTGGGTCTTCGTGGGAAGACCATGATACTGGCAGTTTTGTTGCACCAGGGTGACCAATTGTGGCTTCAACTCAAAGTTGTTCGCAGTTATAGGAGGCACCACAATGCTTTTTCTATAAAGATCTGCAGTAGGAGCAGAGTAGGATCCAAGCACTCTCCTTTGTTGATCATCCCCATTCGGATTTGCCACATTGGCATTAACAGCATTATTGTGATCCATAGTGGATTCTGTAGTCTGACAAAGTCTTGCTTGTTGTAAACGTCGCCTGAAAGTTCTTTCAGGTTTAGGATCAAAGTCTAAGAAATGTTCTTTGTCTCTGTTCCTGTGCATAAACAAATAGAAAACAAGAAAAGATGGGATTCTCTACGTCAGAGTGCAGAGAAGTCCCAGTGAGGTATCCTGTGTAAAATAATAAAATAAAAATACTAAATAAAATAAATAAACAAATTTTGAAAATTATAACCAAAACTAAACAGAGAATTTCGAAAATTAACAGGTAAAGTAAACAAGAAAATTAAAATAAAATTAACTAGGTGACACCAAACTTAAATTCAGAAATTAAGGAAAAATATTAGTGCTATTAAAATTTTTTTTTTTCGAAAATACTAAGCAAAAATAAAAAAAATAAAATTAAAACGCCTAATCTAAGCAATTGTTAATCACTATCAGTCCCCGGCAACGGCGCCAAAAACTTGGTGCGGATTTTCTAACCACAAACTAACCGGCAAGTGCACCGGGTCGTACCAAGTAATACCTCAGGTGAGTGTGGGTCAATCCCACGAGGATTGATGGATCAAGCAACAATAATTGAGTGATAGACTTAGTCAGGCAAACAGAAAGTAATGTTTGGGCAATATAAAAAACATTAAACAATATAAATAATATTGAAGATAGACAGATAAATAAGTTGGGAATAAAATATGGAGAAAGCAGTTAAGGTTTCAGAGTTATCTATTTTTTTGGATTAACCTTTCTTTCTAACTATTTTAATCATGCATGATTTAATTTATGGCAAACTATATGTGACTAGACCCTAATTTCTTAGACCTTTCTAGTCTCCTCTAAAATTCATCAACAGCCAATTTCTTGGTCAATTAATTCCAATTAGGGGATGATGATCAAATTCCAGTTTATATGCCACAAAAACTCTAATTACCCAAATATAAAAGGATTATATGTCACGTATCCCATTAAATCCAAATAATTAAAATTTAGGAGAATATGTTTTCAAGCTGTTGTTCAAGTAAAGAGCTTTTCCAAGTTATACAAGAACTCAAATAGAAAGAGGGTCATACTTTCATTCCACCCAAATTCATAAAATAAAGAACGAAAAAAATTCTTAAATATAAATCAAAACATGAATTAAAATAGAAAAGGCAATAAAATCAATCCATACAAATAGACAGAGCTCCTAACCTTAACAATGGAGGTTTAGTTGCTCATAGTTCAGAGTAGAAAACTAGGATTGTAAATTGGAATAGAATAATGTTGTAAAAAATGTTGTGTTCGAATAATGTTGTGTTGGAACCCCCCTGTTGGAATCCCCTTTTATAATTAATCCTAATTAATTTAAAATCTATCTTCTAAAACTAAAATAATATCTTTTCCTAAAAAATAATATTTGAATTTAAATTAGAATAATTAACAAGTCTTCAGTTGATGGGTGGGGACCACTCGTTTTGTCCATTCTGCAGCTTCTAATCTGTGTTTTTTGGGATGAAAACTGAGTTAAAACAGCCCAGAAATCGCCCCCAGCGTTTTTCTGCATTTTTTGCACGTGGCGCATGTCACGCGTATGCGTCGATGGTCTTCTTCACATGTCACGCGCACACGTCAGTCACGCGTTCGCGTCGCTGAGCAAATCTTCAAATCACGCGTACGCGTCATTCACGCGCATGCGTCGCCATGGAAAGCTCCAAAACAAATAGCAGATAAACAGAGTTAAGCAGTTGAGCAAACCAAAATAATGTACACTCAAGCAAAACAAACAAATGCATATAATGTATGCTTATCTTATGGATGATGAGTCTCATCTGTCAGTTATATAGCCAACCTGACATGTCCTGGTAGCTAACCATTAGACAGTCCCTCTATGCACACATCCCAAGCTCAAAAATAATATCCATGGAGTCAAAATCCAAGCCCAATAATATAATATTCCATGGAGTCAAACTCCAAACTCAATAATATAACATTCTATTTATATATACGCATGCTCGTGGGGAACCCGGGGAGTTAAAGTGTCCGGTCACATCTTGCAATAGAGGGTCAACAATTAGTCTCAAAAATACAAGCCATATAATGATCTTTTTCTTTTTAAAATGACACTTTAAATCAAAACTCTAATTTTTATAAAACTTTTGGCAGTATCTCCTCTAAAACTCAAACTTCTGCCACCCTTCAAGGGTCCTAACCACCAAACCAAACACCTTTCGGTCATTCAAATAATTTCTAGTATCAAATTATTTCAAAATCAAACCAATTTCAATATTAAATCTTTTCCAAAAACCAACCAACTCCAACAGCAAACTATTTACAAAATCGAATCACACATCACATACCATATACACAATCCATCAATAATTCATTCAGTTCATTCCTATCTTAAGGTCTTCTAGCTTAAGTTTTCACGTGACATTAAACATTAACTACAAGAAATTTAAACCATAGCTTGGCTGATTTCTTCCTAAAAAACCTCTCCTTTCACAAGTTTCAAGCTTCCAAATGTCAATTCCTCAAGCTTAATCATCTGGATTTCGTTCTAAACCACCCAATTGAACTCCAGATCAACAAGAACACAATCTAATTCACATAATATCACTATAATCATCATAGAATTCACTAATTCAATGATTCGCATGGGTTCAATAGTTTTTTACCTTATCCACGGATCAATTGGACAAAACCCAGTGATTTTTTGTTGCTAGAGTTCACCTAAACCATCAAAATTATTCAATTTCTCAATACCCAGACTAAAAAATCACGAAATTGAGGAGGAAAAGAATTGGGTGAGAAATGCAAATTTTTTACCACTTTGTTCAAATAGAATTAAAGAAAGTTTTGAGACAAACGCGTGGCTACAAACGGCTCGTCAATTGAAGCTCCGGATTGAAAATTATGATGGATTAAAAATTGGAAGTGGATTACGCTAAGGGTTTTCTTAGCTTGCTTCATCCCCTGCGTGAAGTGGAGTATGGAAAGGGAAAGGAATGGCCGAAGTCAATTAAATGAGGGTGAATGGGTTGGGCCTTGGGTCCGGTTTGGGTCTGGTTCAACCGATTCGGTCTGTTGGTTTATTTTTGGGCCAAAATTTTTAAAATTAGTGTCAAAATTCGTATTTTTAATATTTCTACTATCTAGATTATAAAAATTTAATTTCCTAATTTCTTTTAATAATAATTAACTTATTGACTAATTATTTATTCATTTCGCGGGATTTACATCCTACCCACCTAATTAAGAATTTCTTCGTCAAAATTCAGATTCAGTTACCTGAAAATAGGTGCGGGTAGTCTTTTCTCATTTTCGACTCAAGTTCCCAGGTGTGCTCTTCGATTCCAGCTCGACTCGAAGCAACTTTTACTAATGAGACTTCCTTTCTGCATAATCGCTTAATATTAGTATCGTCATTCGCACCGGAGTAATTTAAAGCGTTAGATTCTCTTTCAGTTGAACTGATTCAGGTTCTGAAATGTGGCTAGCATCAGAAGTGTACTTCCAAAGTTGCGAAACGTAAAATACGTCGTGCAGGTTTGAAAGATGCGGTGGTAAAGCTATTCGATACGCCACCAGTTTAATTCTCTTCAGGATTTGAAACGGACCGATATAACGAGGATTCAATTTCTTTGCTTTGATCGCTCTACCCATTCCTGTTGTTGGAGTGACTCTTAGGAATACATGATCTCCTTCATCACATTCTAACAGTTTCCGTCTCTAATTGGCATAGCTCTTTTAGCGACTCTGAGTAGTAAGCATTTTGTTGCGGAATTTCTTAATCTGTTTTGTGGTTTCAGCTACTAACTCAGGCCCCAATAAATTTGACTCTATAGTTTCATACCAATATAGTGAAGATTGGCAGTTTCTTCCATACAAAGTATCATACAGAGCCATTTCGATGCTCGCATGGTAACTGTTGTTGTACGCAAACTCCACTAGCAGCATATAACGATCCCAGCTCGTCAGTTGGTCCAGAACACAAGCTCTCAACATATCTTCCAGGGTTTGTATCATCCTCTCTGATTGACCATCGGTTTAAGGATGGTACATAGTGCTTAAGCTCAATTGAGTTTCAAACGCTTTCTAAAACGCCTCCTAGAATCTTGAAATAAAATGAGGATTTCTATCAGAAATTATGGTTATAGACACACCATGCAGTCTTACAATCTCCTTGATATACAAACGAGCTAACTCCTTTAAGGTATAACTCATTCGGATAGGCAAAAAGTGTGCAGACTTTGTTAACCGATCCACAATCACCTATACTGCGTCAAATCCTGGCTGAGTCCTTACCAATCCAGACACAAAGTCCATTGTGATACTTTTCCATTTCCATTCCGGAATTTCTAAAGGTTGTAACGTTCTGGACAGTCTCTGGTGTTCAATATTTACTTTCTGATAAGTTAAACATTTTGAAATATGCAACGCCACATCATTCTTCATTCTCGGCCACCAGAACATTGCTTTTAGGTCATGATACATTTTAGTAGTCCCTGGATGGATCAAAAACTTACTCCGGTGAGCTTCTATTAACACATCCTGCCTCAAATCTCCTACATTCGGTACACAGATCCTTCCTTTATACCTCCAAAATCCTTCTCTTTCTTTACTAACTTCTCCTTGTTTCCTCTGTTCAATGACTTGCAACATTTTCTGCAGCTCTTGGTCATTCTGATGAGCCTTTTGAATCTCAACCTTGAAGTCACTAGAGATATGTAATTGATTCAAGCATATATTCCCAGCTACCTCTCTAATGCCCAAGTTCAGATTCTCAAATTCTTTCAATAATGTTTCTTCTTTTAGCATTATCCAAGAAACATATAATGATTTCTAGTTTAAAGCATCTGGCACGACATTAGCTTTTCCTAGATGGTAACTCAGTTCGAAATCATAGTCCTTCAGTAACTCCATCCACCTTCTTTGGTGTATATTAAGCTCCTTCTGATCAAAGGAATATTTTAAACTCTTATAATCAGAGAAAATTTGAAACTTAACTCCATAAAAGTAATGCCTCCACAGAAGGCAAACACCGCAGCGAGTTCCAGGTCATGAGTCGGATATTTTACTTCGTGCGGTCTCAACTGTCGTGAAGCATATGCCACAACATTATGGTGTTGCATTAGCACACACCCTAGACCCTTCAACGAAGCATCGCAATACACCTCAAAAGACTCATTAGGCTCGAGTAACACAAGAACAGACGCTGTAGTTAGTTTCTGCTTTAAAACTTGAAAGCTCTCCTCACATTCTGATGTCCAGACAAATGTCGCATCTTTTCGGGTTAACTTTGTCAAAGGCAACGCAATTTGTGAAAAGTCCTTGATAAACCTCCGATAATATCTGCTAAACCTAAGAAGCTTCCAGAATTCACATTTAGAAAGTTTAGCGTACAACTTTCTCTCTTTCAGAATCTACAGCACGATCCGCAAGTGTTCCGTGTGTTCCTCCTTAGTCTTAGAGTAGATTAGAATGCCATCAATGAAGACGATGACGAATTTATCCAGGAATAGACGGAATATTTAGTTCATATAGTCCATGAACACTGCAGGGCATTGGTTAACCCAAATGACATCACAGTGTATTCGTAGTGACCATACCGAGTTCTAAAAGCAGTTTTCGAGATATCTTCATCTCTCACCCTTATTTGGTGATAACCAGACCTTAAGTCAATCTTGGAAAAGACATCAGCTCCTTGCAACTGGTCCATCAGGTCATCCATTCTCGGCAACGAGGATTTATTCTTTACTGTCACTTTGTTTAGTTGTCTGTAGTCTACGCACAGCTGTATACTTCCATCCTTCTTTTTCACCAACAACACTGGCGCTCCTTATGGAAAAATGCTCAGACGAATGAAGTTCTTACTCATTAACTCCTCTAGCTAAACCTTAAGTTCAGCCAGCTCCAATGGTGACATTCGGTAAGGCGCAATTGAAATTGGTCCTGCTCTAGGAACCAGCTCAAATGCAAACTCGATCTCTCAGGAAGGAGGAAACTCAGGTATGTCTTCAGGGAATACTTCTGAAAATTCATTCACAACTGGAATCTAATTCAAACTTTTTTCATCATCCGACACACTGGCAGCCAATAGTATGAATCCCGAACACTCACTTCCACTATAATTTACCAATTACCATGACAGGATTTAAGTAATATCCATTCGCCACACCGGTCCTTCAGACATAAATTGTACTGACCATTCAAAACAATCTAGCAGCAGGTGATGCTTTGACAGCCAATCCAGACCTAGGATTAGATCGAGTCCAATCATCGGCAAGCAAATTAATTCATGGACAAAAGTTCGATGCCTAATTCGAAACAGAACTTGTTGACAACCAAATCTAGTTACAACAGTCTCACAAGCAAAAATATGGACTTGCAAATCATAAGCTGGCATGGTTATCTTCAATCCTAACTTACTAGCTTTCTCAGATGATATAAATGAATGTGATACCTCAGTATTAAACAAAGCAATTAAGATTTTACCACTGATTTCACAATTACCTCTAATCAGAGTGTCTACCTCTCAGCACCAACCGCCGACATGGTAAACACACGTCCCTGCTGCTGAACTCCCTCAACTTCCTGTCTCTTCCTCTTTGGACAATTCCAAGACAGATTCCCAGCTCCACCATAGTAGTAGCATACACCCAGTCAAGCTCCGCACGGAGTGTTCGGATGATACACCCCACATCTCCTACATGTCAAGTTGTTGGGAGGATTTTGAATTTGCTTTCATTTGTCTCGTCCTTGGTTGTTGTTATTATTAAATCTCCAGAAGGTGTTATGGCCCTGATGTGGTTGTGTAACATATCCTCCTCGCTTGAAATTCTATCCTTTAGGAACAAAGTTCTTCCCTTGATCTCTCCTAACGAAAGCTCAGTGATCACCCTTGTCCAATGCTACCTTTCTTGCACAATCCTCAGCAACTCTGCTCTTGTTTACCAATTCAAAGAAAACTCTTATCTCCATCAGGCGCACTGTACTCAAGATGTCACTCCACAGACCACCATATTTTATTCATTTCCACTCTTCAAAATTTCTTAGAGCACCCTGACAAATCCTAGAGAATCGGCATAGTTCCTCAAACCGACTGGTATACTCTGCCACTGATATAGGACCCTACTTCAGCTTTAGCAACTCAAGCTCCTTCGCCATCCTTACTGAGTTTGAAAAATATTTCTTATAAAACTCAGATTGAAAATTATTCCAAGGTATCACAGTGTTTTCTTGTTGCAGAAAGCGTTGGGTTCCTTGCCACCAATATTGAGCTTCACCCACCAGCTGGTAAGTAGCAAACTCAGCACATTAGTCCTCAGGCACTTATTGCGCTTGCAAAGCTCGTTCCATTGCTTGAAACCAATTATCAGCATCTGTGGAATTTGTGGTTCCTCTGAAGGTTGGTGGGTTTATCTTCAGAAAAGTTTCCAACGTCATCGGCCCATTATCTCCGTTATCCTCGTTTTCATTATTAACTTGCTGACTAAAGACCTCATCCATTGCCTGCATAGCAGCTGCCATATTCTCCAGGGCATTCATAAAATTCATGGGATTATTTGCAGTTGCTTCAGGTTCTGCATTACTATTCCGACCTATGCCTCAACTGCGTCTGCGTTCATGAGTCATCATTTGGTTCATATTCACACCAAACAAGTGATATCAAGGTGATCAATCTCGATATTTCAAGTCTAATGCTTCAAAGTCCCTAATGCATGCTCATAAACAAATATGCCACATATATCAATTAGATATCCTAATAATTAGCATATACCAACACCCACAGTATGCCAAGAAGCATATCCAGTCCGTCCCTCTGGCTCTACAGGAATGAACTGCTCTGATACCATAATGTAACACCCTACCACATAGAGCTTTACGCTTAAATCGTAAAGCAAAGGTGGCGATGTGTTACAACCTCTAAGAGGAAAGACATATATAAGTATAGTTGAAAGAATTTTGTAACTAGGAGCCTTGAAGAAGAAGCTAAGCAAAAGCGAAAACAGAAAATCGTGTCATTCCCGCATGGTTAATCGTAAAATGGATAGGTAAGATCAAAAGAAGGATAAAAACATAATATACAGATCGGAGATCCAAAATACAAATATCAAGCTCCAGACTCGACCTGTAAAGCTAAGGCCGACCAGAGTATGTAATTATATATATTTATACAATCCAAAATATAACTCAAACTACAGAATAAACACCTGTTTCTCCAAGTCAACCACTAGGAGGAAAAAAATACAAAATATACATGCAAAGATTGTATATACATAGATACATAGCCTAAAACAAAATATAATAGCCATAAGACAGTTCTTCACTTGTAAGGAGGGTCTCCAGACGCTCAACGAGGTGCTTCTCGACCTGCATCTAAAAAACAACAGAAATATAAATGAAATGAGAATCGAGAGTTCTCAGTATGGTAAAGGTTCCCGCATAGTTAATATAAAAGGTCCCGGAAAAACTAGAGGCATTCCTAGAACTCCGACACTCAGATTTTAGCTTAAATATCCAACTAAATTAGTAATTAATTAAGTTATATAAGGTATTCAAGTTCTAAATCTAACTTTAACCTAATACTTCACTTTCTGTCTCCTCCAATCCTCTGAATCACCGGTGGAAACCCCCTCACACCTCTACCAAGAGGGTCTCTTAGAAAATATAGACATACAATTCAAACAAAGAAAACACAGATAGGGGTGCAATTACAACAAGTAGAACAAATAGCAGATAAGCAGAGTTAAGTAGTTAAGAAAACTAAAACAATGCTCACTCAAGCAAAACAAACAAATGCATATGATGTATGTTTGTCTTATGGCTGATGAGTCTCATATATCGGTTATATAGCCAACCCGACATATCCTGAAAGCTAACCATTGGACAGTCCCTCTGTGCGCGCATCCTCAAGCTCAAAAATAATATCCATGGATTCAAACTCCAAACTCAAATATAATATTCTATGGAGTCAAAATCCAAGCCCAATAATATAATATTCCATTTATATATACGCATGCCCCTGGATGAACCAGGGGAGTTAAAGTATACGGTCACATCTTGCGACATAAGGTCAACAATTAGTCTTAAATATACAACTCATATAATAATCTTTTTCTTTTTAAAATAACACTTCAAATCAAAACTCCAATTTTTATAAAAATTTTGGCAATATCTCCTCTAAAACTCGAACTTCTGCCACTTTTCAAGGGTCCTAAGCACCAAACCAACACACCTCTCGGTCATTCAAATAATTTCCAGTATCAAATTATTTCAAAATCAAACCAATTCTAATATTAAATCTTTTCCAAAACCCAACCAACTCCAACAGCAAACAGTTTACAAAGTTGAATCACACATCACATACCATATACACAATCCAGCAATAATTTATTCAGTTCATTCCTATCTTAAGGTCTTCTAGCCTAAGTTTTCACGTAACATTAAACATTAACAACGAGAAACCAAAATCATACTTTGGCTAATTTTTCCCTAAAAAACCTTTCCTTTCACAAGTTCCATGCTTTCAAATGTTAATTCCTCAAGCTTAATCACCCGGGTTCGTTCCAAACCACCCAATTGAACTCCAGATCAACAAAAACACAATGTAATTCACACAATATTACTATAATCATCATAGGGTCCACTAATTCAATGATTCACAAGGGTTCAATAGTTTCCTACCTTATGCACATATCAATTGGATAAAACCCAGTAATTTTTCGCTGCTAGAGTTCACCTAAACCATCAAAATCATTCAATTCCTAGATACCCAGACTCAAAAATCACGATATTAAGGAGGGAAAAAATTGGGTGAAAAATACAAATCTCTTACCACTTTGTTCAAATAGAATTGAAGAGAATTTCGAGACGAACGCGTGGCTGCAAACAACTTGTCAATCGGAGCTTTGGATTAAAAGTTATGATGGATTAAAAATTGGAAGTGGGTTACGCTAAGGGTTTTCTTAGCTTGCTTCATCCCCTGCGTGAAGTGGAGTATGGAAAGGGAAAAGAATGGCCGAAATCAATTAAATGAGGGTGAATGGGTTGGGCCTTGGGTTCGATTTGGGTCTGGTTCAATCGATTCGGTTTGTTAGTCTATTTTTGGGATAAAATCTTTAAAATTAATGTCAAAATTCGTATTTTTAATGTTTCAATTCCTCTAAATTATAAAAATTTAATTTCCTAATTTTTTTGAATAATAATTAACTTATTGACTAATTATTTATTTATTTGGTAGGGTTTATATATTCAAAATCATATCTCCTACATATTCCGACATAGGGGATATCAAGTTATCTAGATGCCAAGAATTATCATCGGAAACATACGCAATATTAAAATACATCTCCGAAATGTGAATATAAGGAAGGGTATCACCAATCTTACCAATTGAGCTCCATTGCTGATACCACAAGGATTGTCGAAGATCTCCATAGCACCGCATGAACCCCTCTTTAATTTCTAAGTAAGCATTTATCATGCTACACCACACATTAGATGCATTGTTAGTGTCTTCAAGGGTTAGATCCGCCGAATTCTTCATGTATTTTCCTGATAAAAGCTGAACCCATAACTTATCTTTATAATGAAAAAACTACTAAATAAGTTTTCCAAGCAAAGCATAGTTCACACAATGTGAGTCTTGAATGCCAAGCCTGCCCACCTTTTTGGGAGTCTCAATCTTGCTCCAGTTAAGCAGGGAAAGACCCCTCCTTTCTACACTACCTTTCCAAAAAAATTACCTCATTATAGAATTTATTTTCTCATTAACATAAACCGATAAAAGTGAGACCTGTATCTGATATATAAGGATTAAGGGAAGGGTTGATTTCACTAAGAATAACCTTCCAGGTTTGTTTAGGAGCCACCCTTTTCAAGAAGACAAACGACTCCTGACTTTTTCAATCACCTCCTGGGTCATCTTTCTGTTTGCTCTATCATGGCCAGTATTTACACCCAGATATTTTTCTATGCCCTGAGTAAGCCGGATATTAGAAACCCTCAAAAGCATCTTCTTTGTTATCTGAGATGTATTTTTCAAGCATTGAGTCTTGGACTTAGAAATATTCACTTTTAGATTAGAGGCCTTCTAACGATATCAAGAGCCTGCATCACAATCTCAACTTGAGTTTTAGTTATCTTACAAAATATAAGAAGATCATCAGCATACATCAAATGAGATATATACTTTAAACCCTTTTTTAGAAATAACTACAAAGTACAATCTTTTCATACAGAGCACAAACAAGTAAGGAAATATTGAGTCTTCGTATCTAAGACCTATATGTAGGGATATTCATAAAAAAACCAAAATGTGGTTAACCGGTTAAAAAATCATAACCACATTGTGGTTAACCAGTTTAATAAAACAATTTTAAAAATCATATCCATATTTTTTAAAATTGGTTAACCAAAATCAAATTAAAAAAACCGGTTTTTAACCGGTTAACCAAAACCAAAACCAAATTAAAATCAAAACCTAATTTCAAAACCAAATTACATACTATTTCTCTCTCTCTCTCCCCCTTCCTCTCTCTTTCTCTCTCCCTCCCTTCTTTCTCTTCTCTCTGTCTCTCTCCTCTTTCTCTCCTTTCTCTCTCTCTCCTCCTATCTCTCTTTTTGCCTTCTCTCCCTCCTCTCTCCCTCTCTCTCTCTCTCTCATTTTCCTCTTTCTCTTCCTCCTCTTTGTCCTCTCCTTTTCTCTCTCCCCCTCTTCTCTCTCTCTCTCTCTCTCTCTCTTCTTTTCCCCCTATTTCTCTCCCCTCTCCCTCTCTCTCCCCCTTCTTTCCCCCCTCTTTCTCTCACTAATTTTTCTCTTTATCTCCTCTCCCCTTCACTCTCTCCTTTCCCTCTCTCTCTGCTTCTCTCTCTCTCTCTCTCCCTCTTTCTCCCCCTTCTCTCTCTCTCTCTCTCTCTCTCTCTCTCTCTCCCTTCCATCATCTCTTCCTCATCCCTCTCTCTTCTTTTTCCCTCTTTCTCTCCTCCTCTCTCTCCCCTACCTCTCTCTTTTCCTTTCTTCCTCTCTTTCTCTCTCTCTCCCCTCTCCCTCCTCTCTCTCTCTCTCTCTCTCCCCTTCCCCTCTTTCTCCACCTCGTCTTTCTTTCTCTCTCCCTTGTCTCTCTATCCTTCTCTTCCTCTCTCCCCTTCCCTTTTTCTCTCTCTCCTTCTCTCCCTCTCTCTCCTTCTCTCCGCTCTCTCACTTCCTCTCTCTCTCTCCTTGCCCTCTTTCTCCCCCTGCCTTCTCTCTCTTCCTCTCTCTCCTCCCATTCCTCTCTCTAATCATCTCTTTCCCTTTTTCTATCTCTCCTCCTCCTCTTTCTCCTCTCCTATCCTTCTCTCTCTCCTATATTTCTCTCCTTTCTCCTCTCTTTTCCCTTCTCTCTCTCTCTCTCTCTCTCTCCCTTCTCTTTCTTCTCTCTCTCTTCTTTCCCTCCCTCTCTTTCTCTATCTCTTTTTTTCTTTTCTCTCTCTCACCCCTCTCTCTTTCCTTTTCTTCTTTCTCTCTCTCCATTTCTCTCTCTCATCTTCCTCTCTTCCTTTTCTCTCCTTCTCCTCTTTCTTTTCTTACTCTCTATTTTCTCTTTCTCTCTCAACCTTCTCTCAATCTCTATCCCTCTTCTATCTCTTTTCTCTAAAGCGAGAGAGAAGAGAGAGAGGAGGAGAAGATAGAGGAGGAGAAAGAAAAAAGGAGAGAGATAAAAAGAGAAAAGAAGGATAGGAGAGAGAGAAGAAGAGAGAGAAAGAGGACAAAGAGGAAAAAAGAGAGAGGGGAGAGAGAGAGAAACAGAAAAAGAGAAGGAGAGAGAGAAAAGAGAGGAGGGGAGAGAGAAGGAGAGAGGGAGAGGAAGGGAGAGAGAAAGATGGAAGGGGAGAGAGAGAGAGCATGGGGAGAGAGAGGGAGAGAAGGATAGAGAGAAAGAAAGAGGAGGGGAGAAAGAGGAGAAGGGGGAGAGAGAGATAGATAGAGAGGAGGGGGAGAGAGAGAAAAAAAAGAGAGGAGGAGAGAGAAAAGGAAGAGAAGAGGAGAGAGAAGGGAGGGGGAGAGAGGGGAGAGAGAGAGGAAGAGAAAGAGAGGGGAGTGGAAGAAAGAAGAGAAGGGGAGAAAGAGAGAGAGAGAGAGAGAGAGAAAGAAAGAAGGAAGAGAGAAGAGGAGGGGAGAGAAAATGAGAGAGATGGGAAGAAGGAGATAAGAAAAAGTTACTCGTATCATTTAGAAAGAAAATTATTTATATTAGAAAAAATATTTATAGAAAATGCTGAAAAGAGATAAGAAAGAAAAAGGAACGAAAGCAATGGAAGGGATTTCATTAGTTACAAATGTTACTCGTATTATTTAGAAAGAAAAAAATTAGATTAAAAAAAGGTTTAAAAATTTGGGATTTTGTATGTAAAAATATTAATTTTTGTGTAAAAATCTATTTTTACATGTAAAAACCATTTTTTTGTATAAAAACCAATTTTTTAGTATAAAAACCGGTTTTTTATGTAAAAACCGGTTTTTAGTGTAAAAACCGATTTTTTAATGTAAAAATCAATTTTTTATATAAAAACCGGTTATTTTTTAAAAACCGATTTTAATTTAATAACCGGTTAAAAATCGATTTTGAATTTCACTAACCGATTAATAATCGGTTTCATCATATAAAACCAATTTGGTTAATTAATCAATACTATATTTTTTGTTAACCAAAAAATTTGTTTGATTTTTGGATTAACCAAACCATGAACACCCCTACCTATATGAGAATTGAAATTCTACACCTTATCACCATTCTACATAAAAGATAGAGAAGGAGAGCTCACAAATCTCATATGTATAATCATCAAAATAGATATTTTTAGATATTTGAAAAAAAGAAATTTATATTTTTGAACGTTTAAAATAGAAAATTTTAAATGATAGCATTGCTTTTCTTTTTCTACTATGTGTTACAACTTACAAGAAAGAGAGGGCCTGGAAATGTACGTGTGACTCCCCCCCCCCCCCCTTCCCTGCTAAAATATGGTCCTTACCCCCTTTCCCTGCTAAAGTATGGGAGGATGAGTGAGAGGGCATTATTGTGTGGATGAGAAAAAGTGTGGGTGAGAAAAATTAAGAGTTGTTGGTAAAATGGCACTAAAAAACTTAATCTATTTTAGAACCTACAATTATTTACTACAATTTTATTGATTCCCTAGTCAAACTATTTCCTAAAATATATTATTAATCTCTAAATATAAGATTAATTTTCCCATATAAAGATTCTAACAGAGGCACCTAATTACACAAGTTATTAAGCGGCAAAATAAGGTTTCTTTTCTTTACTTCCTACCATTAACATTTATGAAGTGATCTCAAGTCTCAACTTTATATGTATCGCATTTTTTATGCTTGCTAATCTCATTTCCAAGATTTAATGCTTTTACTACTAACAACTAGAGAAGCATTCAGCTTAGCCCTTCAATTCTCACTTTACCGGTTCTACAAGCATTAATCAGTTAAATATATAGCATAGAATTCAGCTTCTGATCCAAAATAAACTAGAAACAATACATATTTGATCCAATTTCCAAGCCAAGAATTATAACATTACACGACAGATAGAGACAAGCTGTTGATAATATTGGTCCAAGTTTGTCATAATCACACGAAAAAAATAGATTGAAAGAAGAACAAGTACAATGGAACAATTAACTCAAGGAATCTCTTCTTCAATATCATTGACTTCTCCTTCCCCAGTTCTATCTTCAGGTATTTGAAGTCTTTCATCATTGTTTCCTTTCCAAAAAGCCATCAAATAGTTTAGTCCAAAATCCTTTAATAAATAAAATATACACATAAAAAAAAGAAATGTACGATGTACTCTAGTTCTTTAAAACTGGACAAATACTAAATAAAACATGAATGTTATTCAGATAGCTCAGTAATAGTGCATTAACATGAGATTTTAATGAACTGGTATATTAAAAGCTTGATTATTTTTCACCAGATTATTTTATTTCTTTGTTTGTTATTCTACATTTTTACTCAAAATTTCCAAGAAAGCCACTCTAATTGGTCTAACGATACCGGATTTAGATAGAATACATAAGGTCTTAGATTCAATACTCATAGCTGCTACCAAGGCATATATATTAAATATGAAACAATAGAAATAGTTTGAATCATCCATGGAAAATTGAAAGTTTTCGAATTTTATACCTTGTTCTTGTTGATTAATGTGATGATGAGTGGACTGGTCCTTTGAGGAGGAAGAATGGACATGGAATTGTTCAATGAGACCAAGATAAGCCATGAGAAGCCAAATTTGAGAGAGAAACTCTCCCCCTTTTCTCAGTTGCTGGGCATGCTGTTCCGGCCTACATTGTGTGGCAGCATAACCAAGTATCTCAATCCACATAGCCTCCAAGAACTCCCATCTCCTTACAGTTTCCATTTCATTTATGAGAGAGCGCGCAAGGCTGCATCCATCGAATAGAGCAGAGCCGGGTCGGACTCTTTTCCTTTCTTTATCAAACTGCATCAACTTCTCACATGCTTCACGCACATTATCAGATTCTACCTTCAATTCTCGAAAAAGTTTTGATGTTTCAGTGAATGTGGCAGGAGCAGTGATCACCCCTCTCCCTATAGGCAACATGTGACGTTGCATGATTAGAAGATACAACATATAATCAGAAATCTTCCTACTGTTGTCCACCTTATCTTTAACGGTTTGTCCAAGTCCTTCAACATCATCAATTCCATGATAGCATAGATTTGTGGCGATGTGCCATGTGAGAATGCTTTGGTGAAATTCTACATGTTTGGTCCATTCTATGGACTTGAGACCAGACTCCATAATGGCAAAATTCATCCCATTCTTACCTGTGCATTGTTGTAAGGTTGAACTTGATTTGGCTAACAAGTAGTCAAATATATTTTTTGTCAATATTTCATTTACTTTGAAAGTTCTATCTACTTTGTCAAAAAGACGTGACTTTATGTCCTCTAAACTCCAATAATATAGGTTATATCGCAGACAAAAATTTATTAAGTTGCAGTTCCTCAGTCCCCTCCACTTTTCAAAAAAAGGAATATCCACAGGGTGCATCCTCACCTTCCATGTTGATAATAGTAGTTTTCCTATAGTGACAAGTTCTTGAAGTACAACTCCAACCACCAGTAGCCACGTAATAACTTGATCTACCTTTGATATCCTGTGCATTGTTGTGTCCTGAACTATGCAGAAGCAAATGAACACTGTGATAGTGATGGAAGCAGTAATAGCACACAATGTTTTACCCCTACGAGTAAATATTACGTAGGCCTTGGTGTAGAAAACATCGTAGGCATACCAAAGTTGGATCTCCACAAATTCAAAAGCCTTTTTATGGTCCAAATTTCGAAAACGAGACTGCTCTCGCTCAAGATCTTCGAAACTTAGGACTAAATCCTTAAAGAGACTAAAGAAGAAGAGCTTGAAATGTTCAAATAATTTTCGAGGATCTTTTGGAAAGTCCATTGTTGATTCATTATTATTTCTATTTGAAATGGATTCATCAGATTTCTCTGTGAACTTTTTATCAATATGGATGTTTGCATTATATTGAGCCCAGGTTTTCTCCCCACATTTGATAAAACCAACAACAAGCATGCCACTGCTAAAGTATGAAAGCCAAGAGTTGGTTTTCCAAGCCAATAGAATAATGTAAAGTACTCTAATTGATTGTAATATCCATAGAAGAAAGGTTCTGTGTGAACCAACTCTATGCCTTCAGATCTCACCCTCTTCTACTCACACCTTACACTCCTCTATATAGAATTAATTAGGCAGTTATCTTTTTTTGTTAAGTAACTGCTTGTTGTTGTATTTATGCCAAGTAGGATAGTTAGTTAGTGATATTGACTCTATATATATAGCTGAACCTGTAACATTTGGAATTGAGATTCACTAATCAAGTTTTCACTCTCTGCAATTCACATCAAGAATTCAGAGTTCAGAAGCTCTCTTCCTTCGTTCTTGAATGTTCAGTGTTCATCCCTTATTGCTCATAGCTCGAACCGCTTTTCACATGGTGCGGTGAGCGTGGAGTAAGGTTGAAGAACTTGAACTGTTGGTGAAGAGTTAGTGAATCCATACCTCATCGATCTCTAATCGATCTCTTTCTCCTTTTCAATTACGGTGATTCTTTCTCTTCTTGATTCGATTTGATCATCTATTCGATTTCTGGCACTCAAAATCTTGATCAAGAACTCCTCTCTCCTTTCAATTCTCGATCAATGACTAATCGTCCACCAAATCCGGTTCCCGATACGACAATTTCCGGAATCGATCTTCAAACCCTAGCGAGTCTGGTTAGTCAACAAATCAATCAGACTCAATCACCAAGAACTCATGCCTCTTCAATCGTAGATCCGACAAGTTCCTATTATCTGCATCCAGGTGAGAGTCCTGGTTCACCGCTAATCTCCATGGTTTTAGGCTCAAACAACTATCACAGTTGGGAGAGGGCCATGCTGCGTGCACTAAGCTCAAAGAACAAGATCAAGTTTGTGAATGGAAGCATCAGTAAACCAGAACCAACAGATCCTTTGTTTGAAGTGTGGGAACGATGCAACGACTACGTCATCTCCTGGATCACCCTCTCACTTAGTCCCGACATAGCACAAAGCGTGATGTGGCACAATGTCGCTTCAGATCTGTGGAAAGATTTGAAACACAGATATTTTCAAGGAGATGTATTCAAGGTAGCAGGATTGGAAGAAGAAATGTTCACTCTGAGGCAAGGTGATTTGAACATGACCGACTACTTCACCAGGCTGAAAAGTATTTGGGAAGAGCTGGAGAACTTTAGGCCCCTACCTAACTGCATACATTGCAAGAATGGGAATTGTACATGTGGAACTGTTATGAGAGGATACAGAGATGAGACCTATATCATTCGCTTTCTCAGAGGCTTGAACGAACAATATGCGATAGTGAGGTCACAAATAATGCTGATGCAACCTTTACCAAGCATTGAACAAGCTTTTTCACTGCTTTTGCAACAAGAAAGACAGTTCCAATGTGGTGAACCCCTCACTGAAAACAAAATCTTGATGAACAGTGCTGCTCCATATCAACCCTCAACACAAGGAGGAAGGGGCCGAGGCAGGGGAGGAAGAACTGCTGGCAGAGGAAGAGGACGAACAAAAGTCTGTACCTATTGTGGGAAAACTGGCCATCTAATCGACACATGCTACAAGAAGCATGGTTTACCTCCTCACCTCAAACAAGAAAGCAGTGCAATCAACAATGCTATCACTGATGACGAGAATTTTGCAAGAATCGGTGATGACCAGCTAGTAGAGGACAGTAGTGCAGAACTGGAATTCACAAGGGAACAGAAGCATGCCTTGCTAGCTCTCTTGAAACAGCCGTCTTTGGATACACACAAGCCTCAACATGCCATCAACCAAATTGTCACATTACCCTCTCATCAAGGTATTACTCATACCATGTCTATTTCAACCTTTAAACCTAGCTCCTGGGTGATTGACTCAGGAGCGAGCGATCATGTAGCATACTGTTTAGAGTCCTTTCACTCATTACATAAAATAGAACCCATACTTGTTAGGATGCCAGATGGAACCAGTACCATTACTTCAACAGCTGGGACTATAATTTTCTCCAAAACCTTTTTTCTCACAAAGGTCTTGTACATTCCAAGTTTCAAGTTTAATCTCATATCTGTTTCCAAAACGACTAACTTGCTCAAATGTGAATTTGTCTTTGATGAAAAATGTTGCAAGATCCAGGACTGCCTTTCCTCGAAGATGATTGGTGTAGCTGAGCAAAGGAAGGGGCTTTATGCATTTGAAGACCTAAAATCTGTAAGGAACTTTCAACTAAGACCAGCAATTGCAGCAGCATTCTTCACACCACAAACACAACATCTTAGCAATAGTAATAAGTTGCATGACAATAAGAATAGAAGTACCTCAAACTTATGGCATCTTAGACTAGGTCACTTACCAAATGACAGAATTCTTGTATTGCAACAAAATTACAATTTCATCAATAAATCTGATTTTTGTACCAGTCCTTGTGAATCTTGTCATTATGCTAAGCAAAAGCGTTTTCCATTTCCAATAAGCATGTCTATGTCAAAAGAAATATTTGATTTAGTGCACATAGACATATGGGGACCAATTAATGTTAATTCCACTGCTGGACACAAATACTTTCTCACAATAGTGGAAGATAAAAGTAGATTTTGTTGGCTATTTTTCATGAAACATAAATCTGAAGCTGCCACACTGCTTAAAAATTTTATTCAGTTAGTTCAAACTCAGTTTAACAAAGCTGTTAAACAAGTTAGATCAGACAATGGAGCTGAGTTCAAACTAACTGAATTCTATGCAGAAAAGGGTATTATACACCAAAACACATGTGTTGAAACCCCTCAACAAAATGGCATAGTTGAGAGGAAACACCAACACATTTTGGCAGTAACCCGAGCAATTATGTTTCATGCAAACTTACCAAAGAAACTATGGCATTATGTTGCCGCTCATGCCATATATATCATCAATAGAATTCCCAGCAATATTTTGAAAAATAAATCCCCTTATGAAATTCTTCACAAAAAACTACCGGACATACACAATTTCAAGGTCTTTGGATGTTTAGCATTTGCTGCAACCATTCATGCTAATAGAAAAAAGCTCGACCCAAGAGCTAGAAAATGCATTTTCTTAGGCTACAAACAAGGAGTAAAAGGGTACATTTTATATGATCTATATTCCAAAGAAATTTTTCTCTCAAGAGATGTAGTTTTCTATGAGAACACTTTACCTTTGTGCAATACACAGAATTCAGAACTTTCCCAAAAGTGTCATGCATCATCAACTCAATTATCTGACCCTCTTCTTTCTGACACCACTCCTTTCAATACACCATCAACACACTCTGCATCTCATTATCACAGCTTCACAAATCCAGACATAGCACCACAAGGCCAAGTGGCCAATTCACCACAAATCAGTGCACCAAACACACCATACAACCAACAAGATACTGCTGCACCTCACATTCCTCATAATGCTGGCCCGATTGTTGAAAGACCTCACAGAGAAAGAAAACGCCCTTCCTACCTAAAGGATTATCATTGTTTTCTAACTACTAGCTCAACTACACCACCAACTTCAAGTAGGTACCCTCTTTCTCATGTTCTGTCCTATCATGGTCTATCCGAAAACAAAAGAAAATTCTCCATTGCCTTGATCACCAACACAGATCCCAAAACTTATGAGGAGGCTGTGATGTATCCCTGTTGGCAAGAAGCTATCAAATCAGAACTTGCTGCTCTTGATGAAAACCGAACCTGGTCACTCACTACTTTACCAGCTGGCAAGCATGCAATTGGATGCAAATGGGTTTTTAAGACCAAGCTTAAGGCTGATGGAAGTGTTGAAAGATGTAAAGCCCGACTGGTAGCAAAGGGTTTCACCCAAATTCCAGGGCAAGACTATTCCGACACCTTTAGTCCCGTAGTGAAAATGAACACTTTGAGGATTCTTCTAGCCGTTGCAGCTGCCAAAGACTGGTTCGTCCACCAGTTGGATGTGAACACAGCTTTTCTACATGGAGATCTTGAAGAGGAAGTCTACATGAAACCACCCCCTGGCTTGAATGTGTCCAATCCAAAGCTGATATGCAAATTAGAGAAGTCACTCTATGGCTTAAAGCAAGCCAGCAGACAGTGGAACTCAAAATTAGCTCACACCTTGATCAAATTTGGCTACACTCAGTCAAAACATGATTACAGTTTGTTCACAAAGGTTACTGGTTCTGGATTCACAGCTGTGATAGTCTATGTCGATGACTTGGTGCTTGCGGGAAACTGCATCAAAGAAATCACAGCTTTGAAGCAACATCTTCATGACCTCTTCAAAATTAAAGATATTGGAGAATTGAAGTTCTTTCTCGGTTTTGAGTTTGCTCGAAGCAAGAGAGGAATAGCAATGTATCAAAGAAAATATTGCCTAGATCTACTGGAAGAATATGGGATGCTTGGATCCAAGAGTTGTTCAACTCCTATGGATTACACTTCTCATCTCTCTAAAGAGTCTGGAGACCCAATGCCAAATGCTAGTGAATATAGAAGACTGCTAGGAAGACTCTTATACCTAACCAATACAAGACCCGAAATTAGCTTTGCTGTTGGAAAGCTAAGTCAGTTTCTTGATTGCCCCACTAATAAACACTTCCAAGCCGCTCTAAGAGTCCTGAAGTATCTGAAATTAGCTCCTGCCCAGGGCCTTTTATTCAAAACCGAATCAGACTTGCAGCTCACCGGCTTCTCAGACAGTGACTGGGCCACCTGCCCTGACACGAGGAGGTCCATATCTGGTTATTGTTTTTTTCTGGGTACTACGTTGATCACATGGAAGAGCAAGAAACAGGTTACCGTTGCTCGCTCTTCCGCTGAAGCCGAGTACAGAGCCTTGGCTGCCTCAACATGTGAAGCTCAATGGATCGTCTTCATCCTTCAGGATCTCACAGTGTCAATCCTCAAACCAGCAGCTATCTACTGTGATAGTCAATCCGCATTGCACATTGCGGCGAATCCGGTGTTTCACGAACGTACCAAACACATAGAAGCTGATTGCCATATAGTGCGCGACAAGGCTCAAGCACAAGTTATCAAGCTCCTTCCCATCTCTACATTACACCAAACTGCAGATATCTTCACTAAAGTCCTCTCCCCTGCACCTTTCTCCTCCTGTCACTCCAAGCTTGGCTTATGTGATCTTCATAAGCCCAACCTTGAGGGGGGGGTGTGAACCAACTCTATGCCTTCAGATCTCACCCTCTTCTACTCACACCTTACACTCCTCTATATAGAATTAATTAGGCAGTTATCTTTTCTTGTTAAGTAACTGCTTGTTGTTGTATTTATGCCAAGTAGGATAGTTAGTTAGTGATATTGACTCTATATATATAGCTGAACCTGTAACATTTGGAATTGAGATTCACTAATCAAGTTTTCACTCTCTGCAATTCACATCAAGAATTCAGAGTTCAGAAGCTCTCTTCCTTCGTTCTTGAATGTTCAGTGTTCATCCCTTATTGCTCATAGCTCGAACCGCTTTTCACATTCTGGGCCACAAAGCATTGTCTTCTAGCGCTTCAGCTGTAATGGTCAGTGGACCACCAATGTGAACTAACAATATTGTGCTCCAAAATGCTACAAGAGCCTGATTGTTATCATTTTCTCCAACTTGTTCTCCTACTTTGTTGGAGATAATACCTAGTGATAAACTTAATACCCATTCTGAGGTCATATATAATGACCAAATAATTTTGTAAGTATCATAATCAACTTTCCTTGATCCTCCACCGTGCATGAGTAAATAATGGCAAACAAAAGAGATTAGAACTAATATTCTTAGATCCCATTTATCATAGCCATTCATGTATTGGATCAGGAACTACTTGAACGAGCCTCCGTCGCTCACTAGATATCCAGATTCCTGCAACTAAAATATCAAAGATAAAAATGATCAATCAACTTTGCATGTTCATCCAAAAAGAATTTTCACATGAGCTAGAATAATATTATTTCTTATTAAGAAGTGTTATTTTTTGATCATTTTAATTCCTATTTAATTAATTTAAAAATAATATTTATGTTACCTTTTCTCTTTTCCCAAAAGGTAAATGATGTCGGTCTCATTTTATTTAGTAATTTCAATACGAATTTCAATTTCAAATCAATTTACTTGTTAAAAGTATTAAAAGTGATACTCCTTTCTACAAGGATTTTATTCATTTAGGAACAACAAAGAATGCTTCACACCGTGATAAAACATAAGACAACAACCAGTAATGAAGACCCATTAAGTCCTAGACCAAGCTCGCATGCCTACAACTAACCAGGAAGCGTAAGATTTACTCTTCTTCTTCAAGACAGTAGACATAGGTTGCAGAAACTGTTGGAAAGTGGTTATGGAAGCGTTGATTTACCGACAATCCATCGTAAAAAGCTTTCCACAAGAAGATTTTGACTTTAGAAGGGAAATGGAGTTCCCAAACCGATTTTCAGATCTTCCTAAGACATCTGTTCGAGAGTGTTGGCCTATTCAAGGTTGGAAGAATTGGTAAACTATAGACTAACCAGATGTGCATCATTTTCCTTCAACCAGGTTTGCCTATCCTCTCCATACCTGATTTCTATTTATGGGATTTCCTGGGTTTTCCATTCGTTGTCTGAATTAATTATGTGAGAGACCCATATAATTTGGGGTTGGGTATGTTGTGTTGATAAGTTGAAATAGGATTGAATCCCTTTACTCAGTGGTCCAAAATCCTAATGAGGTTGCTTTTGCTAACTTCCCATGTAGCTCATTTTTCTATGACTTTCTTGCCTTCTAACAGGCTCCTCCATCCCCATGAGGGGTTGGGTCCAATTTTTCTTCTCTTTGGAAAGAAGTGAGTCTAATAATACCTGTTGTTATAGATTTGGTAAAATCAGTGATCGTGGTTTAGTGATAACTCTCCATTCTTGCTTAGCTACCATTATAAGGTAGTTAAAGGCTGAGGTCTTTAAAATTTAGTCCACCCTGCTCTTGTGTTTGCTAATAATGTCCCAACTCAATTACTGATTGTATTTTTCTTTTTGTTTTGTTTTGCCCCACCAAAATTGCATGATCATTTTTAAAATGGGTAATACTAGGTAGACAAAAAAAACAGCTAGAACTTATCTTATTTAGCATTAATTAATTGTCGCAACAATTAATGAATACTAAATAAGGCAAGTTATGGCTGTTTTTGGCTGATTTTCTTTGGTTACCAAACATTTCCGTTTTAAAATTTTCTCTATTAAAGTTTGTACAAGTTTAATACAGCTCAGAGTGTATATTAGTACTATCATAACAATAACTTCAATTAAAATTTCTCGACCAGTAGTTGAGAATAGGGATTGTTCTTAGTATTGCATCTTCTTTGCCAGCTTATCCTTTATGTAGTTGAAACTTGAAAGTTAACACAGACATGATATTAACAAGTGTTATTGTTAAATCATATCTTTTTTCTTGTGTTAGAAAAAAATAATCAAAACATTCTTGTAACATTTATTCTTCTTAATTTCTTTCTTGTAAAAAAAATATTTAAAATCCTATCCGCCAATCAATGATCCAGAATCAAAGAAAAATCTTTTAATTAGTTATCATTGGTGGAATAATTTTATTTATGACTATTTAATATGTTAGTTGTTTGTGTCAAATTTAAGAGTGAGACAATATTAAATTATTTGAAATTTTTTGGTATTGAAATTGGACCTTTAAAATATTAGAGATTAAATTAAGACTTGAACCAAACATTAAGAATTAAAATAATATTTTACAGTTTTATCCTATAATTAAATATGATTCTTATGTATAATTAAATTTCATAAACAATACAATTAAATTAGATTTATATTTATAATTTAAATAAAATAAAAATATAAAATAATACGATAATGACTAATTTTTTTATGTTCATATAAGATCTAATTATTCTATTAGAACAAGTTTGGTTACTTTACTATAAAAATTTGATTCTTTTTTATAAAATTTTGATTTTTTGTAGTTAGTTACTTTGTTAGAAAAAAATTTATAAAACACATATAAATATATACAAAATATTTTTAATACCCACTATAACAAGAGAAAAATGCAATCTAGGCATCCAAGAAAATCCGACACTTACAATAATATCAACCGTATATTTAGAATTGAAACTTACTATGCGATAGCATGGACGCCATATTGCCTTCACAGTTCACACTAGATTTCCCTCTTCAGAAGTCCAGTAGTGATAAGAAATTGATTGCTTATTTGGTTTAACGTCGGATATATTGAGCTGAAAAATATTAGAAATTAAACAATAATGTAAAACAAAATCTTCTGCTACATAGAGATGCGCCTATTTAATACGTGAAACTGGAAGAGTGCCTGCTATAGCACACAAATTGAAAGGTACTTTACCTGTGATTCTATTTGAGTAGATCTTCTTAATTTTTTTTTTAATTTTTTGGTAAAGTGTATTTTTTATTATTTAATATTTTTTTTACATATTTTTTGTTTCACTTTAAAAAATTAAAGTTTATAAAATTATTTCCGTGATTTCACTGTTTTTGAGAAATATAGAATTATTAATTAAGAATTTTATTTTATTTTATTTAAAAAAAAAGAGTTTATCAACACATTAAAATTGAGCTTATTAATTATTGCAATAAAAATTTAAAGAAAACAAACAAATAAAACATACACTACCAAAGCAGTTAACAACATTCTCTAACTCTTATTAATATTTACTATTTTCGCATGATCACAACTCTGCCAATTCTTTATCCTGACGAATAATTTACGAATAACTTCACTAACATTTATTATTGAGTGTTAAAAATATTTTATTTTTTCTACTTAACTAACATTCCACACTACACTATAAAGTCATAACTCACTTTTTTTAGACTTCTTTCAAAGAGCTTTTTAATAGTGTTTGCTATGGTATTTAAAAGATATTATTTAATTATTAAAATAGGTTAAATAATTAATTTTAAATTTAAAAATATAAAAAATAAAAAATTTTAAATACTTTAAAATTATTATAAAAGATAATTTAAGCAAAAATTAGACACCAAACAAAAGACACCATAAGTATGAAATCTGCCAACACTTTTTATACTCTTAAATGCAGGCAAGTATAGTCACACAAAATAATTAGCTATTGAACTGTTTCAACTTTTTTTTCTATACAATCCAAAAATATTATCTGTCCTGTTAATAATCACAGTCTATCTAAATAATTTTTAGTGTTCATCTGTCCTACCATAATAAATCAAGCTAATAATTCAATGCTCAAACTTCTTGATCGTACCATGTATATATATCCCCAAAAGTTATGTTATGTCATCTTCCTTGACTACCTTAAGGAATTCTTCATGTGAAAGCCAATCATCCAAGCTCATGAAAGGTCCCATCCACTATCACCAGATAATGATCTAACAACCCTCTCAGTCCACCTCTCAACTGCGTCTTAGAAAACTTCTCTAGGCACTCTAGACTAACTAGCACCTTGTCTGTCCGCTGCACGACATCCATCCAAACTATACATACTTATATATACCAAAGAGAAACAACAACAACAACAAAGCCTTGTCCCACTAAGTGGGGTCGGCTACATGAATCAAACAACGCCATTGTGTTCTGTCATGTATCATGTCTACAGAGAGACCGTTTACATGTAGGTCTCGTTTGACCACCTCATGGATAGTCTTCTTAGGTCTTCCTCTGCCTTTCGCCCTTTGTCCATCTTCCATCTCATCCACCCTCCTGACTGGATGTTCTATCGGTCTTCTTCTCACATGTCCAAACCACCTGAGACGCGATTCAACCATCGTTTCCACAATGGGTGCTACTCCAACTCTCTCCCTTATATCTTCATTTCTTATTTTATCCAATCGCGTATGACCACTCATCCATCTCAACATCTTCATCTCTGCCACACTCAGCTTATGGTCGTGCTCCCCTTTAGCCGCCCAACACTCCGTACCATACAGCATAGCCGGTCTTATAGCGGTGCGATAGAATTTACCTTTAAGTTTTAAAGGCACTTTTTTGTCGCATATAAAACCAGATGCACTCCGCCATTTTGACCAACCTGCTTGGATCCTATGATTTACATCCTGTTCAATCTCTCCATTGTCCTGTATGATGCACCCAAGATACTTAAAACTTTTAACTTTTCGTAGGGTGTTTTCTCCGATCTTCACCTCTATATTGGGGTTTTTCCTTCTCAGACTGAACTTACATTCCATATATTCCGTCTTGCTACGGCTTACGCGCAGACCATACACTTCTAGAGCTTTTCTCTATAACTCCAACTTCTTATTTAGGTCTTCCCTTGACTCTCCCATAAGGACGATATCATCGGCAAAAAGCATGCACCATGGCACAGGCTCTTGGATGTGCTCTGTGAGTACTTCCAAGACTAATGTGAAAAGGTATGGACTTAAGGATGATCCCTGGTGTAATCCTATACCAATAGGGAATTCCTCTGTCACACCACCTTGGGTCTTCACACTAGTTGTGGCCCCATCATACATGTCTTTAATTGTCCGAATATATGCGATCCTTACTCTCCTCTTTTCTAAAACCTTCTATAAGACCTCTCTTGGTACTCTATCATACGCTTTTTCCAAATCAATAAACATCATATGTAGATCCCTTTTATATACCAAAGAGAAAGCACAATAAAAATTATTTTTGCCAAAATATCCTTAACAAACAACCACCTCACATCTTTATAAGAGTTAGTCTTTCTAAAAAATTATCCTCTCATATTAGTAGCAAACCTCTCAAATCCCGTTCAAATCCTACAAACTACCATCCTATATTATCACCTTCCCATAGACCCAACACATCAAATTTCATAAACATCTTCTTCTTTGTCTCTATTACACCTAAAAGATCAACTTTATTACTCATCTTAAAGCTCTTAATCATACTTCTCCCAACACCACCAAACCCCCCTTATATTAATCATACTTCTGAGTTCTGACACTCCCTAATTTAAAATTTTTGGTCTATACCTCCTTGCTTTCTCCCTCTTCTTAGTTATCTTCTCTTTAGAGTTTGAGCTTCGTTTTGTTCTTGTATAATATATATATCATCATTTTTATCACTATAAGTCACCTGGATTCTAATGCCAAATTCAAAGCTATTCTATTTTCTACCGTCTCTTGCTCTTTGTCACGTTTTAAAATTGAGCTTCGATCAGGTGAGATATATTTATAAAATATGTGAAATGTTATATTTAAAAGAATTATTTCTCTTTATAGAATTGTTACTTATTCAAAAGTTATAGTTTATTAAAAGGTTGTAATGCATTGAATAATTATTCTTTTGAAATCTCATGAGTACGTTGTTGCATGTTATATATACTCAATGTCTATAATTTTTTCACATTTTATTATTTCTGAGCAATTAATCTCAACATTTTCAAAAGGAAGAATAGAGAATATTATTCTGTAAACGATTATTTGGTGTAAGGCTTAATTATGTTAATGTAGAAACAAGTTGAAGTGTTCTTTATTATATTCTGCAGAAAATTTGTCAATAATCCACTTTGCACATCATAGTAACTTGGTAGAGGCAAATTAAACCTAAAGAAAAATACGTGTAACACATATCTTAAAGAGTTATACTATTATATTCTTTAATCTTTCATTATGCAGTTCTATTATTTTCATCATTAAGCAAATTTTAAGTATTTTAGCTAAAGATCATCCTTCACCAAACACCTTATCAAGGAAAAGAGTGTAGTTTTTCTCCCTTTTAGCAGCGATATTTGAGGTATCTGAATTGCACATTCCAATGTTGTGTAGTATTTTTCTCCCATTTATAAATTTTGTTTTTAATATGAATACCATTATATATAATTTTTATGCTAAACTTTTTTGCTCTAAATTGTTTTTAATGTTTCTTCAATATAAATAACCAAAATGATGTTTGAACACATTGATCCATTACCACTTTGATAAGAACATTCATGAGTGGCTTCATCAAGTAGTTATCACAATTTGCTTTGGGTACTTCCACTGTATGGTTATATCTCGATGTACATCTTACTTGTTTAAGATATGTATTTACGTAGATTTGATAAGTTCTTAAAATTATTGTGTCTCTGGTTACAGAGAGAATTTACCGGAAGAAAAAAAATGTAATATTTTCAAAACAACAAATTAAGTTATTGTCTCTCTATAGAAGTTTGGAAACAAATTAAGTTATATAATATTTTCACAAAAAAATAAATAAATAAGTTATAGACTTTCACGGGACGGAACATTCAAAGTGAAGTGTTATGAATTATTTTAAATATTGATGTCCTTATCATTAATAGATTCAGTTAAAATTTGATTAAATGAAATTGATTATAAATCAGTTATGGATCTGTTATTTGATTTAATTCATATATCTCATCATTTTCTATTAGAAAAATTATTTTTAGTAATTATTTATTTTGTCTTTAGTATTAATAAAATTAACCGCTAATATATTTATTGGTAATTCAACATTTTTATACTTTATATATCCCTCAAAGGTTTTAATAGAAGTTACAAAAGTATATAATTATCATTATAACAAGTAATAATAACGATAAATATATAATTAATACAAAAACAAAAATTAAATAAGATATATAGTAATTATTATATTATTGTCACTAAAAATTTGTTATTAAAATTGATTTTTGTTGCCGTGATTTGAGTATAAATAGACCTTTTGAATTATTTTGATATAATTAATAACATTATATATCTCATTTTCTATATATTTTTCCTACTGTATGTATTCTATTATATGCTAGTTGTTATATTTCACTATAGAACCATCGTTTGTTTGGGCTTGGTGGTCTATATATTCAAACTATCTAGAAAACATTAGAGAAGAAAGATTGAAGAGTAGTTGCAAATCTACTTTATTTACTGTTTTACTCTTTTATTTTATTAAGTTTAGTTTATTTTAGTTTTAAGTTATTTTTCTCATTAAATTCTCAAAATGGTTTCTTAAATTGATGGCTTTTATGATTTTAGTCTTTTAAATTTAAAATTTATTATGTTGATCCTCGAGGTTTAGTTCTTGGTACTAATTGGTCCTTAGACTCTTATTAGCATTTAGTCAACGAATGAAGTGTTGAGGTGACTCTAATTTACCACGTTAGACACAGGACTAAACGGCATCGTTTCGTTTTAGTGTTTAAATAAGACAAAATGAGAAGACAAAGAAAAATTTATATGATGTACAAATTATTTTATCTTTTTTATTCTCCAAAACGATTTCATTTTTACCTGTTTAAGCGGTAAAATAAAACGTCATTTAACCTGTGTCTAGCATAGCATGTTAGCATTCTATTAGTTAATTCAATGTCAAAAATAATAAAAGGATTAGACGAATATAGTGTCTAAAGCTGGATTTCGAGTATCAGTATAGTGACTTTTAAATATAATAAATTAAAATAGTTGAAGTCGTGAATCTCGAAACCACGGTAGCGATTTAATTTGTTTTAACTCAATGCTTCTATAAAATAAGTTCATCCTTAAACAAAGATGTATGTATGTATAACAACCATGAAAGCAAAAATGGATTAAGGAATAATAAGATGATAATATCATACCTGAATAAAGATGGAATAGCAATAAAATAACGATGAGTAAAACAAAACAGAAGAACAGAGTTAAGTAAGGCATAGTAGCTAGGTTCGAGTACTAACTTTAATGCAAAACGCCGTAGTCCATTTTGCGTTCTTCAGAGATGCTCATGATGTTTGAGCCTATCAATTGGGTATGCTTGGTGTGCAAGTATGAGTTCGATCTTTAACAATAGTTGGGAGGCAAGTTTAGGAGGTGGATTATTAAATGTATCAAAATACTAAGAGCACAATATATATATATATATAAAACACAACTGAGGGGTTTTGTTTCTCTTGTTTTCCTCTAACTTCACTCAAGTCTTAGTGGAAACAAGTAATATAATAATTTTATATCTTCTATTATATATATTGCTTGAAATATATGATACAATACATAGATTCCACAAAGGATACATTATTGGTAATTTTAATGTTTGTCTAAAAATAAAAACTGGACGGGGTGTGCCTTATATATTCATTCGTTTTATTTGGTCTTATTATAGGCTCCGTTTGGTTAATGTCCGTGTCCATCAGAGACACGGTGGTACGTGTATACCGTTTGTTTGCTAAGACAAAATTTTAAAAGACACGGTTACACACAGATGCACATAAAAGACATGTATTTAGTGTATCTTTTTCAAGCTGTGACACTAAGACACAATCTATGAGACACAGATTTTTCCAATTCTATTCCTAATTATTTTTAAAAATTCTAACCATTGTCTTTTATCTTTAACACTTGAGTTGTTTTAGTTTGGGGATAAAATGGATTTTTGAATTAAATACATGTGTCTTGTGTATTATCACCAAACATGTTATAAAATTTGTGTATCTTTGTGTTCATGTGTATTTGTGTCTTTGTGTCTATGTCTCTATTTTTTTGAGACAACAACCAAACACTGCCATACGTACGCTTAGGGTCCCAAGGTCATTAACCATAATTCACATAAAAATGATGTATGTTGAAATGGTACATTCGAAATTCCAAATGAATTCTCCGGTATAATTTTACTAAGTCTATCTTTGACAACATGTAGCGCTCTCAGCTTGCTCTATCTACTACTGCTTCAAGTCTTACTTTCACGACTGGGCTTCTCAGTGTTTGGCCTTCCAACGGGGGAGCTTATTAGGAGAGATACCTAGGTAAGGCGCCCAACTTACACTAGGGAATGTCCTTACCTTGTGAGAAGTGCCTAGCCTTTTAACAAAGGTTCCTTACCAAGAGGCTTTGTGAGATGCCTTATTTATGAGATCATGGAAGAAGGTGCCTTACTTAGGAGGTGCCCAATCTCTTAGTGGAGGTGGCTTGCCTAGGAGGCATTGCAAGATGAAAGATTCTATACATCATTGTTTATAGTTTGCTATACTTGTAATTATATTATTTTGAATTAGTCTCGGAGATTCCAATTAAAAAATCATTGTTAACATTAATCTAAATATATTTGATTTGCACCTCATCAGCTAATATAGGCATTGCTAACTTAATGCATAAGTCATCCGTTAAATATGTTAATTGGACATATTAGAGAAAAGGTTACCTTTTATATAGAAAAGTACCTAATTAAGTTGATGGATATAAGGTTAGGTGTGGTGAAGACGAACACCCGACGTGCGTCGACAGTGGGCCCTATTCAATATGTGAAAAAAACGAGACTGGTACTTAAAAAGACATTTTAACGCCTAAGTCAGAAGAGTTAGAGAGATATGAAAATTAGGGTTGAGTGTGTCATACCGAGGGAACTGCAAGGCTTTTCATTAGGTAGTGTGTTTGCTGGTAAATTGAGAAGGGATCTCCTCCCTTATTATGGCTATATCTTTCTCTATTTGAGTAGGGGTGGCAACGGGGAGGTAGGGGCGAGTTTTGCTCTCCTGTCCTGCCTTACAATAATTCGTATAGAATCCGTCCGACTCTTACCAGTAGATAGTAAAAGGTTGAAACCTAATCCGTCTTTGTGGGTATCCGTTCCGTTCCTACCTGTTCCTATAATTATTAAAATTCAATAAATAAAATTAAATTTTAAAATTTATATAACCTTCATAACATACATAATATAAATTAAAGTAAAAATTTAAATATGATACAATATTAATTATTTTACTAATTATTTTATATATATTACACATATTATATATTAAAATTATATATATTATATATATATATATCGGGATGGATAGAGACGGATATTACCTAAACCCGACTCCGCCCCTCCTTGCTAAAAACTCGCCCCGATGCAGGGTGGGTAATTATCCATCCCGAGTGAATAAGAACGGATTGGGTATCCGTGGGTTCAGACGGTGTTACCATCCCTATATTTGAGGGATCTACTTGAAGCCAGTGGACATCATACTGGGCCATAATTGGGTCATGGCCCATTAATTTGAAATTGAGCTAAAGTGGAACCTAATATGAATTTTTTGAGTCTTTCTGTGACTCCTTTATTTGAAAAAGATCAGAGCCATTCAAGTATAAATTGTTTGAATTTGATTTTTTAATTGGGAATTTTCTTATCAATTCACTTATGTGTCATGAATTATTAGTTTCTAAGTAAACTATATTTCGATATTATTATCTTATGTGTCCTGAATTATTTTTTTATAGGTAGAGTATAATTTTCAATATTATGAGCCATATGACTCTTTGGATGAATAGATGTATTGTCTGTTTAGTAAATTGTAAAATGCTCCCTGTTATTTTTTATGCTTTTTAGTTACCGGCACTGATTTTAGTTCCATCCCAACAAATTAATTGGTAGGCAATTTATTTGTTCCATATATATCACGGCGTGACGTTAATGATCTATTTCATATTATTGCCAAAAATAACGTATAATTTATATATCTTAGATTACTATTCATACTTGTAATATAAATTTATTAAAGATACTGTAACTTCCATTATTTATTTTGGCTTTGGGTATATTATGCATTTATGTATGTTGGAAGACAATTTTCTCTAACCGTGTGTCATGATTTAAGTTTAATATTGTGATAGGGCTCGTTTGGTTCATGTTCATATTCACTAGAAACATAGATATAGTGAAATGTGTATACTGTTTATTTGTTGAGACATAAAATTTTAATGAACACGAAATGTACATAAAATATATGTATTTTGTGTATCTCTTTCAAACTGTGACACTGAGACATAACCTATGAGCTATGAGACAAATTTTTTAAATTTTATTCTCTACCCTAACCCCATCATTTTTCTCTTTTTCTCCAATTCATTCTACCTTCCTACCTCCATTCTACATCCGCCTTCTCCTTCTACCATTGTCACCCCCACCGCTACCGGCGTCGCGACCACCTCCCTCCTTTGTCCGCCTCTCTTTTGCCTTCTCTCTCTTCCTCCGTCGCCTCCCATCTCCTTCTCACCGTTATTGTCGTCACCATCGTTGTGCCGCTTCCCTCTCGCCCTCCGTCATCACCGTCGTCGTGCTGCCTCCAGATCTTCCTTGGCCCGCCTCTCTTTTCCGTCGCTTGTGTCGATGCGTCTGTTGCCTCACCTTGCCTCCAGATCTACCCTCATCCACCTTTGTTGGCTCGTGCCGGCGTTAACGCTTCCATTGCTTCTGTTGGCTCGTGCCAGCGCTAACGTCTCCGTTGTCTCTTCCTGTATATAGATCTGTCTTCACTATCTCTATATCTGTTTTTCAAATTGTGTTTACTTCATGTATTTTTTTTGTCTCCCATTATTCTTTCTCATTGGATATATCTTGTTCAAGTTTCTTTTTTTCTTGAATCTCTGTTTTAATTTTTTATATATAAAAAAGAACTATTGATTTGATTATTGGATTAAAGATTTTGATGATAGTTCATAGTTATTTAGACTGAGGTTGAAAAATTCATGGCAATAATGGTGGAAAATAATACTGATAATGGTGTTGCAGTAACAGGAGTAAATATGATATTTGGTTCATATCAATGGGTCATGTACATCATCATAAAAAAAATTGTCTATATTGTGTCTGTCTTACTGTGTATTTGTATCTATGTATTTGTGTCTCAAAGACATTATTCAAACACTGCCTATATGTATTTTTTACTTTCTTCCGACAGTTTCGTCTGCACTTCCTTCCAGCAGCTCCGCCCGCGCTTTCTTCCGGTAGCTCCGCCGCGCCTCTCTCTTCCCTTATCTTCCTCTGCATTGCATGCGCCTCCATGCGCTCTCTGAAGATCGTTGCTTGCGCTCTCCCTCAAGCGCACATATCCTTTTCTGTTTCTACCGCTGACAGCCCTAGCTCCATCTCTCTCTTCCTCTGCCTCATGGAGCCACACTCATGTTCATCTACGTTATCGCATCGCACGTGTCTTCCTCAACCATTTTATCGGAACTTATCTAAGTTGTGAATTATTGACATCTTTCATCCACCAGCTTGCAGTGGCGTATTAAACCACTCTTCTACATTAGTCCACATGAGCCCATGACAACAACAAAATAATCTCACACCAATCTATAAATTTAACCCAACAGAATACATAAATTCCACCACAATTTTAGCTTTTATTGTTCTTATGTTAGTTTTATTTTTTATCTTATCTTTATTTATTATCCTATATATCTTCGTTACAAACTTCCAATGATGTGCATGGCAGCTCAACCAAAATCTTTGTCTAACATTGCATTTTTCCTAATTTATTCTCCGCTGGGAACTAATCTCTTCTACTTTCGGAATTTTCTTCTCACGGTCTCTATCATACTTTCTACCAGTTACCATAACATTTAATCATTTATGAATATCTCAACTTTATCTTTCATATTTTGCCGAATTCTTTTGCCCTTATTTCGTGCTTAATTAAACTTATGTATATAATAAGATCATACTAACATCTAAGAGAAACATAGCTTAGCCCTCCAATTCTCACTCACCGTTTCCCCAAGCACTTATACAGCTAAGTAAAATGTTTACAACCCAAAGTCATAATACGAGTTTTATAAATACACAATATTATATTAATGAAGATGATGATGATGATTTACAAAGGCTCAAGAAGAGGAAGAGAAGGCGTCAATGATGGTAGTGTGAAGTGGGTCACTCAAATGAGTAGCCCAATTGTTAAGTGGGCCTTTCCCAGTTACAGCAGCCTGGACAGCAAAGCCCAAAAAGGCAACCATAGCAAGGCGAGCATGTTTGATCTCAGCCAATTGAAGCGTGGCCTTCTTCTCAGGGTCTTCAGCAAGGCCCAATGGGTCAAAGAACTTACCACCTGGGTAAAGCCTCTTCTCTGGGTCAAGCTCTGCATTCCTCTGGAACTCTATGTATCCAATCACTAGAACTTCAATCCAAATCAATGTGGTAAGTGAGAATGGAAGTGGTTGACCTAGGTATTGTGACCCTTCTATTAGCTCCACCTGAAAGTCAAGCAACTCCAATTAATTAGACCTTAGATCTAGTTTTAGATGTAACTATCTAAATTTATTGTTTAGTCATCTTGTAATACCTTAGTACACCATCAATTCAATTTGAATTCCAATATTTAATTTATAAAGTATTAGTTCTTAAAATAAATAAAAGACATTGCGATTGTCTAGATCTTAGGTTAAATTTCATATTGACTATTTTTTTCATCAAATATTGTTACAAAAGGTAATCATTAACATTCTCAAACAAAACATAAAATCAAAATTATATATATGCTACACTAGCATAGTAAAAATCTAGGATAAGGTATATTTTTTATTTCTAAAATTTGATAAAAGTTTTAAAAATACTTTTAAGTTTTATTTTGTTTTAATTTTGTCCCAAAAGTTTTGAATTTGCATCAAATATATCTGACCACTATTCTTATGAAATTGTTGTTAAATTAGTTTAGCCACCAAGAATATATTTGATGCAAATCGAAAATTTCTAGAGTAAAATTGAAATAAAATAAAACTTAGAAATATTTTTAAAACTTTTGTCAAATTTCAGTGACAACACACATTTACATGTATGAAAGACATATTATATAATCTAAATAATGGAATAACAAGTCCATTTTACAGGAATATATGAATACAGAGTACAAATACATATTATATAACTGAGAGTACAAATACATGTATAATTATTCATTTCAATATATATATAGATTTTACCATTATGTGTCATTGTGTCTTAAGAATATAAGTTAAATATATCATAAAAAAATATTTTAATATTATTTATTATTTTTATAAAAAAATTCTATTTTCATCATAAATAACATTAAAATATTTTTGTATAGTATATTTAACAGAATAGCGAAACCCATGTGTATATATATACATATTCAAAAAGTAAATAGATAATACATACCTTGCCAGCATCCTGCCATGTAATACCGGTGAGCCATTCTACTGTGAGAGCACCAAGAGTGGCCAACATAGCCCACCTTCCATGTATGAGTTCACACTCCCTGAACCTTTGGAGTCCAAAAACCTCACTGTATGGCTGAAATGGCGTTGCCTTCACGTCTGCCACTTCCGTCCTCGTCCCAATCACGTCACCTGCAACGTTCTTCGCTAAGTTCTGATCAAGGGAGTCTAGGTCAAACTGGAGATACTCTGCCGGCTTTCCTAGGCCAAATGGATCGAACCCATAATCACCTACGAGGCTACCATCTAGATACTCTGGTGCCTTTGCACCAGGGTACCAGAGCGGCCTATCTGAAGTGGGTTGTCTAGAACCTTTTTTGGCCGGACTACTTTTCTTAGATCCAAAGCCAAATCGGGCTTGTACTCTACCTGAACTGGCATATGACTCTGGTAAACGTGTTCCAATAAAGGAAGATGCAACCGTTGTCATTGTTATTGAAGACATGGTTATATGCTTATGGGAGCTTATTGTTATGAGAAGTGTTGGACCTGGAATTAGGGACAGAGTGTGTTCTGAAGTGTGAAATGAGGTGTGTCTTCTACACAGAGATTTTGGAGTTGTATTTGATAGTGAAAGTGATCTAGGATAATCTAGAAGCGGAAATGAGTGACTGTTAGATTTTGAAGAATATCCATCTGACGGTGGAGATGAGGTTGAGGCTTATCCGCATGCTTATCTGGTGGTAATATATGGGGGCCACAGTGAGACCTGTTTGCTGCTTTAAGATGGTGATTGTTCCTGTGGTATAACTTGTGGCTTTGGTTGGCTTACTTTTCAGATTTCTAACAAAAAAATCTTATCTTTATTTATCTACAGATATAACTTAGCATTTGAAATTTAATTTTAGAACGGTATATAATACAGCTTTAATATAAAAAAATTATATAAAATCTTATTGGTCTATTATCACATGCAAAAAATATTTGATTTAATTATTTAATATTTCAAAAATTATGTATATTTGTAATTTTGATTAAACGAGAATGAAATTTTTTTACTCAATAAAATTGTTTTAGGATATTTTTTTTAATTGGTTAAAAAATTAGAAATATCATTCTTTTAACTTAATCTAAGATTCTAAACAATATTTCTTAGTAAATGAGTGGTCCGTTGATTTATTTACACAGTTCCAAATTTAAATTTGAGAATTGTAATATTTTTATTTTACATTTCATGTTAAATAAGTAAAAAATATTCTTTTTAATAGATAGGCAACGAGTATCCAAAATTCATGGAAAAATATAAAACATCATATACAAATATTTGATATAGCAGGTCACAGTAACTTTAATTATTTCTCACATAAAAATATATAAATGTTATAAAAATGAGTAAAGTTTTATATGCACATTTTTTTTATATATTTTTTAATTTTGATAAAAAAAATAAATAAAAGATTAAAAAGTAAAGAATTTTATTCTTTTATATAAAAAAAAAAGTATAAATATCATTTCATAATGTATTTTTTAATATGTTCCATGAATATTACAACAAGGTACTCTCTTATAAAATTAACAATTTAAATAAATTATAACTCTATAATATAAATAATGAAAAAAAAAAGTAAATTCTGGTTTGAAACTTATTTAAAAATCACTCTACTGAATTAAGTCTGTAAAAAATATTATTAAATAATTTTTTTTCAAATATGTTATTGTAAAAAACACATGTGGTCTTAAAATATAAAAGTAAAATGTGTACCAATAGTACTTATTAAGTTTATTGCTTAGATGGAAAAGCACTTTCGTCACTAATCAAGTTAATTTCATAAAAATCATATTCTACTAATACATCTAAATTAATATTAAATTTTAAATGAAATGATATTAACACAATTTTTCTTTTTAATATATATAAAATTTTCATGTTGGGTAGTGAGTACATTCCAATTTTTACAATTTTTCTTTCAAAAAATAATTTTATATTCTTTTGTATGCCTATTAAGGCACAAACATGTACTGTGCACTATAATTGTCACAATATGGTGAAAAAATTTTAAAGTGTACTCTAAAATCTAAAATGATCAGATATTATTTAAAAAAAAAATAAT
Organism: Arachis hypogaea; assembly: GCF_003086295.3. Taxonomy (NCBI): domain Eukaryota; kingdom Viridiplantae; phylum Streptophyta; class Magnoliopsida; order Fabales; family Fabaceae; genus Arachis; species Arachis hypogaea. Next base: position 103,706,344 of record NC_092047.1, read on the forward strand.
GAAGATAAACAGCTATAATTGTCATTATAATATTATTAATTTTTTAATGTAAAAATTTTAGTTTTTTTTTATTTTCATAAAAAAATTCATGATTGTCTATTGTTTTCCTAGACTGCATTTAAAATAGAGACTAAAATTGAGAACCACTGAACACTCCTATTATATTTCAAAGCACTTCGCCGCTCAGTCCTGCCTTACACATGGAAGCCAGAAATTATACTTTAAACCTTTTTCATGTATTACCCATGCAATTTTTTTTATCGGTCAGACTTAGTAAATAACAAGCTTTGAATACGTATAACGGAGTTCAGAACCTTATTCAAATAGTTATAGTTTTTTCGAACCTATAAAACCTAATTTAAAGACTACGATTTTTTTTGGGGGTGCGGTAAGATAATTAAAAAAGCGACAATTTATTCTGGCAAGCTTATTTGACCATCCTCTCTTAACTCGTCATGAATTTCAAGTAACTCACAAATTAGCAAAGATATTAGTGTTCATTCTCAACTCCCATATACAATTCCTATTATCCTCGCCTATGATACGATGTAATGCATTACGTATAATTATAGAATTAACTCGTCCACATAAAGCTAATTGACCACCACTTTTATTCCTAAAGTACACAAATAATGTAAGAACAAAAATCAACATGATATTTTCATGTCTCGACCTCATTGTTTGATAGAAAAAATAATACAACTCCTAATTCTTTGTGATCTATCCATTATCTCTTATAAAAGTAATCATATCACATTAACTTAATACAAATCATAAACATAAAATAAATACAAAATAAATTTAACTAATCTCAATCAATTAGTCTAAGATGAACAAAATTACATTTGGATAATCATATGTTCTAGATGTATGTAAAAGACAAGGCTTAATGAGTGTAAAAATTCAAAACAAACACTACAAGAAATACCGTCGGATTTAGCATCGTACATTATTAGCGTCGGCTTTACCGACGAATTCACTGATGATTTTGACATGAAATTTGTTGGGCCAAATAGTTACCGGAAGATTCCAATTTTCAACGGTAAATTCGCCGGTAATACTTGGAGGAAAAATTCGGGAAATAGGCGCAAAGTGTTGCATGAGATTTACCGTTGGAGAAAGCCGCCGGTAAACCCATTTTAGTGAAACGCTGTGTTTGCGAATGAGTTACCGTCCGACAGTAATAAGCCCTAAAATTCAAAGCACGAACCCTTCTCCCTTTTCAATTCGAAACTACTCTCTCTCTCTCTCTCTAACCTCTCTTCTCCCTTTCTCGCTCTCTCTAGCCGTGTCTCCCGCTGACGTCGTTAGCCCCACCGCTGCCGCCGCCGACGATGCCTCCCTCCTCTCCTTGCACCTCCTGTTCTCCGTGACGTCTCCATTGCAACCGCCATTGTGAACCCTAGCATTCGTTGTAGTCGTCGCTCTTCTCATCACCGACGATCACCATTCTTTGCGTCACCAGCTTTGTCATCCGCTACCAGGTCTAGCTTCGTCGTCGTCCGCCAAATCCAGGTTAGTAAGGTTCCCACCAATTTTTATTATCTTAAATCTAATTTGTATATTGTTTTGTTGTTTGTTCTACTATTGTTATGCTATTTCTCTAAAATTATTTTCGTTTAAAAGAAGAATGGAAGTATAAGCCTTTGACCTGTGAGGTAGATGGGTTGATTTCAAGTTAAGATTTTGTGTTGATGAATGATTATAGAGATTAAAAAGAATATGTTGCATTATTTGAATTGTTAGTAATTAGTGATATTTTTATTTTTTGTTCTTTCTTCATCTTAAATTTGTTGATGATTGCAACCTTACATCATGACAAGCAAAGTGCAGTTTTAATTTCATGTTTCTTGAAAAAAATCGTTGAAATTTGAAATGGACCATCCATCCATCCATCCATTTTGAGCTACCCATTTTTCAAGATGTATTAATATAATACTAGCATTATGTATAACATTACAACTAAGTCTAAATTGCTGATGTTTGCAAGGAAAATGTGTTATCTAAAAATGCCTGTTGTGTGTGGCAATGGTATTTAATTATCTAAGTCTAAGGGTAATTTTGGTTGCAGGTAAAAATAGAGTGAAATTCCTATAAAGAAAATGGGCTAAAATTTTTTCATGGATGAGTTTCAGTGTGTAGATTTTAGCTACGAAGTTCATCCATGGAAATTTTCACTATCCAACTGAACATAACTTATCCAGTTCCTTTTAATTTGCAATAATTTTACCATGGTATACTTTTTTTGTTGTTGCATTCATCCATTAAAATAATCATGTGTAGTTTCAAAGCCACGTTCTTATCATTCAGTCCAACAATTTTGATATTTAGTAGAAAAGTTTTGTCTCCCTATTATATGCAATATTATCAATAACTTCATCAATTCAAAACAACCATTTCCATGCTCCTCGCTCTCTTTTACTTGGTTAAAGATTTTACAATGCTCTTCTTTGATTGAAATTTCATTTCCACTTCAAGTGACTAATATAATAATATGAAATCACATATGCAAGCTTTATTATCAATGTTAAAGGAGCTCAATACTTTATTCCATTAGTTGATTTATTGCTGCTATTTGTGAAATTCTTCTGATCAGCTTATACTTGCTATTAGAAAACAGTAATAAGCTTATAATTAGTCTTTCTCTAATTCTTATTATTAATTAGACTTTATATCTCTCTCGTATTTAAAAGGTATTTTAGAAATTGGTACTTTCTCTGTTGATCAGATCTTGAATCTTTTACCTTTTTGGCCTGCTCACCTATGTTCTCATTATTGCAAGGCCTCTTAAGTTTTTCCTATCTGATCAATCTATTTTAGCATGGTTGTTCCACTGACTGATTGTGATGAACTGTGAAAGATGTCTTGTTACTTGTTATCTTTGATCAACTGGTAATTAATCTTTTTTATTGAACCAAATAATTTATTGTATGTTGACTGATGCTATGGATTGAGATTGGTTGGATTGTGGGAACTGCAAAGGTGGTTATATGTCCAATTTTAGGGGAGGTTATGTCCAATTTTTTCGAGGAGTTTGTTGAATGATTCGTGTAGTTAATATGTGCTGATTAGTGTTAATAAAACATTCTTTTTGCAGATATGATGACAGGTAGTAGAGGTAAACCAAGTGGGTCTCATGGTCGTGGTAGAGGGAGAGCTTCCACCGAATTTCCTACAACTATTCAGCCCTTGCCCTCTACCCCAACTATCCCTTCGACCCCTGTGACATCATAGACAGGTCTAGCAGACCAGCAGTTCATCATAGTCTCAAACCCAAACTACATGCCTCCTTCTACTACGCCCCCTGCATATCTAGTGATAGAGTCCGCAGTGGGTGATTCTTGCAGTGCCCCCTAGCAGGATGCCCCTCCACCACTGGCCGTCATCCGGCTAAGGATTTGGCCTGATGACATGCAGGCAGGAGTATACACAATTTTTTAATCTTAAGTTTATACATTTCTATGTATTTGTTAATTTTAGGTTTTTTCTCTGATAGGTTTGCACCAAATCCCAATGCTTGCACACAAGAGATCTCTGAGGTCATTAAGTCGATGTACGACCACCCGTGGCCGACCTACACACAGATCTCGGCTGAGACCAGAGATCGATGGTTTCAGAAATGGGTGGTAAGAGCCAAATAATGTTGAATTAATTAACTATATTTGAACTATATTTTATTTCGACTAACTAATTTTGTTGAATCATTTTGTGCAGTTGAAATTCATATGGGATGCGGAGCATAATCTCATTATCAGGAAGATCTACGACCACTGAGAAGCTAAACGACTTCAGCAGATGATGAGCGACGTTCGTAAGGGGCGCGACCACCTAACGTCATGGATCCATCCAGTTATCAAGAAGGAACTGGAGGCCTACTTTAGGTATGATGAGGGGTTCAAGCGTCGCCGTCTGACGAACGTCGCTAACAGGGCTTCGCCCAGGTTGTCGAAGTATACTGGTTGGTCGGCAACCTTCATGAAGACGAAGAGCAGACTGGTAAGAATTTTGTCATTATTTAATTTTTTAGTAGTTACTTGAATTATTGGTTAATTTTTTCATTTATTTTATTGGTAGATATATTAATTTGTAGTCTAAGTTGTTAAACCGTGAAGCGACACTGGCGGAGACTTTTAAGTATGCCCATACGCTGAAGGCCAACAAAGAGAGATTTATTTATGAGCGGCCTGCGGCCAATTTTGTGAGTCTATTAATCCTAAGTTTCAAATTTATTTGGTTTAAAGTCAATTAACTGATATCCTAATCATGACATGGTTTCAAATTTCTGTTGGAGGCCGCGACCCAAAAATCTTAGCTGCCTAGTGGGAATGATGAAGCCGGCCCCGAGACCTCAGTGGTAGTTCCTGATAGGGTTTGGCGCGAGACTGCCTCTGAACCCCATAAGAATCGCCGCTTCGGGTTGGGGTCGTTCTTCTCCAGTGGCCTCCGCTCCTCCGAATTGGTGGCTTCCTCTTACTCTGCCACCAGCCTTGCCAATCCCTAGGAAGTTGTCGACTTGAGGGAGGAGGTGCAGAAGCTGACACAAGAGCTTCACCAAGAAGTGGAGCAGTCTGAGCAGAGGTACAACCACCTTCTTGCATGTGTACGAGGAGTCGTTGCTATCATCTCAGACCTGACGTAGAAGCTAGAGCATCTAAATCGGTTACTAGAGCCGATGGAGGCGTACAACCAGCAGATGCGCTGGAGGCAGCAGCACTGCTGGTGGGACGACACTGACGTCAGCACCGACTCCGCCGCCTCAGCAGGGGGACCACGACGGCAACAACAACGAAGACGAAGATTACCGGGATCTATAGGGGTTAGGGTTTTATTTTTTGTTTGTTTACTTCATTGTATTCTATTTATGTGATATTTTATTGTATTCAGACCATTTATTTTTAATAAAATAATTTGTTGATTTTTGCTAATTTTAAATTTATGCTAACAATTTTGTTAATCAGAGTTTTAATTTGTCTATTAATTGTGGCTTAACTGTGCCAAAAAAATAAAAAAATGTTACTGTAGGATTTATCGTCGGATAAATCCAACGGTAACTTGGCACCTTAATACGTGAAATGGTGCCAAAGTTACCATCGGATTAATCTAGCGGTAATTATCAACTCAGTCTCGACAAATCCATTAAAAATACCGACAAAAAATTTGCCGGTAATTAGTGTTGGACAAAAAATCCGCCAGTAAGCAGTTTCTGGCGATGTTTATACCGTCAACTCCAGGACAATGGTAAATCCGACGATATTCAACATTTTTTTGTAGTGAAATAACTATTACATCCACAAATAAAGACTAAAAATTAAACAACTAGTGAAGATCACTCACAAAATTATTCAGTTATAGCTAATATATTTAAATTAATTACAATTGCCTTCAAGTCACAGTGGTTATAAACTAACTGTTTGAGTTAACTTCAACATTGTCATGTAATTATACATAGAGTTTCTAGTTATTGCAACAATTATATTATTACTATTGACCGTAAAGTTTAGAAATATATTGTTCATCTTCAAAGAAATTAAATTAAAGATACCATAATAAAAGATGATAAAGATATTAGGTTGACTAGTTATGTGTACAATTTATTTTTGGAGAAGAATTAAAGTAATTAGCATTATATAGTTGTCCAGGTCCAGATTTTTTCAAGAAAGTGAGACAATGAAAACAGCATATGTTCAAGGAAAACAAAACAAAAAAAAAAATAGAGAGAATATTAACATAGCAAACCAAAAACACAAAGACAAAAATTATTTGAGTATGCAAAAACAATAAAGCCTAACAATTTACTCAAAGAAGATTATTTGAGAATCCAATTTAACAAACCATCTTTACTACACAAATGGAAGCTTACTTTTTGTCTATTATAAGGAGAAAAAATTCACCATCAAAGTAACAAATTGTTATCTGTGAGGTTGAGCTTATAGGCATTCTTAATCCTTTTTTCCATTTAACCCAAATGAAAATTTAAATGCAATACACCAGAACATTTGGCAGCCAATAGATTCATGAGCATATCATGTCCTCTAATAATTAGTTAAATTCAAGCAGAACTTGTCATATGTGGTAACCTTTCTACTGAGTCAACAAGCTAGGCTGGGTTTTATTATTAAGCAAGTAGAAAGTTGTGACAAATACTAACAGGAGAACTTCAACGAACTTATGAATCAAACATCGCTCAAAATTTTGTTGAATACCAACTAACTCAGTATAATTTAATTAGTTCTTCATCTGGGTATTTTTTTTAATCCGCTATAATTCTCTCACTCTGTGCCTTAATCCCGAAACAATGATTACAACATATAAATGCATGAAACCAGCAAAAATTTCCACTCACCATAGAATAGATCATGGCACTGAGATGAACATGGCGGATTAAGTCAAAAAGGAAGAACGTTGAAGAACATCTTTGATCATAAAGCGGATTTACAAGCAATGGTTGTAGATTCATTCTTTACTGGTCACAAATTAGGAAGGAGTGCTAATGGTAGGGCTGTGAGTGCTATTATTTTGGATAACAAGTTTTGGGATGATTGTTTTATTGTATGTAAAATCGTGGGCCCTTTGATTAAATTGCTAAGGATTGTTGATGCTGATGATAAATCATCTTTGGGATGTGTATATGAAGAAATGCTAAGGGCAGAAGATGCAATTAAAGAGATGTTTAAGCAAAACAAGATTGCATATCAGCCATACACAGATATTATCAACTCAAGATGGGACAAGCATTTGAAGAAAGATATTTATGTTGCAGCTTAATTACTTCCTGAATCCTATTGTCTTTTTTGGTGAAAATTATAAAGAAGCACCTGATGATGTTATGCGAGGTTTACTTGATCTTGTTACCTTGTATTGCAAGTGTAACAATTTGGATTCAATTGAGGTAATGAAAGAAATACATTTATATAGAGATCGGAAGGAAAGCTTCGATATACCAAAAGCTATTCGAGCTGTAACAAAACTTAAGCCTGGTAAGAATATTTGTTTAATTAGTAACTTCTTTTATGCTTTCATTTTCTTAATTGATATCTACTAATATGTTATGGTTTTATAATTGGCAGATGAATGGTAGAGGTTGTTCGGTATTTCTGCTCCATATTTACAAAAGATAGATATTCGCATTCTTAGCCAAGCATCTGCTTCTTCTGGGTGTGAGAAGAATTAGAGTCTTTTTTAACAGATTCATACAAAAAGAAGAAATAGGTTGGAGCAAGACAGACTGAATGACATTGTTTATGTCACTTATAGTTTGCGTCTTAAATCCAGGTAATATATGTTTTGTGCAATATCATATTATTTCATATATAATCCTTATGATAATAAATGTGTATTAATTTTTTATATATTGTATTTAATTTTTTAGGAAGGAAAAAGAAAAAAGAAAGAAAAAGATACAATATGATCCAATTGATTATGACTGCATCAATTTAGTTGACTTTTAGGTGACGGAAGAGGTTGTAGAGAAAGAGCTTGATCTTCCTAGTAATGTGGATGACTTATTGCGTGAGTATTATAGTTTATTTTCTGATGATTTATTAGAATGTTGTTAGTTTTTAATATAATGATCACACGCGAATTTTATTAGGTGATATTGATGTTGATTTATATTACGGTAATAGTAGTGGTCTTTATACTGCATCTCTTGATTCATCTGCTCAAGAGGGTGAAAATGAAGGTGAAAATGGCCCCACCGAAACAAATCTATAACAAGATCTTGTGGATTTTGATGATTGATAAATCTTTATGATATTTAGATATTTCTTTTCACTATTTAACTTTTGAGATTGTATTTTGATAAGATCATATGGATTTGGTTGACGACATTTTATGTAATATTTTAAATTTGGAAGATATTTAAGATTTATATTGGACTATAATTATATTTTATGATGTTTATTTATAATTTATTTATTATTTTATTCTAAAACGGTTCTTCCAATTGAACTACTTATTAAACCGATTGGACCAGTAAACTGATAAACCAGTAAAGAGAGCAGTTTGATGACCGGTCTGATTTTTTGAACATCAGTATAGCTCGATGTTGTTGAATAAAAAAGACAATATTAAACTATTAACTATGTCCGCGAACTCAATATAAAACTCTTATCACTTCTTAAGCCGCAATTTTTTCATAACGATCAAACATAGTACATATGCGCTTGTCGCATTTTAGCCAAAAAACTTGATATCTTTCTATTTCCATCTAACAAAATAAATCGACACCTCACTATTCTTATGCTTAATTAGTTTCAAGTATCCTAATGTTCACCATAATAAAACCTTTAACCTCACTCATGTAAACAATTATAATATACATCGTGTTATGTGTTCATTAAACATTTAAATTAAGTAATAAAATAAAAAGAAGTTAAGTGGTTAATTTGAAAATAAGCAACTTGATAGAAGTTGATTTCAATGGAAAACTAAATCAGAATTCAATCATCTTTCCTTGCCAATAAAGTTCTTATTTTCCACTTACCATCAAGAAAAGAACCGAAAAAGAAATAAGATTAAATAAGGCAAAAGAATTGAAAACATGAATGCTCCATATTAACACCTATTATTTATATAATTAATGCTCAATATAAAAATGAATGCTTCGTGTGGCAGTGTCGTTCGAAACCATTTAAGTAGGTTCATAAAGGCCTTCTCGTATAATCTAGGAAGCTGCTCCATAATGTACGCTAAATTTTGGGCCATTGTCAAAGCGTTGCAAATTGCTACGTCAGAAAATTTCAAAAATATCGTCATATAATCAAACTCCTTGATGACCATAAATTTCATCAAAGATGGCTCACCTCTCCACCACTTGTGTAGTGCTGCTCTCCTTAAAGATATTCGTAACATGGTAAACCTTATCTAGCTGGCCTATCGAAATTATACTCTCCAAAAAGATAACTCTATTACTGAAATTCTAATAAAGAAGGGTCATGATTTACCTTTTGACCTCCATACTTTTGAGCTACTCGGCCCTTAGACATCATACAAGCTTTGTCTTTTAGTTGCTTTGGCTTCCTTAGATTAAGAGGATGTAGTTAGTGTTGCCATTTTAATTTGTTGTTTGTTTTTTTTTTTTTTTTGTCTTTGGGGTTTTTGACCCCTATACCTACCAAAAAAAAGTAGTTATTATATCCTTAAAACATTCTTCATTATTATCTAAGGATTAGGAGTTTCATTCTTAAACTTAGCTAATTTCAGATTAATTTGTTTAGAAAATTTAAAGAAATTAAATATAAAAAAATTCTAATTAATTTTAAAAATAAAATTGATTTTATGTATTATTCTTAGCCTATAGTTAAAAATATGATTTAAGAGTATTCTATCTATTCTTCGTTGTCTATGCACATATGAAGATTTGATCTCTCCCCACTACAACAATATAGATTATTTTTGAGGGTTATAATGTGTAAAAGAAAATTAAAATTTGTCAAAAAAAACAAATTTTGACACTATTTTAACTATGAAAATATGTTAATAAAAATTTTGTCAAAAATAGTATTTTTAACATATAAGTGATTGTGAAAAAATTTAAATCTTATTTTGATAAATATTGGCTGTCAAAAATAATTTGTTAGAAAATTTTGAGAACATATTTTCTGTGATACTTATTAATTGTCAAAAATATTATTTATTTTGACACTTATTGACTATAAAATATTTTCAACAAAAAATTTTAACAAAGAATGAAATGAGATCTTGAAACTAAAGAATAAATTGAGATTTTGAAGATAAAGAATGAGTAGTATAATCCTAAACTGAGAGCAGCGTGATGTCAAAATTAACAGAGCCCAAAGAAAAAGAAAAATAGTGGAGTAAATTGAAAATAAATGAGTATCAAAATTGAGGAGTAATTTTCTACGGTCAAATTATTCATCAAGAAAACATAGAAAATTTGACATTTGTGATATTTGTTAAAAATATATATTAATTTTGACATTTAATTATGGTGTTAAAAAATAAAGTGTTAAAATAACTTTATTTTCTTGTAGTGCCCTGTTGAAATGTTTATTGGGTCTATTAATAGCTTGAATATCTTCCAGACATTTAGCCAAAATGTTTTCATCTTCATTTTTAATATTTACTTAACTAGCTAGGACCTTTTCTTGCATGGAGTCAGAATTCTTATTGTGTTCGACTTTGCCTGCACATATGTGATTATGGCTTATTCCAAACATTGCATTACCTGTGTTGTCATGCACTAGCAACTTGTTTTGCGACGACCATTGAATGAGGCAAATTAGCTGACCTTGTGTATTTGGACGTTGTGGAGTATAATTGGAAGCGATTTTTATATGGCTATTGAAATTTTTTTTGCGAATGGTGTGCTATCAAATAAAGCAAATTTAACATGGGTTAGTTTGGCTCTAAAGGAGGGAGAAAGAAATGATTTGGAAAACTTTAGGCCGATTAGTATGGTTGGTTATCTTTATAAGGTGATAGCGAAGAAGCTTACTAGTAGATTAAGGCCACTAAAGTCGGGGCTTGTTGGAAATGTACAAAACGACATTTGTAGAGGGAAGGAGGATTACAGATGGTGCATTAATATCATGTGAGGTGGTACATTGGTTTAAGAAGAAGGTTCCAGCATGGTGGATTAAATTTGACTTCCAGAAGGTGTATGACAGAGTTAGATAGAGTTTTGTTGATGTGGTGTTGGAGAGGGTGGATTTTGGTGATAAGTGATGGTCATGGATTCGACTTGCCTTTCGACTACATCCATGTCTGTTTTAGTAAATGATGTTCCAACTAAACCATTCTAATTATAGTCTGGTCTTAGGCAAGGGGATCCGCTATCTGTGTTTCTTTTTGTACTTGTTGGTGAGGTGCTAAATAGCATGATTGTGAGGCTACAGGACATTAGGTTTGTGAATCTACTTGAAGTGAGGAAGGAAAGGATCAAGCTGATACATCTACAGTTCGCAAACGACACAATTATTTTTTGCCGTTGCAATACAGAATCAGTCCACAAGTATAAGAGCCTTTGAAGGGATATGAACTTATGACGGGGTTAAAGATCAACTACAAGAAATCGGCATTAATAGCGCTAAATTGTAATGATGATCGGACAAGAAAAGCGTGTCAAATTTTAGGATGCAACGAGTTAACACTACCCATACGCTACTTGGGTACACTTTTGGTGACAAATCCAAAACAGGTTGAAACATGGAGGCTGATGATCAAGCAGGTGGCAGAGAGTTTAAAAGGATGGAAGGGAAAGTTCTTACCAAAAGTGGGGAGACTAGTGTTGATAAAGACGGTGTTGAATAACTTGTCAATGTATTACTTGAGCTTATTTAAGATACCAAAGGTTGTGGCAGCAAAGATAGTATCCTTACAACAAGCTTCTTTTGGAATAAGCAAGATGGGGGTAGAGGGTTGTCAACGGTGAGATGAGACATCTTCAAAGACCAAAAAATCTAGGTGGTCTAGGTGTAGGGGATGTGGATTTAAAAAAATACGGCACTTTTTTTTTTTTTATATGGTGGTGGCGTTTTGACAAAAAGGATTGTCCACTATGGAAAGAAATAGTTTGTTTATGTAATAGGGTGAAGCCGGATATGCCAATAGATGAGCAAAATATGGTTAAGAGCGGGGGCATGTAGTCGGATATAATGAACATTGGATATAATAATGGTTAAAGATTGAATGTGTCCCATAAACGATTGAGAGAACTGGCCAATTCTTTTTATTTATATAATAGCTCCCTGGACGCACGATACGAAAAAATCAAGATCACCCCTGATAAGATAATGGATGCCCTTGGCTTGAATACATCTGGTAAAAATCCCTTTTGTAATATATTCTATCAATAAAATTTTGGTTTTTTTTACATTAGTTCTGTGTTATTAAAATATTTTTGCTGTTGTTGTAGAGGATTGCTTTTCGAACAAAATTGTCTATAAAAAAAATCAATGAGCAGAAGAAAGTTGTTGAAAGCTTTAAAGGTTGTTCTTTATCATTTTTGACAAAGTCTTTGATTGACATGAATGTGGAGAAACCGAAAAATCAACTAAAATTTTAGAGTACATTCATCCTCTTCATCCAAAAGTGCTTCTTGTTGCCAACAACAAGAAACAAAATTTTTCCGGTTCACATGTCTCCCATTCTTCATGTGAACAATATACAAGAATAAAATTGGGCTGCTCATGTGCTCAACTTCCTGATAAAAGAAATTAGAGGGCACAAATTGCAAAACAAATATTTAATAGATGACAGTCTCTTTGCGCTCATGATCATATATTTTCATGAATTCACATACATGATAGGCCGGTGGATAAAATTCCTAGACCACGGTAGGTGCAACATTGAACAAGGAAGAAGCTCGTTAAAAGGATAGAATGTAAGGCGAAAGATAAAATGGTAACTCAACATAAATCATTCCTTTAAATTTTAGTGTATTTGTTTAAAATATATTTTGCTAATTAAACAATTTTCTATTTTAGGGCCTCGTAAGAAGAGCACAACTAAAAGAACAATCAAAAGAAGAAAAAAAAAGAAGAAAAGAAACAAAAAAAATCTGTTATATTGAACTCATCTTTCGAAAGCGAAAGTGTTTCTGAGTATGAGTCTGATTTTGAATATGACTCTGAGGAGACACCAAAAAGAAGAAAACAACCCGAAAGATTGAAAAATATGTAAGTGTTACTTTTCGGTGTCTTTTGTAAATAATTATTTTGTTTATTTATCTCATGTGTTTGTACTTTTTCAAGATGGAATCCAAAAAGAGAAAGCATGTTATTGTGGATTCATTTTCTCAAATAGAGATTGAATTAGATGATGAATAAGATACTATTATTGTAATCCTATGTTCTATTTTTTCATCAAAATTTTCTTTATAAACAAAATTGTTAATTTAATTTTGTGTTATAAAAAAATATGTGTAAATGACTTTATCTACTGCAAAGACTTTTGTGATTGCCATTATTATTTGGAGCTCATCATCTCCTGAAGTTGAAATTGTTCAATCATGGCTACAAAACTTGAGGGTGGAGCTTATCTCTCTTCCTTTGTTGATGCTGTTTTGAAGTAACTGTCTTTACTTGATGTCAACTCAACTCCAATGGCAAAGAAGCTAGCTAACCAAAAGTTGATGCAAAGGCTGCAACTAAATCTCTATTCAGTTCGACCTATGCACGATGATGCTGAGCAGAAGATGATTAGAAATAAGGACTTTTATTAATAACAGCTTATAAATAAGTTATTTTTTTTTAGATTTTTAGTTATAAAAGTACTTATTTTAAACTTGTACTATTTGGATAAATGACTCAAAATACAATTTTTTTACACAAAGAAAATGGATATTAAAATAACGATGATAACAAATACCTTTTAATATTAAATGTTGATTTTACATAACTTAATCACTGAGATTTTATACCACACACAATGTTAACTACAAATTTAATAATAAAAAAAGAGTAGTAGAATAATAAAAAAAAAATCCTAAAAGGAACATATGTAGTAGGTGGTTCAAATGGAACATTGTATGATAATAATAGTAGAGGATCAGTACTTTCAGCAGATGAAAATGATGGTGGAAGGCCAATACTTATAGCAGATGAAATATTGCGTAAAAATAATGGTGGAAGGCCAATCTTTCCAACAGAAACAAGAAATATTTTTCACAGAGCCAAGAATGAAAGTAGCTCAATGGTCTCTTTTATTTTGTAGTCAATTTTTTTAATGGGAGTGATAAAATAACTTTTCGAGAAGTAATATTTTTCTACTTTTTCAAAAGCTCTCAATTAACTTGTTGAAAAGTTAAAAATATTTCTCAAAAATGGTACCAAATACGCGTAATGTAAGTTTTCATAATCTAAAAAAAAAAAAAAAAAACTCTTGCTATTTCCCAAATGGGCTTCAAGAAATCAAGAAATGGCTTCTTGATCTCCAAGATGCTCTACATGGCTGATGACCTACTTGATGAACTTTCCACTAAAGCTGACGCTGCCACTCCCACTCAAAGGGATCTAGGTAACTATTCTTCCATGTATCACTCCATCGTTGATTCAATCTTAGAAGATAGTGATGATGATGATTATGAGATGGGAGTAGTTGACCTAGTTGATAAACTAGAGTCTATTGTTAAAGAGCAAAATGGTCTTCGTCTAAAAGGAGAGCCTGTCAAAGATCTAGAGGACATGTCATGGAGAATTGAGTTATCTCTGGTTGAAAGTTTTGAGATATTTGGAAGGGATAGTGATAAAGAAGCCATCGTAGATGATCTTGTTAGCTAAAATATCTGTGATCCCTATTGTGAAAATGGAAGGAGTTGGAAGAACTATCTTAGCTTAGTTGGTTTACAATGATGCCTGGATGAGAAATTTGACATTAAAGCATGGGTATGTGTTTTTGACCTGACATTGTTAAGGTTACAAAGACCTTAATAGAAGCAGCAAGTGGTAATTCTTAAAACGGGAATGATTTAGATTTACTTCAAACTGAGTTGAAGGATAAGTTGACGGGGAAGAAATTCTTAATAGTTTTGGATTAGGTGTGGATTGATAATGAGCAAAAAAATTTAAAAATATTGTAAGAATTTTATACATTATAATATTTTAGAAGTTCATCGCTCAACATATAATGAGCAAATTGTTTAGCAAACAAAAATAAAGAACCGTGATCATGAACTAAATTTTTTAAATAATTGTACAAAATATTAGGAGAAAAAATAAAAGGCATAAGATTATATGAGAAGAAATAAAAAAAAGTGCGAAGTGAATGTTAATTTATATAATAAATATAAATATAAGTAAAAATAAAAAGAGAAAATAAATTAAGTTTTATTAACATATTTATATATTAAAGAAAAATAACATTATAATTAAAGGTATAGAGTAACTTATATAGAAATAGAAAATAAATAAAAAATAAAAAATAAGGCTAAACACTACCTAAGAAGATTAAAAAGTAATATGTTAAAAAAAAGGTTTAATTACTCTGCAAGTCCCTATAGTTTCATCGAATTTTCAATTAGGTCCCTATACTTTTTTTCTTTTCAATTGGGTCCCTATAAATTATTTTTTTTCAATTTAGTCCCTATTAACGTTAAACGTCAAAAAATGTTAGTGAATTGTGAAATTATTTGTATACCCTTAGGGACCTAATTGAAAAGAAAAAAAAAAGAATAAGGACCTAATTGAAAATTTAGTAAAATTACAAATATTCAATGAAAGATATTATTATAATCCCTATTCAATGATTCTACGACATGAAAAATATTCCTATAATCCCTTTTATTTTGTCACTATCATTCTTTTGCTTATTGATATACAAATTGTACTAAAAATACCTTATATTTTTTCTTGACTTTTAAAATACCTTATGTTAAGAACATACAAAAAAAAGTAATGGATAAAATGAAACAGAAATAGTAGTAATAAGTATATATAAAATTCAGCTTCTATCATTCAAGTATTCATTATGATTATGTAACATTTTACATCTATGTGGATTCATGAAATATAATTTGTAAACCATAGAAAACCTCAAGGCTATTAAGTATTTGTGTTATTGAAATGTAAAATTTAAAAACAAAAACCATAAAAAAAAATGTAATTTCAATATAATACAGATAATCTGAAAATTAATTCTTGTGTTGCAGCCTCCCACTCTCTGTAAGTTTATTTCATCCATGTGATTAATAGAACTACTTCTGGAGGTTATTATAAATTAGGAATAGTTTCTGAATTGAAACTAGAAACTAGAACTTACATAAGCACTAAGCTATTATAATATGCAATGATGCATAAGCATAATAACCCTATTCTGTTGTCTGCATACAATTTTAGCCTAACTCCCTGCATTTCAATAATCATTGTTTATTACTTAAGTACCTAATTAATTATGAGTAATTGGTGAAGTTTAATTAATTACCTCACAAACCCGGCGTTCTATGGCTACTTATAAACAGTTAATTACTCTTTCCTTCTCGCTTGCTGTGGTTCAAAGCATATCCGTCTATATGCCTGATGAAATACTCCTATATATAAACAAATTCCAAAATAATTAAACTAGTTAATTCATCATTAAGATCACTGAGGAGAATCATATATAAATACCTGAAATGCATAGGCTTCATGGGAGCTAATGGAAGCATGGAAAATGACATACTGCATATCCGTTAAGGTGCAAACGGTATCAAACATGAGTCTGGGACGGTCCTTACAATCTATGCTTACAATTGAATAACCCTTTTCATCAACAGCTTTCAATCTTCACCATTCTCTTCACCATTATCAAACATGACGACCGACGCTCACGCCGCCAAGGAAAACGACGACGACGCAGATGAACGGTGGAGAAACGCCACTAATCCAGAGAGAAAGCACTGCCTAGGGTTCTTTAAGTTTGGAGCAAAATGCTAAGGGTAGTTTTGGCATTTTGAAAAAATGGAAGTGAGTTTAATTAGTTATTTTAATTCAAACACGAAAATATTCGATTTTTGAACAAAATATTCTGTTATCTTATACGATTTTGTTCCGGCAGGGACTAAATTGAAAAAAAATGTATAGGGACCTAATTGAAAAGAAAAAAAGTATAGGGACCTAATTGAAAATTCGGTGAAACTATAGAGACCAACAGAATAATTAAACCTAAAAAAAAATTATAAAATGACAATTTTACTAAAATATTTACGATAAAACTATAAAGGAAAATATGAAGAAAAGACGAAGAATACGTCGAGTACCTGTCTTTGGATCAACAGCAACGGATCCAATAACAATAACATCTACTTTTATCTTTTCATCTAACCCAATTGGCCGTCCGTGCTTGGCAACCCCAACAGAAGTGCAGGCTTCCTTGATGGTACCCGGAGGTAACATATTGGATTGAAGTATAGGGAAAAATCCTGCCCTTAAGCGTGGCTGAGGAATTAAAAACTTTTTATCTGAGAGATTGAGAAACACCAACTTGTTTCTCACCTCACCAAATATTTCTTTTCTTATTCTTTCATAGTTTTATTATGATATCAAAGTCCTTAAGGAGAATACATAAGTTATCATCTTTTCGGTGAGAAATCAGCGTGCTTCTTTTTATTGATAAAAATAATTTGGTTCTTGCTACTGATTTGATACTTTCTCACCTCTCCAAATAATCCATGTTTTTCGTCTTATCTTTCTAATTCCAATGGACTCAAATTACCGAGCTCTGCGTGCCCCCTGTCTTATCGCGCCCCTCTCTCTCATCGTGTTCTATACGCCCTCTGAAAATCACTCTTATCGCGCTCTACGCGCCCTCTGAAGATCGTTGCTTGCTCTTTCTCCCTCAAAAACAACATCTCCTTCTATGTTTTTGCATCACCGTGCCGCACGCATTTTTCTCAACCATTTCATTGGAACTTATCCAAGTTGTGGATTATTGACATCTTCCATCCACCAGCTTGTGGGGGCATATTAAATTCTTATTTTATTTTCATTTGTTATCTTATCTTTTTCTTTTAGAAACAAAATTTGTCATGCTTATCTCTTTTTAAGTCAGTTATGCTTATCTTTTTCTAATAGAATTATCTAGAGATTCTAGTTGTTTTAACTTATTTTGAATTTCAAAATCAGTTTAGCAACTAGTATAAATGGATAGCATTGTTCTCCCATAATATACAACAACATACAATAAAAATTATTCATCTTTTTTTTCTTATTCTTTCATAATTTATTAGTTTATGTAAAAATATTAGAAGTTATCTAATATATCAAGAGTTCATTATGTCATTATTTGATTTTTCTTTTTATACATTATAAATGAATTGACAGAAGATAGATAGATAAATAAATAAATAAACTTTTCATAAGATAAAATTTATTTTACAAATAAGATATGCAATATTAGAATTTAAACCATTGATATGATTTTTTTTTTTTACTTTTTTTTAGAGTTAGATAATTTAATGTGTGAAGTTATGAGATTATTAATACAATATTGATTATATAGATACTAGTCTTTATGGTAGGATAAATGTAACTCTAAGATAAATGCTTTTTTTTTTTTATATTATTGCTATAAATAACATGATAATTTTATATGAAATATAAAAATTTGTATGTCACTCATTCACTGTAACACTACTTTGGGCTCTCTTTTAATATATTATAGCTGCATTTGGAAAAGAGATTGAGTCTCAGAGATAAAAACTATGAATTAAATCTCTGTATTGTATTTTGTAACACCCTAACTTTCAGCACGTCATGATCGCACCAAAAGTGAGGCGTTACTGACCTGTTTTCCTTATTTACTATTTAATATTGAGCCTTTAGTTCGATATCGCGTTTCAATTTTTAAGAAAATGTCGGAAAATTTTGTTTCTCATCAATCAAAATTATTCATCAACGAACACAAGTAATAATAATCACATAATTATTAATAATGATAAATATTATACAAAAGAATTCAAATGAGACTCAGGTACAATTACTATCCCTCTGTATAAAATAAAATCTTAAATGACAACGGCGAGAGAATTCTATGAAAGCAACTCAACACATAACTTAACTCAAATAAGACTAATAATCGCCCGCAGCTTCAAACTAAGTCTTCGAACCTATGTCACTGAAAGGGTGAAAGATTTTGGGGTGAGAACAAATCACACGTTCTCAGTAGGAAATGGGAATACCGTAAAAATAATGATTAACATGCAAATAAATTGCAATAAGACAAACAGTAAAATCATAGAGAAACAAGATAAGCAAACACAATC
This sequence comes from Arachis hypogaea, assembly GCF_003086295.3. Classification (NCBI taxonomy): domain Eukaryota; kingdom Viridiplantae; phylum Streptophyta; class Magnoliopsida; order Fabales; family Fabaceae; genus Arachis; species Arachis hypogaea. The sequence continues at coordinate 103,725,044 of NC_092047.1, forward strand.
AAATACAAATATGCAAACAATATGATGCATGCCTGTTCCTAGCACAAGCCATGAGCTCATGCGTCGGTTGTCTACCCGCAACCCGACGTTACTCGGAGTGAACCCCGAATATAGTCCCTTTACTGTGTCAATTAGACACCTTAGCATCACGGTTACCCGTGTCAATTAGGCCTCATTATAATAACATTTTAACGTGTATCACAGTAAGGAACAGTGCTATCAGTTAGACGAACATTCTCGCATTAGCAATCTCAGACTATCCGTTAGGTGGGCACTTTCGCATTAGCAGTTTAGCACAAAGGCCCAATTAAACATACAATATGCTATCAGTTAGGCGGACATTCCCGCATTAGCAATCTTAGGCTATCAGTTAGGCGGGCACTTCCGCATTAGCACTCGGCACAAAGGCCCATTCGAACATACAATATCAATTACCCTTTCTTTCCTAGTTTCTCATTCCTTTCCTTTCCCTTTAAGTATCTTTTCCATCCTTTATTTCTCACTTTCTTTCCTTTCCATTATGCCTCCGCATCACCTTACAGTTAAGCACACCTCCGAATCACCAAGTAGCTAAATGTACCTCCACATCACTATGAAACTAGGCGTACCTCCGCATCACCTTTTAACTTTAAATATGTCCTAGGGATGACTTACACACCTTTGATTAACTATATTCATATATGCTGCCAAATTTATATACCCTTTGGATCTAAATCAAAGTTTTACCGCATTTAGATTAGAATTGAATTTGATAACAAGTTCAATAAAACCTACTGCTGCACTTAAGAAGGTTTCAGAAAAATACAGCAGGCAGCTCTATTTTTGAAAAATCTATAATAAATTCAATTCTAATTTGTTACTTCTAGATTTTGGTGAGGATACACTACACCCATAAGTTTTAGGAAAATCAAGTTTCAGATTCATAGCACCTCGTTTGGTTAGTTAAGTGTCAATTGGAAGTGCTGTCCTGTTTTTTAGTAATTGGTTCTGAATTTTCTGCGAACAGCCCAGCTTCCAAGAGACATAACTAACTCTACAAAATAGCAGTGGATATGAAATTTGTACTCACTTAAAATAGACTGATAGATCTTTAAAATCCTTTTAGAAGCAACTCAAAATTCCAAACAAATCGAAAGTTATAGCAGCTGAAAGTTGGTACTGCAAAACCAGAAAACTCAGAAAATTCTGCAGCAACCACTAAACTTCAAAATTTCATATCTTCCAAACCACTTGGCCAAATTTCCTGAAATTTTTATGGAGTAATCTTAACTCATTGAAGTTTGATAGAAAAATAGGTTGGTTCGAAAATCATGTCTGTATTGCTCCCAGTTTTTATTTTGAGTTGCTGTCCAAACTGTTTAGAAATTTCTGCAGTAAAACTTCTTAACTTTCACTAACCAAATTTAGTCCTCTAGGTTTCCAACTTATACCAATCAACCATTCCCATTACTCATCACCATATCTACTTAAATTATGTCATAACCCTGCCCCGAAACCTCAGTTCCATATACATATCAGAAATTTATGTGCTTTATATCAGATAATCACACTTTTATAGCATTAGAAATCTGCATTAAGAAATTTTAATAACCCTTCATACCAAACCTTATATTCAAGCCTAAAATTCCTCTAAAACCACAATTCTAACTTTCTTTTGACTAAACAAAGTTGCTCAAGAACTCTTAATTCAATATATCACAATTTCATATCATAAGTGTAACGTAACTATATTATCAGAGCATCCATTCTTCAGCATCTCATCTATAACAACATCTCTCAAGTTCTGATTCATCAAATGAATTTCCAGCAGCCATAGCAACATTTCATACACAAAATCATCATCATTAAGTACTAGCAGCAAGTATAACTTCAAAATACACAACATTGTCAATAATTACTACATTAAATCATTAAATCATTAAACCAATCACCAACTACAGCTATGATTCAACTCAATTCCAACAATTATTCATACAAAGCAACCATAAACCATTTGCAGTTACTCATTTAGTTTTATTGGCATTCATAACTTAAAATATTTATTTTTAAAACAAATTCCCTACCTCAGTTAGTTGAAACCGCAGAATTTAAATGCGACAAACCCTCTTACTCTAAATTCACAGCACCAGCAGCTTAGAACCAGCAGTAGCAACAACAGTAACATTATCAATAATCATAGCTATAGGGCCTGAAATGAAATAAAACGAGAACAGGGTAACAAATGAAATAGTAGCAGAGCAAGAATGGAAACAGAACAAATTAGAGGAAGGGATCTAGACCATATCAGAGGTACTTCAACGGCATCCCCTTTTTTATTAAAACCGCAACAGTGACTATGGCAGCAGCGGTGGCGGCTGAACAGCCCTCTGTCTCTCGGCACAAGCCTCACATGACTCCTTTCCTTATTCTCAAGTCCCCTCTCTCCTTTCGCACATGCAACAGATGATGCTGACTGTAGTAGCAGCGGCAGTGCTAGAGCCTTCGGTGGTGGCGACGGGGTCACGGCGTGGCGGCGGTGACAGAGCCCTGGCAATGGTGTCAGGCTCCTTTCCTCAGCGGCATCCTCCCCTTTCTCGGCCCTGATTCGCATCTCCGGCGTCGCAACAGTGGGCTTCTCTCCTCGGCCACGGGCTCGCGTTCCTCTCTCGCGTTTCTACTCTCGACGGTGACGTGGTGCGGTGACGGGCGATGGCGAGCTGGACGCGACGGCACAGCAGCAGCTTCCCCCTCCTTCCTCTTCCTCTTTCGAAAGCCCTCTTCCTCTATTTCCCTTTTCTCAGAATTCCCCTCTCTTTCTTTCTTCTTTCCACTGTTACAGCCCGTTTGGACACCTTTAAACGATGGAATTAGAATTCAATTCCATCAAAAAATGAATTCCTAAAGAAATAGAATTCAATTCATAGTTTGGAACAACTAACTCATTTAATGAGATAGAATTGAATTCCATTGTTTGGAATGACTTGTTGATGAATTACATTATTTCTCTAAGACATTTTTATCCCTCAATAAATATTAAGTATAATTTTATTTATCAATTAAATTAGATAATATAATTATATAAATCACTTATAAGTAAAATTGGTCTAACACAACCTCACCAATTAGATCCATCTCACCCATGAAATCATGATAGGTGAAATTTTTTTAAAAATGAGAAATTTAAATTATTTTTAAAAAAAATCAACATCTCATAATTTTTTCATTTTTTTCTATAATCTTATTTGTATGTGATTATGACACTCATTTGATATGATTATGTTTTTGTTAAAAAATAATAAAATTAAAAATGAGATAACCCCATAAGCCATAAACATAACAAAGTTTAATTTAAAACAAAATACTCATAATCCATATCAATAAATCAACCTTACATAACCCTCATAGAAGTTTTGAGTTTCCATTACGCTAAACATAACATAAAAGTCTAAATAGTAGAGATTTCATCATACTAAGTATAACATAAAAAAGGAACATTAGTTTAAATCTAAAAATATTGCCACAAATTTCTAAAACTCAAAATCCATTTTTCCCCTCAACCATTCAAGACGAAGCTCTTCCGGTAAGTCAAAAAATACTCCAAGAAGAGTAGAATGAGTAACAAGCCATTCAAGAGCTTCACAAAATGAGCGGCCCTGCAAACCTAATTTAGTTAAAGCTTCCCTCATATCAGATGTCTTCCAAACTTCAGGATGCGAACTTATGATAGCATTTGCAATATCTTTTATTGCCATAGTCATGTCTTTCATATCTTGGGAATACTCGTCTATTATTGCCACTTTTCTTTTTTTACCTTTAGCAGATGAGGTATTAGACACTGATGGAATAGATGATGGTGGAGCTTGTGAGGTTGGGCTTGTTGGCATACTTTCATAATCAAAGGGATTAATTGCACCTCATTGTTTGCTTGCATTTCATCAATGTCATCAATATTAACGTGTGTATCTTTCTTTTCCCATCTTCTCACTTTTTGTTTACCGGTCTCAACCCGCATTTCATTTGCTATATCTTTATCATAAATCTCTTAAAGAATTTTCAAGTGATAAAGATGTTTTCCTCTAATAGCTTTAAACTTAGGATTTGCCTATATAAAAATTAATAAAATAATTCATATCAAAATATCAAATAAAATAAATAATATTAATATTAAAATAGAGAAATATATATATATATATATATATATATATATATATATATATATATATATATATAAAGAAAATATACATACCGAACATAAAGATTTCTACACATCAGGTGTAGTTTCAAATGTTTTGGGTGTATCATTCCATCCTACCCCGCTCTTTTGATTAATTTCTTTTGCTAAAACCATTTGTTCCTTGAGAGTCTTCAAACAATTTAGAACTTTACTCTTATTAATGCTCATAGAAAATTTCTCATTAATTTCCTCCACCACCTTTCTATAAGATTCAGCCGAAAAAGTTCTATCTTCCTTTTGACCCTTATTCTTTTGCTCCTTAAGAACTTCAAGTATTAAGCCATCCATTTCCATGGTCCATTTAAAGTAGGTATCACACTCATTTTTTCCTTCAACATCACTAACTTTTTCGGAATCCATATCACCACCTATTGTTATATCACAAGTAAAAAAAGTAGAAGTACAATTATCACAATAAATCTAAATTAAAATAATAAACAACAATTTATTAAACAAATACATTACATAAAATTGAAGTATTTAACTTATTTCACAAATAACAAGAGTATATGATATATGTAAATCTAACTAATACATAAACTCATGTTCAATTCAAAGCAACTAGAATAAACAAATGCTCACACGTACACAAAATAATAAGAAATTAATGTTGTCTACGAATATAATCATTCCACATTTTCGTGGCTATAGTATCCCTCAAAATCTCTCCCCTTCGTCCATCTTCCCCTCTAATAATATTTTCATGACTTGCTCTATCTTCGGGTACATTATTCATTAGATCTCTATCAACTTGTACAATAATTTCTTCATCAGGATCAAAATCCATTAAGAAATTATGCAAAATACAACAAGCTATGATGATTTCACTGACTATGTCTACATTATATCTAGACATCTCTGACAGGATTGGAAATCTATTCTTCAAGACACCAAAAGCTCTTTCAATTGCATTGCGCAATGAAGAATGTCTTAAGTTAAACAACTCTTTTGGATTTTCAGGAGGATGTCGAGAATATTCCCTTAAATGATATCGAGTACTTCGATATGGAGTGATGAACCCCGACCTCAACATATAACCAGCATCAGCTAGGTAAAATTTACCTAAAATAAATTGTAAAATACATATGTAAATATTATAAGCTTTTTAAAAACATACAATAACAACAAATTTATATTTGGAAAAATGACAAAATATCTTGAAGAACATTTAGATTATCTTCATTATGAATTGCATTTTCTAAAATTCTTGAATCTGAAGCGGAGCCCTCCCACCCAGGTAAGACATAAGTAAATTTCAAATCAAATGTGCAAGCTGCCAATACATTCATGGTAGGAAAACATTTTCTTCCTCTATACCTTGACACATCTTCTTTAGGAACCTTAACTTGGATATGTGTTCCATCCAAAGCACCAATACAATTCTAAAGTTTCAACATAAATTAATAGTTACGACCATGTGTTAGTACAAAAATTTATTAAAAAGTTTACATTTATACAAAAAATATACCTTGAAGTAAGGATAAAATCTTCCTCCACTATTGAATATTTCGGGTGGGACAGTTTAGCCGTTCACTTGAACTAAAAAATGATCCTCTAAGGTTATTATAGCTCTAAGGACTTGGTGAAAATGTCGACTAATAGTCTCAGTAGACCGACGAAAGAAAAAACCTTCTACCCGAGTACTTGAATGACCACTTAAAATATGTAAAAATTTTGCCACTTGCTCTTCAACAATACTATATTGGTTATCTCTAAGAAGCCCTCGTTGACGAAGTATTGCAACTAATCTAGTGAAAGCATCATAACTCATACGTATTATAGAACGTGAGTTATAATGTGTTTCTAATTGAGCAATCAATTCTCGACGTATTTGTTCTCTACTATGACATTGAGATTGGGTGATTGATCTTTCAATACAAGACATTTGCCGAATCATATATCGCATACAAGCCAAATAGCCCGCAAAAGTAACTATGGCTAAAATTGCATTTATTTCAGATTCTATCATATTTGATACCTACATAATATCAAAGTAATAAAGAAACGGTATGTTGATGATAATAAAGAAACAGAATGACATTGCATTGGATGGGAAAAGGATACATGTTTAAAGAAAGAAACTTAGTTTCCTCTTATACCCAAAAGAACCATCGCATGAAAGGGATGACATCACAATCTTGAAAATTAATTAACAGTAAAAGGCTCAAAACAAAATAGCCATTCCAAATTTGTAATCCATGTGTCAAAATATCTTTCATCGAGAACGGTTCTTTAATTGAGTCCTATCCAATTTAACATGGGAGCAACAAAATAATCTATAATGAAATAGTCTGTGATTTACATAAAACAATACACCACACTATAACAATCACCAAACAGTAGCAACAAAACCAATTATACATGAGAACCGCGGGCTAAAAATAAAATCATAAGTTGTTGTGGGTATGAGCATGAAGAAGTGATCAGTCATCAAACAGATTGGAATCGCGTGCTCAAAATAAAAACAAAGATTGAAGATTATGACCATCAGCAATAACAAGCCAAAAAATCATGACAATTTATGGAACTAGAAATCAAATTAGACATTTCATCAAACAGATTGTGCACATTAAACAAATACACAAATCTAGAGTATGGGTAACAAATTTTTGCCAAAGTAATCAACATTCTCCTACCTCTAATTCCAGCTCCTAGCAATTGACAGAGTGAAGAGTTTGTGTTGCTCAAAGAGGAAGGCTTCACGGCACTGCAACAAAGAGCTTGCACCTTGTTAGAGAATGGTGAAAGTAGCGAACAACCTTGACGAACACAAACAGGGCTTCACGGTGTGCAGCTTCAATCCTCCAACAAATAAGCAAAATAGGGTTTAAGAAAGTGAAGGGATTATGGAATATTATAATTTGGACAGGAGTATTTTTGATATTGCACAGTTTAAGTGAGATTTAGGTGATAATTGATTTTGAAATCAGACCAAAGTAGGTCTGATTTGTAAATGGGGTTAAATGAGAATTGGAATTCTCACCGAAATTCAACTTCATGTTTTTTCTATTCCAAAGCAAGGAATAGAATTCAATTCATCTATGATTTCAAATTAGATGCATTCCAAATAGGCTGTTAGTGTATGTGTGTGTCTTGTGTCGGTGTGGGTAAAAGGGAAAGGGGAATAGTAATGGTGAGTGAGTGGCATGGAGAAAGTGAACGTGGCTCACTGAGGGGTAAACAACTGGGGGCTATGTGTGTATGAGTTGAGTAATAGGGGTTAGGATTAATGAAATTAGGGTTTTTAATTGGAAATTTAGGGTTAAGATAGAGTATTAATTTAAAACTAAATTTAACCTAATATAATTAACTTTAAATATAGAGTATATATCCATTTTGGTCCTCAAAGAATTTTAAACCAGACATTTTAGTCCCCAACTAAAATTAATTACTCGATTGGTCCCTAACAATTAACTCCGTCAGTCATTTAGGTCCTTGGCTCCGTCAACTCTAATGGAAGACAAAATGATTCCTGAAAACTCTAACATGGGACAAAATGATCCCTGACAACTCTAACAAGGGACAAAATGATCCCTGACCCCTTTATTCGAAAACGATACTGTTCTTCCCCAATTTTTGTCATATCTTGCATAACCCTAACATTCATACTCTCCTTCTTCACCTTCACAGTCTTTGTTTTCATGTTTTCCTTCCTCTTCTTTAACTCCAAGATTAAGCCATGGTGTAATTGTCACACGTGTCGCACCTACCTCAAGATGTCATGGACCACATACTTCCTAAATATTTATGACTGGTACATCCACCTCCTCTGCACTTCACCCACCAAAATCATCTACTTTCACGTCTTTGATAACATCACCTCCAACCCCGACAACGTCCACGACATCCTCATGACCAATTTTCATAACTACTCCAGGGGCACGCCTTTCTCCACTCTTTGACAACCAATATAGATTGTTGGACATTAGGACATCATGAGAAGATTCTCCTTCGACATCATATGCAAATTCTCATTTCAAATAGACACCGAGTGTTTCATTCCTTCTTTTCCAGAGTCTAAGTTGGCAGACAACTTTGACCTTGCATCCAAGCTATTACAACGAGCAATGTCGTCGTTGCCGCTCGTATGGAAACTGAAGCGATTACTGAATATTGGTTCGGAGAAGAAGCTGAATGAAGCAATCGGAATGGTGGATAATGTGGTCATGGAGATGTTAGGGCAGAGGAGGAGGGAGATGGCAACGACGACGACGAGTCTTAACAAATCAGACTTGCTGTCTAGATTCATGGGATCCATCAAAGACGACAACTAGTTGAGAGACATAGACATTAGTTTCCTGAGTATGAATTGGTTGAGAACAAGTTGAGGATTTTTTTTTCTTGTGAACATTAAGTTTATAGAGTGTGCATTGTGTAGTTTGAAGTTACAGTGTTAGACTGTTAGTGTTATGCGAGATATGATAAAAATTGGGAGAGAACAGTGTTGTTTCCGAACAGAGGAGATCAGGGACCATTTTGTTCCCTGTTAGAGTTGCAGGGACTATTTTGTCCTCCGTTAGAACTAACGGAGTAAAGGATCTAAGTGACTGACGGAGTTAATTGTTAGGGACCAATCGAGTAATTAATTTTAGTTGGGGACTAAAGTGTTCAGTCTAAAATTCTTTGAGGACCAAAATGGGTATATACTCTTAAATATATTATTTATTTTTCAAATTACAAATTATTTGTAGTTAAAACACTTTAATTTAAAATTATAGATAAATAAATAAATTTTCTTTCAGTTCATATTATTAGTAAAAACTTTAAATTATATAAAACTTTCATTATTTAATTTTAAAAGCTCGGGTTGTTATATATTTGATGTAAAATATACTAGATTGAGTTATGTCTCAATATCTTATTTTATCTATTCTGATTATATAAAAATTGATATATAAGTTCTTTTATATTATGTTTAAGCCATATTTCCTATTCTAATGATGTCATGTCAACAATTTTGCTTACTTGACAAAATTTAAAAATCACCCAATCATCTTTTAGAAAAAGATTTTTAAAAAATAAAAAATATCTATTATTATTTAATTAAAATATAAAATACTAATTAAATACAATAGATATCCTCATTTACATTAAAAGTGTCATAATAATAATTATAAAAATTTTTAGTTACAAATATTAAAATTCTACAATTTATACATATTAATACTCTTAATATTACATTATTTGGTCTACTTATGCATATATACATAAGATTCAACTACTCCTTATTTCTTAATCTCTCATACTAATTAGCAAAAATTCTTTCAAGTAAGTTTAAATTTGTCATATTTTCTTACTAAATAAATTCAAATATATCATAATTATAAAATTAATTCATAATTTTAAATTTATATTTTGGTATTTTTTATTATTTTCTAAACCCAAGAAAGTTCAAATTTAGCACATCTCCTTACTAGGTATATTTAAATATGTCATTATTATAAAACTAATTTATATTTTTGGTGTTTCTCATTCTCATTCATTTTTTTAAAAATTTTTCAATATTGTACAACTATAATATAAAAGGTCCATGTCTTTTTTAAAATAATTAAATTTAAATTTTTAAAATAATAAACTGTATTTTAATTTATATTATATTTTAGTTGAATAATTATATGAAATTATATATAAATTATCAAATAAATATTTTGTTAAATATTTTTAATATAAAATAATTCAAATTTAACATTAATTTACATATTATTTAATCAATCTTTAAATAATATAATACTTATTAAAATACACTATATAGTATAATTAATTTACCTCTCCATGTATGGCACATGTCTCCCTTTAATTTAAGATAAATGTAAAAATTAAAGGATGGATTTAGAATTTAAAAATTTAAATAAAAGTATTTTTAAAATAAAATGTTATAAAAATTTCAGTCTATATCCCTAAAAGCTTCTAATATTCTTATTTTTGTAAAGATACTAAAAGAATCAAAATTTTATATCTCAAAACTAAAATTTTAATTTTAATCTCTTATCATCAAATATAATATTCAATCTAAGTTTTTGAGTAAGGTACCAACCCGGCCCCTGTCTATTTATCCGAATGACAACACGACCTTTGACAAAAAAAAACGATCTGTTTCGGACCTTGATCCTGTGCTTCGGTTGCCAACACGGTCCTTCTGTCACTTTCACGGTGAAAGATTGACGGAAATTGCTGACATGTCTAGATAAGCGGATAAGGTGGATGGCTAAGGTGGCTAGGTGGAAGGAGAAAGTGAGTGAGTTAGAGGACAGAGTTTCTGGCTTAAAGTTGTAGATTAAAAATTCTAGGCATGTTAAGGGTATTAGGGGTTTTAGTTACCCATTGATGGCTATTGTTTTTGTCTTTCGAGTTGTATTTGCAAATTTTTTCCAATAAATTGGGTAGGTGATAATAATTCTATACTGTTTTTCTTTTGGAAATGCCTGTGGCTAAAGTAGTTGTATCACATGACAATGTAAATTTGATTTTACTAAATGGAATAGTTCTGTTGGTTGTCTGAAAAAGATTGATTGTGTTGAAAAACTATAATGTGTTATAATCCAAATCTTACAATCTATAAAAAGCAATTCAATTATAACTAATAATAATATGTAACATTAACAAAGTCATAAAATTACCAAATGTCTACATCATGTGCATAAGGTGACTCCAAAAGTGGGCAACATATAGCCCTGTACCAACATCAGAGACACAAAGATAAACAGAGTATTATAGATTCATAATGGACATAGCTTATCAAAAAAGTAACCAAAAGAGTGTTTGTTATGGCTGTTTATAAACTAGTTTCTCAAAAAGATACCTATATTTGTTAAAATATAAATCTAGGACTACACTTTTAGTTCTTCCTAAGTGGCCTAAATCCAGGAATGGGAATGAACTTGAATAATCTTGATGCAGTCCCGAATGTTGCTGTTGCTATTGCGCGACACTAACTTCACTTTGTTGAGTTGGTTTAGGCACTGCAGATCCACTAGGAGCATTAATTACATTGTTGGATGAAAGTTGTGTGTTGGATGGAGCAAGAGGCCTCAAATAAGGTCCAATGATGGGAGGACTTTGATTCACCATAGAAGCAGGAACAAAGGTGGATGTAGTTGGTGGCCTAACAATTGATTGCTTCATCCTTTGTGGAGGTGGAATATTCAAGTTAATAGTTCAGATACTCCCTGTAAACAACAAATAATGTATTAAGTGCAAAAAAAAATTAGATATTTTTCTTTATAATGTAATTATGATTTATATTAAAACTTCTGCTTGGGGAGCAGACTGTGAAAGTGAAATTTCATCTCATTGTCCCACTGTTATGCCTCCTTTTGAAACTGATTTAGGTAGTTTCTTTTTTTATTTTTTTTTTGTTTTTGCTTTCATTTATAGTTACAAATAATGTACAACTCATGTCTAGGCAACAACAATTTCATGAACACATATTTCAATAAGTAACCCTGCAAACTACTCACCACCAGATCCAGAGAAGTTCCTGCAACATTGACATTCGGATTGTTTTCCTCAACAACCTGATCCTGTATGGATCATTATACAGAGATGACAATTAAACCCATTATCATTTTGTTTAATAACAATTAAACCCCTTTCCAACCTATAATGTCACACTTAAAACCCTTAACCATTTAGGTTATATGAGAAATTGATCCCTAAAGTGATCATACCTGTGTGGTGATAGCAGAGTCCACTGTTGGAACACTCCTCTTCATAGCTCTCCTTTCCTTCTTGGTCATAGGCTTCTAATTAGGATCTTTAGGTGGATTGGATCAAATTTTGTAGTAATGACTTGTTTGGCCACACTTGTTACAACTTACAAGTGACTTCAAATGTCTTCTTGGCCTTGTTGGAATGCATCTCTGTCTCAACTGAATCCATTCTTCTCTTCATTTTTGGACAATGAGCAACTTTTTTATATGTGGGAGGTAATGAATTTGGTAAATCAATTGGGATCAAGTATTCTTCACTATTAATTGGTTTAATGCAATGTGAGTAGGCTAATCTGATAGCATCTATTATGAGCCATTTGTACACAAAGTCCTCTGGCCTCAACCTCATCTTAGCTATGGCTGCAACCGCATGTTTGCAAGACATGCCTGCAAACAAATACATAAAACATACCAACTATTTAAGGAGATATTTATGTCCAACAAACTAACCATGTAAGAAGACATACATTTATAAAACAGACTAACCATGTAAGAAGATATTTATATTAGATAAACAAACCAACCAAGTTAAAAAGATGGAGTTATATTAAACAGACTATTTCATGTAAGAAGATATTTAACGAGTCTTAAACAAACCAACCAAATCACATGATGGAGTTATATCAAACAGACCAACCATGTAAGAAGATAAGCTGTATATGAGTTAGTTGCCAGATATTGCAGGTACATGTCCTATTTTGCAAGTTTACTCCAATTTTGTACCCTTGCATTTGAACTTCAAATAGTACCCTCTCACTATCACCAGCCCAGACTGCTGTCCACTTGGTACTCTTGGACTTGATAAATTGATCAAATTTCTTTTGTTGCACAAGGGCCAAGATACGAGAACCTCTTTTGTGCATAGCCATTTTTCTCATGATATAACACCTCAAGTCTTCACATATTATCAGAATTGGCTTCTTCCTGTATTTGACAATCTTGGCTTTCACACCTCATATATGTTATTTGTTATGTTGTCAATCTTGGGCCCATGACTGAAATATGCCTTGTACCACACACCAGGTTCAAACTTCTGCATATACTTCTAGGCTCCCTCATTCAATGTCTTTAACTTCTCCATGGTATTGCTGAATTCTTGAAATGTTGTACACCTAGAGCACTCCCAAATCATATTCTTAGTTTGTTCATCTTTACAATATTTTATGAAATTCTTCCAAATATGAAGAACGCAGTTTTCGGAATGCGCATTAGGGTTCACTTCCTTTATTGCTAGCTCCAAACCCTTCAACCAAGGATAGTCTTCACTTGCATAAGCTGCTCTCAACCTATATTTCTCATTCTTAATATATAATACATATTTACCTTCATACAAAAAATAATCTTTCAGAGCTTTCTTGAAGACTTCTATAGTGGAGAAAAATTGTCCAACCTTAAATTTTACCTCACCATATTCAGTTTTTTCATTAAAGAGTCATAGGCTGTTCTGTCCTCATCATCTTCAGATGAAACTGGACTATTGAACACCACACTTTCATAGTCATAAGGTTTCTCATATTCACTATTCAATTCTGCTGTAGTTGGGTTAGGTACATGATCTTCAGCTCCATCAGCAACATTTGTTACATCCCCTCCAATAGGCCCAGTTTTTCTAATCCTTCTTGGGCCTCCAACATCTGGGCCAAGCCCACTGTTCTCACTCTATATTCCTTGCTTATTAAACCCATCTCTAAGCACATATATTTTCTAGAGGCTCTTTTCTTAGCAGTTCTAGGTGACATCTTTGGCTTACTATCTGCTAACTTAAGTCTTTTTTTCTTATCTACACCAGTCTTATTGCTTCCTTTAGGTGACATCCTCTCTTTAAGCTGACTCTTCTGCTTGTTCTTCTTCTTCTTCAAACTATCATCACTGTTACTATCATCAGACTCATATCCATGAGAAGGAGCCTTATAAGCCTCATCCTTAGCACTTTTATATCCATCGTCAGAGGAAGATGATGATGAATAAGAGGATGAGCCCTCACTAGAAATCACAACTTCCTCGCCAACTCCATCACTAACTACCTCTGGCAGATCCACAAATGATCAAAGTAGATATAAAATTCATATGTCTCACTGTTTTTAATAATACCCTCCCTCATTTCATTAATCTCTTTATCCACGTTAATGGCATGAAGTCCAGACTTCAAATCAAAGGTAGTCATATTACACCAGTTCATAGTCTTATACTTCAAGTAGCCTAACTTTTTAATCAAAGCCACCAAACCAAAATAATTAATCAGGTCAACATCCAATGGTGAAAACCTATGGACTTTTCCATGCAAATATGTAAGAATTCCTTCATTATCCTTCTTAAAATTTTCTCCATGGTGAAACACATGGGTAACCAGACATTCAGCCATCTGAAAAAATAAAAAATCTTTATTAAATCCTAATTAAAAAATCTAAATATGTAACACATTTTTTAATCTGACATCAATATAAACACCCAATCCTAATAATCTGTTCCAACTTTCTTTAATTTATTACAAAAAAATTTTTTTTTAATACATTTCTACACTTTCATGTTATTTAAATACATAAAACTCCTAAAACATGGCAACAGAAATAATATTTTAACCTTTTTAAACCCTACTTTACGGCTGAATACAGACAGCAATGGTTACATGACAAATTGAGCACCACACACAAAAATAGATAAAAGGATAATAACGACACTAACCTCAACAATCTGTGCTGTCTACAGAATCATCCAAGTTCCATCAACAGTGGTGTCCAACTACCACCAACTTCACCGTGAGAGGCTTTGTCAGCAACTTTATCATCACTTATCACTCGCTAGATAGAGAAAAAGGTTCCTGCTAGGGTTCAGAAAGTAATTGTAAAAGAAGGTCAAAGAATTTTTTTGAGAGAACATATAAAGCACGAAACGAAATGGCTTCTGGAGAGGTCAAAACGACGTCGTTTGTATGACGTGGAAGAGGATAGATAAGTTCCCGTCCTTTTCAACAAGTCACGTGGACTTTCATTTTTCACCTAACCACTTTAGCCATTCACCTCATTTTTTTATTTAGATATGTTAGTAATTTCTGTCAATCTTTCGCTATAAAAATAATAGAAAGATTGCGTTGACAACTGAAGCACAAAAAATCGTTTTTTTTTTTCATCAAAAATCGTATTATCATTTGTATAAATAGATAGATGTTGGATTGGTACTTTAGTGTTTAGTTTAAGTTTTTCTATCTTAATTCTACCTCCAAGAAATAAATGCACCCTAGGTAGCGTTTGGTGGAGAGACAGAGACGGAAAGACTAAAACTGAGAGACAGAGACTAAGAGACAGAGATTGAAATAAATTTCAGTATTCTGTTTGGTATAAAATGAGAGACATGAATTGAAACAAGAATAAAACTCTAATTTAATTTGTACAAAGGGTAAAATTAGAATTAATTAATTGAAATGAGAGTATTTTAGGTATAAAATATTATTAAAGTTTCAGTCTCCATCTCTAAAAATTTTAGTCTCCTGTGTCCCTACTTTTTAGAGGTACTGAAATACTGAAATTTTGAAGATAGAAACAAAAATTTTAATATCAATCTCTGAACCAACAAACACAATATTGAGTTACCGACTCTCAATCTCTATCTCATACCTCAAAACAAATGTTACCTAATAGATTAACAAAAAGGTAACAAAAGCTTACCCAAATTAATACTGAAGCTTTTAGAAAACCAATGCCTGTGTTGTTGATTGTGTGACAGCTAATTCAACTTGGAATCCACGGATTAAACTAATAAGTAATAATCCAGTGACGCATTAATCTGACAGGCCTATTATCGGTTAGGTTCATAACTATGGTCTATCCTTATTTATCACTTTTGGGGTGAACCATGGTTAGCTTTGAGTGATAAAAAATTGAAATACGGGGGACCACCATTCCGCATGACATTCTTCGAGGAAGAGATTGGATATACACCATGCTGGACAGTAGAAATTCTTCTTAATTATTCATCAGATTATGATTCCTTTTACTAAGTTTTGTGTAGACGAGACAAGAGCCCTCATTACAGTCAATGATCAATGCTTTAGTATTGATCAAATTATTTATTTATTCGCAAGTGGTTTAATTTACTTAAGTGTTAAAAAGATTTAAAAAAAAAAAAGGTGTAAACGACTTTGCCTACTGCAAAGACTTTTGTGATTGCCATTATTCTTCGGAGCTCATCATCTCGTGAAGTTGAAACTGTTCAATCATGGCTGCAAAACTTGAGGGTGGAGCGTATCTCTCTTCCTTTGTTGATGCTGTTTTGAAGAAGCTGTCTTCACTCGATGTCAACTCAACTCCAATGGCAAAGAAGCTAGCTGACCAGGACTTGCTGCGGAGGCTGAAGCTAAGTCTCCGTTCAGTTCGGCCTGTGCTCGATGATGCTGAGCAGAAGCTGATCAGAAATGACCAAGAAGTCAAGAAATGGCTTCTTGATCTCCAAGATGCTCTCTACATGGCTGATGACTTGCTTGATGAACTCTCCACTAAAGCTGCCACTGCCACTCCCACTCAAAGGGATCCAGGTAACTATTCTTCCATGTGTCACTCCATCGTTGATTCAATCTTGGAAGATAGTGATGATGATGATTATGAGATGGGCGTAGCTGACCTAGTTGATAAACTAGAGTCTATTGTTGAAGAGAAAAATGGTCTTGGTCTAAAAGAAGAGCCTGTCAGAGATCTAGAGGACATGTCATGGAGAATTGAGTCATCTCTGGTTGAAAGTTCTGAGATATTTGGAAGGGATAATGACAAGGAAGCCATCATAAAATTGTTGTTAGATGATACTTGTTATGCTAAAATATCTGTGATCCCCATTGTGGGAATGGGAGGAGTTGGAAAAACTACCTTAGCTCAGTTGGTTTACAATGACGAAAGAGTGGATAAATTTGACATTAAAGCATGGGTGTGTGTTTCCGACCAATTTGACATTGTTAAGGTTACAAAGACCTTAATAGAAGCAGCAGGTGGTAGTTTTTATAATGGGGATGCTTTAGATTCACTTCAAACTGAGTTGAAGGGTAAGTTGATGGGGAAGAAATTCTTGATTGTTTTGGATGACGTGTGGATTGATAATTCTTATTCCAGGCAGTGGAAAACCCTTCTGAAACCTTTTCAATTTGGAAAAAAAGGAAGCAAGGTTCTTGTTACAACTCGAAATGATACTACTGCCGATGTAGTGAAAACTATTTCAGCACACAAGCTGAGTTTATTGTCAGAGAGAGATTGTTGGTCACTTTTTGTGAAATGTGTATTTCTTTCACCTGAATCTAAGGAGTATTCAACTCTGGAACCTGTTGGTCGAGAACTTGTGAAAAAGTGCAAAGGGCTACCTTTGGCTGTAGAGTCGCTTGGTGCCTTGTTACGAACAAACTATGATGAAGAGGATTGGGATCGTGTATTGAAAAGTGAGCTTTGGGAAGTTTTTGAAGATCAAAATGACGAGATTATTCCTGCATTAAACATGAGCTATCATTATCTTCCTTCAAGTCTAAAGCGATGCTTTGTTTATTGTTCTTTGTTTCCGAAAGATTGTCTATTCAAGAAAGATGAGTTGGTCTTGCTATGGATGGCAGAAGAACTTTTACAGCCAAAAGAAAAGAAGGATCTGGAAGAAATAGGTTTTGAATATTTCGATCAATTGGTTGCCAGATCCTTTTTCCATTCCTCTAGTACTTATAACAACTTCTATGTCATTCATGATCTTATGCATGATTTGGCAACAGCTCGTGCTGGAGAATTCTACTTTAGAGCTGAAAAACTTGAAGAAAGTGTCGGGATCAGCAATAAAACTCGTCATTTATTGCACGACGCAGGAGGAAATTATCCCTTCTCACAACTTGTGTCAGCTTGTGACAGGGTAAAAGATACTAGGACATTTTTTGAAATAAATTTGTCTCGAAAGGATCCTTTCAATATGGAAAATGCTCCTCATGTCTTTTTATCAGAGTTGAAGTGCTTAAGAGTTTTGTCATTTAATACCTTTCCTCTTGATTCATTACCAGATTCAATAGGTAACTTGATCCATTTGCGATATTTGGATCTCTCGGATACATGGGTGGAGACATTGCCTGAGGAATTGTGTTGTTTGTACAATCTCCAAACATTGAAGTTGAATAATTGTCAACATCTGAAGAAGCTACCAAGTAATATGCAAGATCTTATAAATCTACGCCATCTTGATATTAGAGGAGCTAGCATTGAGGAGATGCCGAAAGGAATGAGCAAGTTGAAGGATTTGCACTTCTTAAGTGACTATATTGTCGGCAGGCATGCAGATAATAATGGAGTTAAAGAACTAGGAGCACTTGCAAATATTCATGAGTCACTTCACATTCACCAATTAGAGAATATCATGGATGGTGCTCAAGCTTTGGAGGCAAGAATTGCTGATAAGAAGCACCTTAAGGGTCTGTATTTGACATGGTCCTACAGCAACAGCTATATTGATGATTCTCAAGATATACTGAATAATTTAAAGCCTCACAGAAACTTGAGAAAGCTATCAATCAATGAGTATAAGGGTCTAACATTTCCAGATTGGTTTGGACATTCTTCCTACAAAAATATGACCAAACTGTACTTGTATGGCTGCAGCAACTGTTTAGAGCTTCCTTCACTTGGACAGCTACCCTCTTTGAAGCGCTTGCGCCTCTCCAACTTTAGAAAGCTACAACGTGTCGGTGCCAAGTTTTACAAAAAGGTTGGATCTTCTTCTCATGGGGCTGCCTTTCCGGTGCTTGAAAGTCTGAGTTTTTATGGAATGGATTGTTGGGAGGAGTGGCTTTCAGTTTCATCTGAGTTGGATGCTTTTCCTCTGCTTAGGGAGCTTAGAGTGCAAAATTGCCCTGCATTAAGGGGAGATTTGCCGAGTCAACTACCGGCTTTGCAAATCCTTTGCATTGATCGATGTGGTCAGCTTGACTTTTCTCTTCCAAGAGCTAATGCACTGCTCGAGTTATCAGTTGAAGGACCTCAGCAGGTGGAGGCTGTGTTGAAGGCCATTGCACACAACCAACTAGACTGTCTACAGTCTTTAAGCCTCGCAAGCTGTTGGTCGGCCACATCATTTCCAGTAGCTTCAATGCCCTCTTCATTGCAAAACTTGGTAATCAATGGTTGCCCATATCTAGAGTTCCCAATGCTTCAGCAGCAGCACGAGTCGTTACAGTCTATTTCAATATCTAACAGTTGTCATTCACTCACTTCCTTCCCCTTGGCAAGCTTTCCGAATCTCACCACACTCCGTATTTCATCATGTATAAATTTGAAGTCTCTTTTGGCATCAGATCCTGCTGCATCAACTTCAAAACTTGTCTCTTTAACGATCGAAAGCTGCCCGAGTTTGGGATCTTTTCCCACACTAGAGATGGTTGCACCCCATCTAGAAGATCTCTTGCTTCGAGAATGCCCAGAAATTGAATCCTTTTTTGAAGGGGGTTTGCCACCTAACCTGAGAGAGCTTCAAATCCAGCACTGTGAGAAACTGGTGAAGTACCTAGCATCCATGGACTTGCATGATCACTGTCTTATCCGTCTTGACATCCAACATCCATATGATAACATCACATCCTTCCCCTTGAACGGTTCCCTGCCGGCCTCACTTGGGACTCTCAATCTGCGAAACTTTCCGAGTCTAGAAATCTTAGACTGCAAGGGACTTGACCATCTCCAGAGATTATTGATAGAACGTTGTCCCAAGATGCAGGATGTCGCAGGGAAAAGCTTTCCTGCCTCTCTGTCAATGCTTTGCTTCAATGGATTTTCTTTGCTGAGGAATCGGTTTCAGACGAATGACAAGCACATTTTGTCCAAAATGTCCCGTGTCCGAAACATCAGAGTTGACGGTGCATGGATTTCTAAAGGTACAACTGTTTTTCTGTTATGTTTGTTATTTTGAATTTTCTATAACTACTCCTACTTTGTTGTTCTTTGTCTCCATCTGAATATAAGTTAACCTTGTTTGGAAACACTTCATAACCAATTCGACAAACACGATCCATCTTAGTACAATGACTTTGCGGAAATACTTCATTGTTTTGCAGATACACTTTACCATCTTATTCCAAACTCCTTTCCCCAATGCCCTTGTGTACAAGTTAAATTGGTTTGTTATAAACACAATTCTAGCTCCATGGGTTCATGTTTAATCTTTTACTGTTTATATTTTTTACCATATCATTGTCTATATTTTTTACTATATTCATATTTATATTACTAAATAATAATATAATATGTTTAAAAACAAGTGTAGTACTTTCTGATCTGTCAGCATTGTATGTTATTTTCTCATTGTGTAACTACAATGAAATTTTGTATTTAAGAAACTGTTGTTGAATCCAGGAGAATCCACTTAGGCTGCATGGCACCCCACCTTGCTAAAAAATGTCTCAGAATAGAACACTGCCAAATGCAGGAAAGTTTCTTAAATCCTGAACCATTGAAGTGATTTTGGGAAATGTTAAAAAGTAATAGGGTCTGCACGAGTAAAAGGCGAAGGTGATATCTTTGGGCAAAAATTTCTTCCTCATTGAGGACGAAAGGATCTCTATTCCCATGTAAGCAGCATTGAAGTTGAGAGGAGATGGATTTGATGTCACAACATCTTCAACAGGTAATTCGTTTCATTCCTACTAAAAGTTATTACATGTTATCCAATTATATATTTTCTGATTCTCTAATTTTGTAATATTTTATGCCTGAGCATGAGACTGAATTGTGATGATTTATATTTAGACACACAGACTTTGTTGATAAAATGAAGTGTTATTTGTTACCTTAGAGAAAGTGCCATTATACTTATTGTATTAGTTATTTATTGATGTTGCAATACTCTTGGATTTGATCATTTGATTGAACTATTCTTATATTCAAACAGAGAACGGAGCATCAAAGTGGACTATTGTAGGTATGTTCTTACTCTTCATTACTACTAGGGTTGGTTCTGTATCATTTCGCTATATGCACGGTATTCCTTCTGATTCTGGTTTTTCGTGGGAACCAAAACAGATAAACTTGTGTGTCAGAGGTTTTACTTTGCTGCGAGCAAGGATGTAACGGTCACTGAAATCCACATTGTATAGCATCTTTGGTGAAAAAGGTCAGTGAACTAGTTAAGCACTAAATCAATTTGATCAGCTAAATTAAATTAAGCCCAAATTTACATAATAATTCTCTGATTAGAGTTTTCATTTCATTTAGGCTGATTATTCTTTTGTCCTATAAAGATGATGAACTCCACCATGGGGAACTCAAGACAATCTTTATCATCCCAAGTAGGAAATGAAGGAGCAGAGGACCTTGGATAAGCAAGGAGAAGAATGTGAAATTTTAAGATGGTTGTGATTTTGATTGGCCAAAATTTCAGATTTTGAAATAAAAATTTTATAATCACATTCACATACGTAAATAAAAAAGTGTTCGGTCCAATTATTATTTATTACTTCAAAAATTATGTATATGATAAAATTTCATTGAATGAGATTATGAGAATTCTTAATTTGATTGCTTCAGGGTCATATTTGCTTTTATAATTTATTAAAAGAATTAGGAATGTGATTCTTTTAACCTTAGTATAACACTCCAATCGGTATTATAGAGTGAGTGATCCACTTATTTCCACTTTTTATGTAGAACTAAAACAATACTTAAGAGAAGATGTTCAACATCAAAAATGCTATTTGTTACGGACTGCCAAGAGTCTAGCCCCACTAGCCGTCGGGTCGGGGCACCACCCCTGACCCAAGCCCAAACCATCCTTCCCAACAGGAGGGGCACGACGGGTCGGCTCCTAACACCCGACCCGGGCATGCCCGCCTTACCTTCCGTTCGGCTCATGTCACCATTCGGGTCGGTACCCTCGGGGCGGCACCCGAAGTCCGGAACGACCTGCCCCTTCCACATGGGTTAGGACAGCTCACAAGCTCCTTGGCCAGTGGGATAGGTTATCTATGGGCCCGCCCAGCACAGTATATAAGGGGAGAGGTCAGCTCTCCCCCCGAGGTATGTCACACTTTTTACCTAATTTGGCCATCACTTTGTACGGACACTGACTTGATCGTCGCAGTGTCCTTGCAGGTGGCCACCCCCCTCATCACATCACCTCCGGCGTCCCCAGCTTGCAGTCCACATCTCGTTCAGCTCCAAGTCGACTCAGGGTTCATCCACTCTCCCTCCCATCATCACCCGACCCGCCGAGCATCCAAGGTCCCGTGAAACAAACATTGGCGCCGTCTGCGAGGACCCTGGAGTAGACATGGAGCGACTCCCTACGTCGGAGGAGCTTCGCGAAGGAGGAGGGGCTCGCCTGAGTAGGGCGAGTTTGACGGCTCGCGCCGCGGAGCACCCGTGATCCTCCGTTCAACCTAACCAACAAATCTACACCAAGACTCCCGAAAGACGTCCCTTCGGAGGGACTGGAGCCGATAGTGCCAAGATCATGCAGGAACTCAGACACAGAGTGCAGAACCTAGAACAAGAGCTGGCAGCGAGGAGCCGATCCCACGGGGACGTCAGCCGCTCCCACGGCGACGCTAGCTGGTCCTGCACTCGCACCCGATCCCCCTCGCGACGACACGAGAGCCGAGAAAGGAGCCCAACAAAGCGCGATGAGGCACACACGCCGGTGACCTCTCGACCTCACCAAGGCAGATCCGAGAGCTGCGGGGAGTCTCAAAGAGGGAAAGCCAAGAAACAACAGGAACCCATAATCATGGGAGCCACCCATTTCCACCCCTCGATCCTCAAGGTCCAGCTTCCGAAGAATTTCGACAAGCCAACGGACATGAGGTACGATGGGACTAAGGATCCCTAGGAGCACCTCACAGTTTTTGAAGCAAGAATGAATTTGGAAGGGGTAGGCGACGCAGTCAGATGCCGAGCATTCCCTGTGACGCTGGCCGGCCCAGCGATCCGATGGTTCAACGCCCTCCCGCAAGGGTCCATTACAGCTTTCGTGGACATCTCCCAAAGCTTTCTGGCTCGGTTCACGACACGCATAGTCAAGGCAAAGCACCCAATTAACCTGTTAGGGGTTACCCAAAAACCCGGAGAGCCGACAAGAAAGTTATTGGACAGATTCAACGACGAGTGTTTGGAGATCGACGGCCTTACGGACTCAGTTGCCAGCCTTTACCTAACAAACGGCCTGCTAAACGAGGACTTTAGGAAGCACCTCACAACTAAGCCCGTTTGGACCATGCAGGAGATTCAAAGTGTGGCCAAGGAATACATTAATGATGAAGAAGTCAGTCAGGTCGTAGCCGCCAATAAACGGCAGCTCCCTAACCCCTCAGCTCAGCAGGCCCCTCAGGTTGGCAGATATAAGGAGACTCCCAGGGACGGAACCCCAGCCAAGCAACACAAACAACCCCCACGAGTGGAAGGTTCACAACCTACACGCCACTCACGGTGCCCATAGTGGAAGTTTACCAGCAAATTGCAGACAAGGGAATCCTATCCAGACCCAGACCACTGAAGGAGAGGACGGGAGGCAACAAAAGCATGTACTGTGATTATCACAAGGGTTTCGGTCACAAAACCCAGGACTGCTTCGATCTCAAGGATGCCTTAGAGCAGGCCATCAGAGAAGGAAAGCTGAGCGAGTTTTCCCGGCTCATCAGGGAACCGAGGAGACGGGAACGTGAACGTTCCGAGGAAGATGATAAACCACTTTTTTATGGTTTATCTTGTGTTTAATTGAGTGGTTTTTATCAAGTCTTTACCCACTTATTCATATGATTTGTATGATTTTATAATCCCTTCCTAGTATTGTTTTATGATTGAAAACTTGCTTCCTAGAGATCTTTAATTAGTATATTTTAATTCTCCTTTATACCATTCGACGCCGTGATCCGTATGTTAAGTGTTTCGGGCTTTATAGGGCAGGAATGGCTTAGAAAATGGAGAGGAAGCTTGCAAAAATGGAAGGAACATAAGGAACTAAGGAGATGACCAGCGAGCACCGACGCGCGCGCATGGTTCACGCGAGTGCGCGGAAATGAGGAAATTGCAGTGACACGTGCGCGTGGAATGGAGTTCTGCAAGATGACGCGCACGCATGGACGATGCGTATGCGTGACAAGGAAATTCGCCAAATGACGCGCACGCATGACTGACGCGTACGCGTGACCTGCGCGATCTGCAAAATTAACAGAAAATGCTGGGGGCGATTTCGGGCCGCGTTTTGACTTAGTTTTCGGCCCAGAAACACAGAATAAAGCCAGGAAACATGCAGAGACTCGACACACACAGAGATACACATTCACATATTCTCATTAGGATAGTTTTTAAGTTTTTAGATCTGAATCTAGAGAGAGAATTACTCTTCCTCTAGTTTTTCTTTACATTCCTAGTTTATTGCTTTTGCTTTTGGATATTGAAGAGTCATCACCTCCGTTGAAGATACTATTCTAGTTTGTTTCCTTACTTGCTCTTTTATTTATTCCATATTCTTAATTCTTGTTTAAAGTGGTAATTGGATTATTTTCATGGATTGTTAATGCAAAGGATTACTTTTACTTTTAATTAATTTTGAATCCCTATTTTATTTAAATTATCATGTCTTCTTCTTATGTTTTTCTGATTATTATATTCATGTCAATGGAGTAGATTCCCTACTTGACATGGGGGTTGATTAAAAGGAGACACTTGAGTTGGAAGGCTTAAGTGATGGTTAAATTGGAAGTTGTTGGCTAGTTCTGTATTTACTAACGCTAGACCTTCCCAAGGGAGAGGACTAGGATTTACGAATAAGAGTTAGCTCAATCACCTGACTTTCCTTTATTTAGTAAGGGTTAACTAAGTGAAAACAACAACCTTTTTGATACTACACTTAAGAGATCCCAACAATGATAGAACTTCGGATTAATCATTTCCCCAGTCAAGGCTTTTTATTTAGAATATTATAAATCTCTTTTAATTTTCATTGCACTAAATTATAATTGTTTATTTTCTGTTAATCAATTCTCAAAACTCTCGGAAAACTCCTGATTAATAAATTAGCACCCTTTCTAGCAACTCGTTAGGAGACGACCTGGGATTCATACTCCCAGTATTTTTATTCTAAACCATTTTTGTGACAACCTTTCTAAATTGATGAGGCATATTTTTGCTGGTTAAGAGCTATACTCGCAACGTTGTTCTATTATATTATAATCTCTTAATTGGTCTAACTTCTGCCGCTCGTCAGTTTTTGGCGCCGTTGCCGGGGAGTTACAATTGTGTGCTAAATTATTAATTAGTGTACATATTTTTATTTTATTTGCGTATTTTATTTTTTTTATTTTGTTACCATGAGCTATATGTTTCTCTTATTGAATGACGCATTCACTGCCTGATCCGAGCTTAGCCGCATTTGATCTTGAAATTGAAAGAACTATTTCACATATTAGGCGAGCTCGACGCAAGTTAGCCTCAAAGGGTGGTGAAGTGATTGTTATCAATTCACCAGTCTCATCTGAGGGCGAATCTGAACCGCCATCTGAGAGAGAAACAAGCTCCTTTACTACTGATTCAGTTGATTCACGTGCAGATAATATGGCAGCACCTAGGAGGATTACTCTCCAGAAATCTGGAACCCTATATTTTACACTGCAGCCGTATCAAGTGCATCATCCAACTCTGGCTGCAGATTTTGAGCTGAAGACTGCATTGATCAACTTGATGCCCAAGTTTCATGGCTTACCTGCTCAGTAGCCTATCAAGCACCTCAGAGATTTTCAGACAGCCTGTTCTACTGTTAGGCGTCATGGTGCAAATAAAACTTCTATTCTGTTAACCGTCTTCCCGTTTTCTCTTGAGGGAAAGGCAAGGGAGTGGTACTACTCCCAACCTGAAGCAAATGTTACTAACTGGGATATGCTCAGGAGAGAATTCTTGGAAAAATACTTTCCAGCTGAAGTTACAGACAGACTGAGGAAAGAGATCTCCTGTATTGTTCAAGGTGAATCAGAAACTCTCTATGAGTACTGGGAGCACTTTAAGAACCTTCTGGACGCATTCCCCCATCACATGATTGACAGGCTAGTGTTAATCAGTTACTTCACTCAAGGCATGAAGCCTCTGGATAAAACTACACTAGATGGTGCTAGTAATGGTTCTTTGAAAAAGTACAAGACCGCAGATGAAGCATGGCAACTGATTAGCGACTTAGCTGAGTCTACCAGGAATCACAGGCATAGGAGCAGCCACTCAAAAGCCATTGCAGAAATTTCCTCTAGCACTGAGACTACTGCTCTTACACAGAGTATATGTGAAATGACCAACTTATTGAAGCAAATGCAGTTAAACCAACAATAACAAGCTCAGCCTTCCCCACCACAACAAAGCCAACAGCTAGTCCCACAATGAGTATGCGAAATATGTGCTGATTATAGTCATTATACTGATGAATTCCCGCAGCTCCAACAAGAAGACAACACTGTGGCAGCTACTCATAACTTTTATGACCGCCCGAATCAAGGATACAATCAACAAGGCGGAAACTACAACCAAGGTGAGAACTACAACCAAGGATGGCAGGACAACTCCAACCAAAGTTGGAGAGATAATTCCAACCATGGCTGGAGGGACAACTATAACAGAGGAGGCAGAGATAACAATGGAAACCAGAGGTGGAATAACAACAACAGACAACAGAATCAGAACCAACCTTACAGAGCTCCTCACCTAAGATAGTCATAAGGACCTCAGCACAACCAACAACAGGTCCCTTAGATCACTTATCCCACTTCCTCATCAAATGACGAGATGCTTCGTTCTCTTGCACAAGGACAACAAGACATACAGACTACACTGAACTCTACTTTAAATGGTCTGAATGCCACTTTACAAGCTCTCGCCGCCTGGATAGATTCATTACCTACTTCCACTAACCAACCTTTAAACTCCAGTGGAATTCCTTCTCAACCCTTACCTAATCCCAAGGGTAGCATCAAGCCATCACTTTGAGGTCCAGAACCACACTGCAAGAGAGGACCCAGGAGGAGCCAAGCCCAATAGAACACACCCAAATTGAAGACTCAGTGGAAGTGGAAGATGCTGAAATGGAAGATGCTGAAGAGGAAGATGAAGTACAAGACAAGGTTGAAGAAGAAGTAGCTCAGCCAAGGAATGGAGCACCAAAGGATGCAGAGGCTGCAAGTGGCGCCATCCCTATCCCATTTCCACACCTTGCAAGAAAGTCCAAAAAGCATATGGAACTTGATCCCAAAATGGTAGAAATTTTCAAAAAGGTTGAGGTAACTGTTCCCCTTTTTGATGTTATTCAGCAAGTACCTAAATATGCAAAGTTTCTGAAAGATTTATGCATTCATAAGGATAAAATTAATGAATTAGAAACTATTCCTTTAGGTAGTTCTATATCTGCTTTAATGGGAGGTATACCTGAAAAATATAGTGATCCAGGTCCATGTATGGTAAACTGTACCATTGGAGGTGTAATATTTTCTGATTGCATGTGTGACTTAGGAGCGTGTGTTAGTATAATGCCATTGTCTATATATGATACTTTAAGGCTCCCTACCTTAAAAAGGTCGACAGCTCATTTTGTGTTAGCAGATAAAAGCATTATTACAGTAGTTGGAATTGCTGAAGATGTACTAGTGAGCATTAAGGGGCTCACATTTCTCATTGACTTCTATATTCTGAAAATGCCCCCTAATGACTCAGGAAGACCATCATCAATCCTGCTTGGAAGACCATTCCTGAAAACTTCGAAGTTCAAGATGGATGCATTCTCAGGAACTTACTCCTTTGAGATAAATGGCAGAACAGTGAGTTTCAGTTTAAATGAGGCTATGAAGCACCCTCCGGAAGATCATTCTATCTTCCAGTGCGACATCATTGATGAAACTGTAGCTGAAGTTCACCAAGAAGAAGTAGAAGAGAAACACATGGAGCAAGGTCCAAGTGTGGGGACACCCTCTGAACATAATGAAGACACTTTGCCATTATCACTAGCTCCGGATGATCCAGAGCCTAGCCAAGAGCGGAAATTGGAATTGAAGCCCCTTCCTCCACACCTCAAGTATTCTTACCTTGAGGATAATCAGAAGTTTCCAGTTATCATTGCAAGAGAACTCACTTCACAACAGGAGGAGCAACTGCTTAGTGTGCTGAGAAAACATAAGAGAGCAATTGGATGGAGCTTGGCCGATATAGTAGGCATCAGCCCTCAAGTTTATGAGCACATAATATACTTAGAAGAGGAACCAAAGCCTTTCCGTCAACCCCAAAGAAGATTGAATCCCACCATCTTAGAATTTGTCAAGAAAGAAGTGACCATGCTACTTGAAGCAGATATCATTTACCCCATCTCAAACAGTGAATGGGTCAGTCTAGTACAAGTGGTACCCAAGAAGTCTGGAGTCACAACAGTAAAGAATGAGCATGGAGAGCTCCTGACAACTAGAGTGCAGAATTCATGGAGATTTTGCATTGACTATAGGCGTCTCAACCAAGCTACTTGCAAGGATCACTACCCCTTGCCATTCATTGATCAGATGCTTGATCGCCTGTCAGGTAAATCCCATTATTGCTTTTTAGATGGTTATACAGGCTATTTTCAAATTCATATAGCTCCTGAAGATCAGGAGAAGACTACTTTTACATGTCCCTTTAGAACGTATGCATACAAAAGGATGCCTTTTGGCTTATGTAATGCACCAGCTACTTTCCAAAGATGTATGATGAGTATCTTTTCAGATCTTATTGAGAACTGTATGGAAGTATTTATGGATGATTTTAGCATTTATGGTGATTCATTTAACCTTTGCTTGGATAGGTTAGCTAGAGTATTAGACAGGTGTGTTAGTTCAAACCTTGTATTGAATTTTAAAAAATGTCACTTTATGGTAAAACAAGGGATTGTTCTAGGACATGTTATTTCTAATATAGGTATTTCTGTAGATCCAGCAAAGGTGGATGTCATTTCTAGTTTGCCTTACCCCTCCTCCGTGAGGGAAGTCCATTCGTTCCTTGGCCATGCAGGTTTTTACAGGAGATTCAGTAAGGTAGCATTACCTTTATCCAGACTGTTGCAGAAAGATATTGAGTTCGAGTTCAGTGAGGATTGCATGCAAGCATTTGATAAGCTGAAGATCGCCCTGACTCAAGCTCCAATTGTGAGAGGACCAGACTGGAGCCAGCCATTTGAGATTATGTGTGATGCCTCCAACCATACAGTAGGAGCGGCGCTGGCTCAGCGCGAAGGTAAGGAACCCTTCGTAATTGCTTATGCATCTAAGACCTTAGATGCTGCTCAGTCTAATTACACTACTACTGAAAAAAAGCTTCTAGCTATTATTTTTGCTCTGGATAAATTCCGAGCCTATTTACTTGGTACTAAGGTGGTAGTGTACTCAGACCATGCAGCTCTAAAATATTTATTATCTAAAAAAGAGTCCAAACCAAGGTTGATACGTTGGATACTGCTGTTGTAAGAATTTGATTTAGAAATTAAGGATAGGAGTGGTAACCAGAATTTAGTGGCAGACCACTTGAGTTGCCTTGAACACATTAAGGATGACTCCACTCCTATCAATGATGCTTTCCCATTTGATAGTTTGCAAGCAATATCCAAAGTAGTTCATTGGTATGCACATATAGCTAATTATCAAGTTAGCCATACTTTCCCTCCCAATTTTACTAAGTATCAAAGGGACAAGTTGAAAAGCGAGTCTAAATACTATATATGGGATGACCCATATTTATGGAGGTGTGGTGCTGACCAGGTAATTAGAAGATGTGTGCCCCAATCAGAATTCCAGTCTATTTTAGAGGCCTGCCACTCTTCTGAGAGTGGAGGACATTTTGGCCCTCAAAGAACAGCTAGAAAAATTTTAGACTGTGGATTCTGGTGGCCTACTCTTTTTAAAGATGCTGCTGAATTTTGTAAATCTTATTCCCCATGCCAAAGGTTTGGTAATATATCCAAGAGGGATGAGATACCTCAATAGATTATGCTTTTCTGTGAAATTTTTTATGTTTAGGGCATTGACTTCATGGGTCCGTTTCCAAACTCTAATGGTTACCTTTATATACTGTTAGCTGTAGATTATGTTTCTAAATGGGTGGAGGCAATTTCTACCCGTACTGATGATGCTAACACTGTTGTTTCCTTTGTTAAAAACCATATTATCTGTTGCTTTGGATCACCACGAGAAATCGTGAGTGATCAAGGCACTCACTTTTGTAACAGGAGACTAACAGGATTACTGAAGAAGCATGGGATTGTTCATAAAGTAGCAACAACTTATCATCCCCAAACCAATGGACAAGTAGAAGTGTCTAACAGGGAGATTAAACGAATTCTGGAAAAGATAGTAAAGCCTCATAGGAAGGACTAGAGTGCCAGGCTACAAGATGCACTTTGGGCATATAGAACAGCGTACAAGACACCCATTGGGATGAGCCCCTTCCGCTTAGTATACAGAAAGGCTTGTCACCTTCCAGTAGAGGTGGAACACAAGGCTTTCTGGGCTGTGAGGGAGTGCAACATGAATTTTGAAGAAGCTGGTGCTGAAAGGAAGCTGCAACTAGTAGAATTGGAGAATCTTCGCCTAGAAGCATATGACAACTCCAGGCGATACAAAGAGAAGATGAAGGCTGTCCATGACAAGCACATAAAAATGAGATAATTCAGACCAGGGGAGTTAGTTCTTCTTTATAACTCCAGACTGAGGCTTATGCCAGACAAACTGAGATCAAGATGGGAAGGTCCTTACAGAGTGGAAAAGGTAGAGCCATACGGAGTTTTTCACCTGCGTCATCCTTCTAGTTCTAAATTCATGAAGGTCAATGGACATCGCCTAAAGCTTTATCATGGTGAGAAGATGAAGGATCACAAAGAGCTAGAGGTTTTTCTCTTGGAAGACCCACCAACAGAAGCAGAATGAGCCTGAAGAACATCCAACTTAAGGACGTAAAAGCAAAGTGCTAGGTGGGAGACAACCCACCATGGTATGATCGTTCTGTTTCAGTCTTAGTCTTATTTTACTTTATTCTATTTTGTTTTTGTTAATGACTCTTCTCATAATCTCTGCATATAGCCTGCATCTGCATTTGCATTCTGCATAAAAAAATGCACGCAACGCGCAAGCGTCGCTGACGCGTTCGCGTCCTAGGTGCATTCGAAACAAGGAAGAAAAGAAGCAGAAAGTCACACGGGAGCGTGGCTGGAGGCATGCCTTAGGCACAAGCATGCCCACGCGAACGCGTCCCTGATGCGTCCGTGTCATTTGACAAATCAACCTCCCACGCATGCGCGTCGCCCATGCTCACGCGTGACCCTGCGAAATCGACGTAAATAGGTACATGGCAGAGTTATGATGGAGTGGGGCTGGAATGGTGCTGGAAGCAAAAGCCCTATCACGCGAACGCGTGCCCCACGCGTCCGTGTCACTTTTAAAAGTAAGGCCATTTATGCGTGCGCGTCACCCACGCGCACGCGTCACCCTAAATTTTGGCAATGAGCGAACGAAACAGAGAGTTGCGCATGCGCGAGGCTGCACTCGCGCCAAAAGCATAAAACAGGTCACGCGTCTGCGTCACCCACGCGTCCGCGTTATCTGAACATCGCGCCAACCGCGCGAACGCGTGCTCCACGCGTCCGCGTCACATGCGACGCACAGTTTATCCAAATCAGGGCCAGATATCTTATCCTTTCTTCCCCAATCTTAATTTTTCCTTCTCACTTCTTATTTATTTCTTCTTCCTTCTTTCTTCTCTATCCCTTCTTACTTTTTATCTTTTCCCCCTCTTTTTCATATCCATTATCAAGGTTCTTTTCTTTTCTTTTCCCCCTCTTATTATTATTATTATTATTATTATTATTTATGTTTTCTTCTTCTTTTTCTTTTTACTTTCATTATCTATGTTTCCTTTTTCTTTCTTTTTCTTTTTACTTTATTTTAATTGGTGTTAGAAATTTATTTGGGTGATTGTTTTCTCCTATATTTTGCTTGTGAGTATATTAAGGAATTGTTTGACAATTAATATTACTTCTTAAAGGGTTGCTTGCATGTTCAATTTAATACTTTCGATAACATATTTACCATGCATGCTATGTGTTTGTGAAAAAGCCCGTATGGCATTATGCATTACTTTTATGTTATTATACTACTCTAATGCCTGTTTTTTTTTTTTTACAAAACCCCTTTTTATATTTTATTGATTAAATATAATTGTCAATACAAACAGATTGTTAGTTTGAAAGAGTTGAAAATCAAACTTGGACATTTAATGCTTGATCTATGCTACTCATGCCTTTGCCAGCATGCCAATAAACATCTTGCATCTACTTGCCATAACATGCACTTGCTATATTCCCATTGATGGACTTCTCACATGTAGTCGCGACCATGTGTTAACGACATCCTTCTTTACTGTGCATTGATTATCACTTGTACCATTCTCTCCCTTGCTCGAACCCTTAGCTTTACATATCACTTTCCTTTTCCCTTTTCAGGATGGCCACCAAGAAGGGTAAAGAGAAAGCTACTCCCAAACAACCAGCAAGGAAAGGAACAAAAAGAGCACTAGCTGCAGAGCCATCTTCAACATTTGTAAAGCCCTCAATAAAAAGAATCAAGAGGATCATCAAGGTCGATGAAAAAGAAAAAGCCTTTCCAGCAAAGGACACTGTGCGGTTCACTAACCGCTACTGTGAGTAGATGTTCCCCATCCTGGCTGAAAGGAACTATAATAATGAATACCTTCTCATCCTCCCGACCAACATTGCTGAATTTGTTGAGCCCCGAATTGAATGAAGACAATGGGGATTCCTACAGAGACAGCCATGGCAAGTTAATCTTTCATGGGTAGTTGAATTCTACTCCAATTTTCACATGTCAACCATGCAGTCTGTCTATGTCCGTCAGAAGTAAGTCCCTATAACTGAAGAGGCCATTCAACGAGCTTTAGATCTTTCCCCTGCTCCAGAAGGATTAGACGCATTCCAAAAAGCCTCTTTCAAGCGCCAGACATACCAATTTGACTGGGATGCAATTCTCAGAGTTATAGCACAACCTGGCAGCAGATGGATCTATGGATACCATCGATCTCGACCTAAGAGCATATTGGCTTCAGCACTCACCTTGGAAGCTCGAGTATGGGCACAGATCATGTCCCATTACGTCTTTCCGAGCACTCACGAGTCCTCCTTCACTGCAGATATGGCTGTTTTACTCTGGTGGATCCTTACAGACTAGCACCTCAATTTATCAAGACATATCTGGAATGCTATGGAACACGTACAGATTGCGGGTAACATACCTTTTTCCGCCTTGGTTTCAGATCTAGTCTCAGCAGCCAGAGTCTCCTATAGAGCTGGGGACACCAAAGCCATGATTCTGCGAGATGATCAGATCGTCCCTAACGGGAAGTATATCAGACCTCCAGCAGCCACTACCAACCAGAGCACAGAACCAGCAGAAGATATCCCTTCTCCTACCACATCACAAGCACCTTTAACAAACCAACTGCTCCATCAGATACTTGAGAGATTGGACCGGTTTGACCGGCAAGGAAAGCAAAGAGAGCGCCGTAACAAGCGCAGAGTTACATACCTCAAGGAGCTACTTGTTGGTAACCACCCATCTGAAGAAAACCCAAACAACCCGAACTCCACTTTATTTACCAGCACAGGGAGCCATGACGGTCCCGATTGGGGAGACGCTGCTACCAGCCCCCCTTTGTTCCTGACTGATGGCACCGAGGACGGTGCCAAGCTTTAAGTATGGGGAGGTCGGTCAGTACCTGACTTCCGGAGGTGATTTCTCTTTCTTAAACACCAATTAATTGTTTATTTTTCTTTTTCTTTTGTTTAGGATAGGATAAATTGCATAGTAATAGGTTATTTGTATGCATATTCTATTTGGTTGAAAAATAATAAGTTTCTTTTTAAGACCCTATTTTTGAAAAATTTCACTAATTTAAATCAAAACTTTTCTTTAAAACTTGTTGGAAGTTGTATTTGGAACATAGTTTAAAGCTAAGAATACACAACCTGTGAGATTTGAGCTTAATTATATGGTTACAATATTTAACTATAAAAATTTTATTCTTGTGTGTTTGCTTCTCTATGATTGTAATCTTTATTTTGTTCCATCCTATATGTCTAATGTTTAATGTGTTATATGCATGCATATGATTGAGGCCATTAATTGATTATTAACTCACTTATCCCAAATAGCCTACCCTTCCATTTACCTTTGTTAGCCACTTTGAGCCTTTTTAAATCCCCTTTGTTCTATATTTTACCACATTACTAGCCTTAAACAGAAAAATAAGTAATACCCTAAATTGAATCTTTGGTTAGCTTAAGATAGAAATTGTGTGTCAATAAAGTGTTGGAAAATTGTGGGAACATGGGTTAATAAGGGAATGTGTCATGATAAAATATTGGAAATTTGGGTACCTACTCATGTGAAACTAGAAAAATTAAAAAAAATCCATGTGCATTGGCAATGTTATGTTTATTTTTATGCTTCAAAAAAAATCCAAAAATATTCAAGTAATTAAGTGATTAAATAAATGAATAAGGGGACAAAATTACCCCAATGTTAAGTTTAATGAAAAAAATCAATGCATGTGTGATACAAAGTTAAGAGAAAAGTTGACGCATGAGTATGTAATACAAAAGTGGAAAAACTTTGGGTAGCTAGGCATGAATCTAAAAATATAAGGAGTATATGTATAGGTAAGAGTTTAGGTTAATCAAGGATTCAATTTATAGCTCACTTAGCCATATATATACCCTCACCTTTACCTTGGCCCCATTACAACCTTGAAAAGACCTCATGATGTTTGCATTGGTACATTAAATACTTGTTGATTGGTTAGGTGAAGAACAAGGTTTAGAAAGCATGATTAGAGAAGAGTAGAGTGATTACCCTATACACTAGAGTGACTAGAGTGCATATACACCATCAGTGAGGGTTCAATGCTTAATTCTATGTTTCCTGCTTTCATGAGCTGTCTTCTTACAAGTTTGCTTGTTTTTGCTGTATAGTTTTAATTAGTGATATTTGATTTAAATTTGTCTTGAAGAACTTATTTACTTTTTAACCAAGTAGGCAAAATCATTTTAGCATATAGTTGCATTCATATACATAGGTTGCATTGCATTGCATGAGTCTCACTTTTCCCTACTCATTTACTTTATCTCCTTAAGCTAAGCATGAGGACATGCTAATGTTTAAGTGTGGGGAGGTTGATAAACCACTATTTTATGGTTTATCTTATGTTTAATTGAGTGGTTTTTATCAAGTCTTTACCCACTTATTCATATGATTTGCATGATTTTATAATCCCTTCCTAGTATTGTTTTATGATTGAAAACTTGCTTCCTAGAGATCTTTAATTAGTATATTTTAATTCTCCTTTATACCATTCGATGCCGTGATCCGTGTGTTAAGTGTTTCAGGCTTTATAGGGCAAGAATAGCTTAGAAAATAGAGAGGAAGCTTGCAAAAATGGAAGGAACACAAGGAACTAAGGAGATGACGAGCGAGCACTGACGCGCGCGCATGGTTCATGCAAGCACGCGGAAATGAGGAAATTTTAGCGACGCGTGTGTGTGCCTGACGCGTACGCGTGGAATGGAGTTCTGCAAGATGACGCGCACGCATGAACAACGCGTACGCGTGACAAGGAAATTCGCCAAATGACGCGCACATGTGACTGACGCGTACGCGTGACCTGCGCGATCTGCAAAATTAACAGAAAATGCTGGGGGCAATTTTGGGCCACGTTTTGACCCATTTTTTGGCCTAGAAACACATAATAAAGCCAGAAAATATGCAGAGACTCGACACACACAGAAAATATGCAAAGGATTACTTTTACTTTTAATTAATTTTGAATCCCTATTTTATTTAAATTATCATGTCTTCTCCTTATGTTTTTCTGATTATTATATTCATGTTAATGGAGTAGATTCCTTACTTGACATGGGAGTTGATTAAAAGGAGACACTTGAGTTGGAAGGCTTAAGTGATGGTTAAATTGGAAGTTGTTGGCTAGTTCTGTATTTACTAATGCTAGACCTTCCCAAGGGAGAGGAATGGGATTTGCGAATAAGAGTTAGCTCAATCGCTTGACTTTTCTTTATTTAGTAAGGGTTAACTAAGTGAAAATAACAACCTTTTTGATAATACACTTAAGAGATCCCAACAAGGATAGAACTTCTGATTAATCATTCCCCGGTCAAGGCTTTTTATTTAGAATATTATAAATCTTTTTTAATTTTCATTGCACTAAATTATAATTGTTTATTTTCTGTTAATCAATTCTCAAAACTCTCGGAAAACTCTTGATTAATAAATTAGCACCCTTTCTAGCAACTCGTTGGGAGACGACCTAGGATTCATACTCCCAGTATTTTTATTCTAAACACTTTTTGTGGCAACCTTTCTAAATTGATGAGGCAGATTTTTGCTGGTTAAGAGCTATACTCGCAACGCTGTTCTATTATATTATAATCTCTTAATTGGTCTAACTTTTGCCGCCCGTCAGAAGATTGTAGCCGGACTGTCAAGCCAAGGCAAGAACCCATGGGGGACGCCAACAACCCCCAACCTTTGTGGTCAACATCGTGGTCGGGCGCGACAGCCCTCCCAAATCCAAGTCGGCAGCAAAAAAGGATACCCAAATCCTCTCCATCTCGGCAGAAAGTCCCGTCATCAGCAAAAAACCGCCCAAGGTATCCTTTGGCCCAGAAGATAAATGGTTTCACGACCTCCCCGAGAACCCCCCCCCCATGGTGGTTACAGCGATGGTCAGGACAGGGTTAGTCAGACGAATCCTCGTCTACATAGGAGCTGACTCTAACATCCTGTTCAGAAACATATTCGACGTCATGGGGCTAAGGGAATCCGACCTCAAGAGTCACCAGCACGGGGTCATGGGGCTAGGCGACAACTATATAAAGCCCGACGGGATGATCTCTCTCCTAATCTGTCTAGGAACCGGTGACGATAGGAAATCGGTTATGGCGGACTTCGTAGTCCTCAGAGACTCCACGACCTACAATATCATCCTAGGGAGAAAAACCATCAATGAATTCTCAGCCGTAATATGCACTAAATTCCTAACAATGAAGTTCGTGACGGACAGAGGAGCTGTTGGCTCCATTAGGGGAGACTTGGAAGTGGCGGTCGCCTGCGACAACACCAGTCTCTCCCTGAGGAAAGAATCTAAGAAGGTAGCCGGCGTGTTCCTGGCAGACCTGGATGTAAGAATAGAGGACAAGCCGAAACCCGAACCAGAAGGGGACATGGAGAAATTCCAGATAGGAAAGTCGGCAGAACAGTTTACCTTTGTAAACAAAAATTTGCCCCATGAACTCAAGGCCCCCTCATGGAGGTCATAAGGGCAAACGGCGACCTCTTCGCATGGACGCCATCAGACATGCCGGGCCTGGATCCCAACGTCATGTCCCACCGACTAGCCGTCAAACCAGACGCGAAGCCAGTAGCACAACGGCAAAGAAAAATGTCCCAAGAAAGGGCCAATGAGGTCGCCAAGCATACAACCGGGCTACTTGAAGCCGAGTTCATAAAAGAGCTTGAATACTCGACATGGCTATCCAATGTCGTCCTAGTAAAAAAAGCTAGTGGAAAATAGAGAATGTGTGTCCACTATTCTGACCTGAACAAAGCATGCCCCAAAGACTCCTTCCCTCTCCCTAACATCGATGCCTTGGTAGACTCGGAGGTAGGGTATCATTTCCTCATCTTGATGGATGCATACTCCGGGTATAACCAGATCCCGATGCACCGACCTAACCAGGAAAAACAGCGTTCATAACACCAGGGGGCACCTACTGCTACAAAGCTAAGGCCATTTGGGTTAAAGAACACAGGGGCCACCTACCAAAGGCTAATGAGCAAAGTTTTCCATGATCTCATTGGTAGGACAGTGATAAACTCCATTTGTAGGATTTATCTTGTGCTTGATTTAGGGGATTTTATAACCTTTTACCCATATTTATCCAATGAAATAGCATGGTTTTATAACTTCTCCTTTAATTGTGCTTAAAGGTGAAAACATATTTTTAGGTCTTAAAATAGCTAAATTTAATTTACCTTTGATTCCATTAGATGCCTTGATATGTTTGTTAAGTGATTTCAGCTTTAGGAGGCAAAGATTGGATCAAGAAAATGAGGGAAAAGCATGTAAAAATGGAGAACTCATGAAGAAATGAGGGAATCGAAAAGCTGTCAAGCTGATCTCTTCGCACTTAAACGATCATAACTTGAGCTACAGAGGTCCAAATGATACGGTTCTAGTTGCATTGGAAAGCTAACATCCGGAGCTTTGAAACAATATAAAATTTACCATAGTTGCTACAAGTATGGTGACGCGTATGCACACTGTATGCACACGCATCGTTGCTGCCATATGACCCACTTTAAGCAATACGTGGCCAGCGAATTCTAAAGCCTTGTGGGCCCAATCCAACTCATTTCTAATGCTATTTGACCCAAGGATTGAAGGGGAATCAACATACTTTACATACTTTCACACATTAGTTTAGTTTAGTTTAATTTTTGGAGGGAAAGTTAGTTTTAGAGAGAGAAGCTCTCACTTCTCTCTAGGATTAAAATTAGGATTAGGTTTAGATCTAGATCTACTTCTTCTTCTTCTCTCTTAATTTTCCTTTTCCTTCCTTAATTGTTCTCTTGTAGATGTAGAATTCTTCTTCTCTTGTGATTCATTTGTATTATTATTTGTAGTTTATAAACTTTCTTTTGTAGATCTACATTTCTCCTTCAATGCAATTGGTAAGTTCTTTGTTGTTTCATAATTGTTTTCCTTTTTCTATTGTTGATCTCTTGCTATTCTAGTTAGATCTCTCTTTAATTCTTGTAATTCATGTTGTTTACTTTTATTGCCTTCTATATGTTTGATGAAATGCCTCTTCTAGATATGAGTTAGATTTTGTTCCTCTTGGCCTAGGTAGAGTAATTAGTAACGCTTGAGTTATCTAATTCCTTTGTTGATTGATAATTAGAAGTTGCTAATTGATTTGGATACCACTAAAGCTAGTCTTTCCCTTGGGAGTTGGCTATGACTTGTGGAATCAAGTTAATTCATCCACTTGACTTTCCTCCATGATTAGAGGTTAACTAAGTGGTCACAATGGACAATTTTGGTCATACTTGAGGAGGATAACTAGGATGAGACTTCTAGTTCTCATATCTTGCCAAGAGCTTTCTTAGTTGTTAGTTTTTTTTCTTTGCCATTTATATTTCTTGTCTAAAATCTCAAAACCCCAAACATACTTCATAACCAATAACAAGACACTTCATTGCAATTCCTAGGGAGAACGACCCGAGGTTCAACACTTCGGTTTATAAATTTAGGGGTTTGTACTTGTGACAAACAAATTTTTGTATGAAAGAATTATTGTTGGTTTAGAAACTATACTTACAACGAGACTTCATTAGTGAAATTCTAAACCACACAAAGGTCCTTTCATCAAAATGGCGCCGTTGCCGGGGATTTGAAATGGTGTTGTGTTATTGGTTATTGTATATATGTGAATAGTGTGAATATGTTTGCTTTTGATAGCTCTTGCTAGTTTTAGGATTTGGTTTTGTTTTTTTCTTATTTGATTTTATTTTCCTTTTCTCTTGTTATCATGAATTCTCACTTTGGCTATGAGTTTGGTTCTAATTGTGTTGTAGGAAATGAGAGCTTCAATGAGGATGTGTATCAAGGATGGGATAACCAAAGGTGGGAGGAACCATATGCATATGATCAATCCTCTTGGCAACAACCTCCACCAATGCACTATGAAGAAGAGCCATTCTATGATGCATACCAATCCAATGGCTATGGTGAATCTCCTTGTGACTTTCAAGAACCACCACCATATACCTATGAGTCATATCCTCAACATAAACCTCAACCATACTCACAAGTCCCTTATCACCAAACACCTCCACATGACCCTAATCCATATCCATCCTACCAATCACCTTTTGAACCATATAAGCCATACATGGAACCACCATTCCAATATTACTACTTCCAAGAACCACCTCCAATGTGTACAAATTTGCAACCACAAGATGAATACCACTTTCCACCACAACCTCCCATGGAAGAATATTCATGTCCATCCATCCAAGAGCCATATGATCCTACTCATGATATCCAAGGAGAACAAGAGTCAAGGGATCGTCTCAAGGAAATATTGGATCAATTTCAAGCAACCATGGAGTGTGTTGTGTAACAAGTGGAAAGAATGGAAAACATTGAACCACCACAACTCTACCAAGAAGAACCACCTTCCTACTATGAATCCTTCCCCCAAATTGATGAACCCTTCCATCCACCCCAACCTCCAATGGATGATATCCTTGATATTCTTATTCAAGGACAAGAGGAGATGAAAAGCGATGTAGAACAATTCACAGCCGCCTTGGATGAGGTGGTAAACTGGTTAGCATCCCAATGCTTAAATACTCAAGAAACTCCCATGGCTACATGTGGAGAATCAAATAAAGAGCATAACATGAAGGAGAGATTGGTGGAGGATGAGGGAAATTGCTTCGTATTGGAACAATTGGAGGAAGCTACAATTGTTGAAGAAGAGGAAGAATTGGTTGAAGACTTAGGAGATGCGGAGCCTCCATGGGAACATAGAGTTGAAGAAAACCCCTCCAAGATTATTGAAATTGATGCTAGGGAGGAAAGTGCACACCTTCAAAGGCATATTCCATATGAAGACTTGGATGGGATAGAGCAAGAATTGAGTCCCCTTGGTGAGGAAGATCAAGCATCAAGTCTTAGTGGTGAAGAATCCTTTGAGCATGAAGAACCTTCTCCCGTTGGACTTGAAAGCATTGTGGAGGTAAATCTCTCTCATCCTCCCATTTATGATTTGAGTAAGGGAAAAGGCTTAGGTAGTATTGTTGAACAAAGGATTACATTTGAGAAATCTTGTAAAGAGGTGGAAGTCCTTAGAAAAAGGAGGAGGGGAATTGAATACGCTTTGTCAAGACCCTTGGAATCACCTTTGCCTAGGTTGCCATCTACACCTTCATTTGAGTGGGTGAAACTCATTTCTATTAGCTTTATTATCCCACTTGAATGTGGTTTGCTTGAAATGGATGGCCAACTTAGGATGCTTTGTGGGATGAAGCGTAAAAAAAAGATGTTTCGTGGTTGGCGTTGTAAATCAAGGCTCATTATGGTTGATGCATCAAACATGAGATATAAAGGTTGGAGTAGTGCTCACCTAGATGGGTCTAGGAGGATTGTTGGACATTTTATTGAGAATTCATCATGCCTACCACCCGGATGGACTAATAATGATGATCAACTTCAAGACGGGTGTGAAAATAAAGTGTGGGATCCCGGATCACAAAAAGAGGATCAACTTTGGGAGCCCCAAGCTTATGAAGAACTCCATCAACACTTGGTGCAAAAAATAAGAAATCTTGGGGCACAATGGAGAACCAAGCATTAGTGGGAGTTCCGAGATGAATTCAAGTACAAGCCACCTTGAGAGGAGCTCCCCATAAGTCAAACTTAAGGACAATAAACAAAAGTGTTAGGTGGGAGACACCCCACCATGGTAATTTCTTTTTATTTTCTCTTTTTGTACATATTGGTAATTAGTTTAAATTCATGTTTTTGGTTTATTTGTTGAGTATAATTGGTAGTTTCGTATGTTAAATAAGGTTTTATGGTGTTTTGGTAGCTGTTTGGAGGTTTAGAATGCTTGGATTGGTGAAAAAACATAGAAATTTTTTTTTGAAAAACAAAGCACCATTCGCGCGTACGCGCACTGCGTGCGTATGCGTGCATCAAGCATTTTCGCCCATCCATGCGCACGCGCCATGTGTGCATACGCGTGGATTACAAAATTTCATTCCTCCATACATTGACCCGAGAGTTGTGCGAACATTGCGCGCGCATTGAGCCTTTGGCACAAAACCACTCGCGCGTACGCGTACATGACGCGTACGCATCACTCTCGAAATAAGCCATCGGTGCGGACGCGCCATGTACGTGTACGCGTCGTGTCCATT
Organism: Arachis hypogaea; assembly: GCF_003086295.3. Taxonomy (NCBI): domain Eukaryota; kingdom Viridiplantae; phylum Streptophyta; class Magnoliopsida; order Fabales; family Fabaceae; genus Arachis; species Arachis hypogaea. Next base: position 103,767,018 of record NC_092047.1, read on the forward strand.
ACACCACCATCCACGCGCGTGCGCCATGCGCGCATACGCGTGGATGTCCTTCCTTCAACACATCTCTTTTCTTCTCCTCTTGCCATTTCTTTCCTTCTCCTTTCTTCTTCCCTTCTTCTACCCCTCATCCAACACTCCTAAACACCATTGATAACCATTTATTTTAGTTAACTAATTAGTTAGTTAGTTAGTTGATTAGTTAGTTTTAGTTAGTTTTCATTTCATTTTCTCTTTTTCATTGTAAGTGTTGGATTGTTATTCTTGTTTACCATTAATTGCTGCTGAGTATTAAAAAGGGATGTTATCTTAACATCATTATGTTTATAATCTTTGTTGGATTCTATTGTTGAGGTTATATTTTGCTACTTGATTTTGAGTTTTTCATGCTTACCTTTTAAGAATACCAAGTGAGGAGAATTGTCTTCGAGCTTGTAACTCTTCTTGAATTGCATGATTTGGCCACCATGTGATTTGAACCCTATTCTTTGATTAAGCAATCTATTAACATTGGATGGTGTGCATTTACCTTAATGCATTGTATTTCATGATCATATGCATCCATATGCTTATATCTTGAATGCCTTCATGCTTCTTTAATGCTTGTTTTACCTCACAAGTTTAATTAAAGCATCTCAAGCACACTAGGGTAAGTGAAATGCATGCTTCTTTTATGACATCACTTTTTTATGATAATGTGTGTTCTAAAAGGCGCCTAATTTAGGACTCACATTCCTTTTTGTGATTAATGTCACACTAATTCACTCACTCAATTCTAGTGATTTACCTCATTCCAACAATGTATGCTTCCTTGCTTTTGTATTATCCTATCTTATGGTGTTGTTTTCTATTTTTCATGCATGACGCACCTCAAGCAAAAATGGAAGCGGCAGAAAGAACATGCAGCAACCGGTTGACCTACCAGTTAAAGGTAGCAATCCGAAAAGTCACCGTAACCCCTTTCTCATCTTTGAGTGCACCGAGGACGGTGCAAACTTTTAAGTGTGGGGAGGTCGTCCGACCGGTCGGCAATTTTGGGTGACAAATTTCTAATCCCAACACTTTTGCATTCCATTTTAGGTTTTTAGGATTTTTAGTTTCATTTTCTTATTTTTTGCATATGTATACACATAAGCTTAGTCAAAATGATGAAATTTTTAAGATTTCTATCTATAGGGTACCAATTGATTTGAGTGAAAATTTTTCATAGAACTTGCTTGAAAGAATTCATTTTGGAACATGGTTTTTGAGCTAAGAACACAAGCATGTGAGTTTTGAGCCAAATTGTGTGGTTACATCATATAACCACTTATTTTCATTCTTGTGTGCATTATTCTCTTTCTATGATTGTAATCTTTGATTTGTTTGATTCTTTATGTCCATTATTTTGTGTATTCATGCATTTATATAATTGAGGCCATCATTTCATTTAGCTCACTTGCCCAAATAGCCTTACCTTTTATCTCCCATTGTTAGCCAATTTGAGCCTACGATTAACCCACTTGTTCTTAATTTAGCACATTACAAGCCTTAAAGCGAAAAAATAATAAATGTCCTTAATTTGGTTCTTTGATTAGCTTAGGCTAGCGTGTGTAACATTCAAGTGTGGGAACCTTGGGACATTGGGGGAATAAAAGGGTAGTTTAGTATTTTTGTTAAAAATATTGGGAATTGGGTACATGCTCATGTGTAATGAATGTAAAACCTATGCATTGATGTTCTTGTATAAAAAAAATGATGAGAAAAATAAAATAAAATATATATATATATATATATATATAGAAAAAAAAGAAAAAGAAAAAGAAAAGAAATAAAAGGGGACAAAAATGCCCCAAAGCAAAGCAAAGCTCAATAAAATCAATGCATATGTGTTGTGATCAAGAAAAGAAAATACATGAGTATGTGAAAAAGTAAAAAAATGGGTAGTTAGGTTAGAACTTAATTGTATGGGATGTCATAGGTTAGGTGGGAAGTTTAAGCTTATCAAATATTCAAATTTCAAGCTCACTTGACCAAATATGCATCCTACCTTGACCCTAACCCCATTATAACCTATGAAAAGACCTCATGATAATTGTATGCATGCATGAAATATATGTTGATTGTTAGATGAAAAACAAATCTTAGAAAGCATTATTAGGGGAGAATTGAGAGAATCAACCCCATACACTTGAGCGACAAGAGTGCAAACACATCCGGTGAGGGTTTGATGCTCAATTACATGTTTTCCACCTATGATCATCACTCCTCATGCAAGTTCGTAAAAATATTTAATAGCTCAATTCAATTGTGGTTTGGCATGATTGTTAATACCCTTAGCCCTTGTGCATATATGTATTCTTGGGAATTGATTTATTTTGACCAAGCAATTGTATTCATTTAGATAGTTGCATATAGGTAGTTTGCATTTAGATTAGATTTCATTGAATAAATGTTGATACCCTTTGCTTTCTCTTGGTTTAAGCATGAGGACATGCTTGGTTTAAATGTGGGGAGGTTGATAAACCCCATTTGTAGGGTTTATCTTGTGCTTGATTTAGGGGATTTTATAACCTTTTACCCACATTTATCCAATGAAATAGCATGGTTTTATAACTTCTCCTTTAATTGTGCTTAAGGGTGAAAACATATTTTTAGGTCTTAAAATAGCTAAATCTAATTTACCTTTGATTCCATTAGATGCCTTGATATGTTTGTTAAGTGATTTCAGCTTTAGGAGGTAAAGATTGGATCAAGGGAATGAAGGAAAAGCATGTAAAAATGGAGAACTCATGAAGAAATGAGGGAATCGAAAAGCTGTCAAGCTGATCTCTTCACACTTAAATGATCATAACTTGAGCTATAGAGGTCCAAATGATGCGGTTCTAGTTGCGTTGGAAAGATAACATCCAGGGCTTCGAAACATATAAGATTTGTCATAGTTGCTACACGTATGGTGATGCGTACGCGCACTGTATGCGCACGCATTGTTGCTGCCATATGACCCACTTTAAGCAATACGTGGCCAGAGAATTCTAAAGCCTTGTGGGCCCAATCCAACTCATTTCTGATGCTATTTGACCCAAGGATTGAAAGGGAATCAACATACTTTACATACTTTCACACATTAGTTTAGTTTAGTTTAATTTTTGGAGGGAAAGTTAGTTTTAGAGAGAGAAGCTCTCACTTCTCTCTAGGATTAGAATTAGGATTAGGTTTAGATCTAGATCTACTTCTTCTTCTTCTCTCTTAATTTTCTTTTTCCTTCCTTAATTGTTCTCTTGTAGATGTAGAATTCTTCTTCTCTTGTGATTCATTTGTATTGTTAGTTGTAGTTTATGAACTTTCTTTTGTAGATCTACATTTCTCCTTCAATGCAATTGGTAAGTTCTTTGTTGTTTCATAATTGTTTTCCTTTTTCTATTGTTGATCTCTTGCTATTCTAGTTAGATCTCTCTTTAATTCTTGTAATTCATGTTGTTTACTTTTATTGCCTTCTATATGTTTGATGAAATGCCTCTTCTAGATATGAGTTAGATTTTGTTCCTCTTGGCCTAGGTAGAGTAATTAGTAATGCTTGAGTTATCTAATTCCTTTGTTGATTGATAATTAGAAGTTGCTAATTGATTTAGATACCACTAAAGCTAGTCTTTCCCTTGGGAGTTGGCTAGGACTTGTTGAATCAAGTTAATTTATCCACTTGACTTTCCTCCATGATTAGAAGTTAACTAAGTGGTAGCAATGGACAATTTTGGTCACAATTGAGGAGGATAATTAGGATGTGACTTCTAGTTCTCATATCTTGCCAAGAGATTTCTTAGTTGTTAGTTTATTTTCTTTACCATTTATATTTCTTGTCTAAAATCTAAAAACCCCAAACATACTTCATAACCAATAACAAGACACTTCATTGCAATTTCTAGGGAGAATGACCCGAGGTTCAACACTTCGATTTATAAATTTGGGGGTTTGTACTTGTGACAAACAAATTTTTGTATGAAAGAATTATTGTTGGTTTAGAAACTATACTTACAACGAGACTTCATTAGTGAAATTATAAACCACACAAAAATTCTCTCATCAGACAGTAGAAGTCTACGTCGACGACATCTTAGTAAAAATAGCAGAACCAAGCAGCCTTATAGATGACCTCCAAGCCGTCTTCAAAGCGCTAAGGAAATTCAAGATGAGACTCAACCCACTCAAGTGCACGTTCGCCATGGAGGACAGGAAGTTCCTAGGCTTCATGATAACGCAACGGGGGGTAGAGGCCAACCCAGATAAGTGCGAAGCCGTCCTCAAAATGACAAGCCCAAGGTGCATCAAAGATGTGCAGTGACTCACCGGGAAGCTCACAGCCCTATCCTGGTTTCTCGGAGCCTCGCCGGAAAAGGCCCTCCCTTTCTTCAACCTAATGAAGAAAGGAATCGCCTTCGAGTGGACCTCGGCATGTGAAGAGGCGTTCAGCCACTTCAAAAAGGTACTCTCAGAACCGCCCGTGCTTAGTAAACCCAGAGAAGGGGAACCCTTGTACCTATACCTAGCGGTGACCACACAGGCCATGGCGGCAGTTCTTGTCCGAGAAGAAGACAAGACTTAACGCTTGATATACTTTATCAGCAAAGTACTCCAAGGAGCGGAGTTGAGATATACCAAGCTAGAGAAACTAGCTTATGCTCTGCTAACCTCGTCAAGAAGGCTCAAGCAATACTTCCAAGGGCATGTAATCATCCTAATAACCGACCAGGCCATTCGGCAAGTCCTCCAGAAACCCGACCTCGCGGGGAGAATGATGGCATGGGTAGTCGAACTGTCCCAGTACGGCTTGCAATACGAACCCAGACAGGCAATCAAAGCCCAGGCAATGGCAGATTTTCTAGTGGAAGTCACAAGGGAGGCACCCGACATGCCGAACACACGGTGGAAACTCAACGTTAACGGAGAATCCAACCAAACATTCGAGGGGTAGGGATTATCCTTGAAAACTCGGCAGGAGTAGCGTACGAGCAGTCAATCAGGTTCGACTTCCCGGTCTCGAACAACCAGGCAGAATACGAAGCACTAATAGGAGGGCTAATCCTAGCTAAAGAAGTCGGAGCATCAAGGATAGAAGTAAATAGTGACTCCCAAATTGTCACATCCCAGATAAATGGCAGCTATCAGGCCAGGAACACACTACTACAAAAATACCTAGAAAAAGGTAAGAGAGTTATGCAAAAGCTTCGAAGAGGTCGTAGTGCAGCATGTTCCTAGGGAAAGGAACGCCCGAACAGACCTCCTCTCCAAGCTAGCAAGCACCAAGCCTGGCATGGGGAATAGGTCTCTAATCTAGAGGTGAGCATGGGTAGCGGATACCCAATTATCCGTCCGAATCCGAACCAAACCAATTAAATTGATTCTGAAACTAACGGGTAATCGGGTCCAACCCGAACCAAACCGATGGCTATTTCTAGTTATTGGTTCGGGTATCAGTTCTGGGAGTGCGGAACCCGAACTAACCCATGAACCCGATCATATATTAATTAAATAAAAAAATACATATATTTCTATTACACTTTTGTATTTAGCTTCTAATATGTTTGGTATTTAATATGTTTGATTTTAATGTATTTAGTGTTTAATATGTTTGGATTTTAATGTGTTTAGTTTTTAATGTATTTGGTGTTTAACATGTTTGGATTATTTTTATTGAAGTTACATGTTTATTGTACTTGCTGAATTTTCAAGATAAAAATTTGGATTTTTTTATGAATCTCAAAATCATCGGGTATCCAATTACCCGAACCGAACCAATCCGTTCTTAATCGGTTTGGTTTGTTTCGGGTACATACACAAAAAAATACAAATCCAAAACAAACCAAACCAATTACATTTTAATTGGTTTGGTTCTCATTTTACCTTGAACCCGAACCAAACCGACCCATGCTCACCCCTACTCTAATCCAAGGGATGGCAACTGAACCGGCAATTATCTTATGCGCAAACCAGACTCCAAGCCCCCCTTATGGATAGAACCTATCTCCCGGTACCTGGAAAACGGGAAAACACCCCTAGACGAGAAGGAAGCACAAGCCGTCAGAAGGGAGGCTCCCAAATATGTGACCAAACAGGGGCAACTGTACAAACGAGGGTTCCACCAACCCCTACTCAAATGCCTACGCCCCGACCAGACGGATTACGTCCTAGGCGAAGTCCATGAGGGGTGTTGTGGTCACCATATCGGAGGCAGGTCACTGGCAAGGAAAATCATTCGAGTAGGATATTACTGGTCCACAATGATGACGGGCGCTCAGAAATTCATCAGGAAATGCAAAAAATGCCAAGAAAATGCCAACTTCCACAAAGCCCCACCTGAGGAACTCAGTCTGATGATGGCACCCCGACCTTTCGCCCAATGGGGAGTCGACCTCTTGGGGCCATTCTCACTCGGGCCAGGACAAGTAAAATACTTGATAGTAGCCATAGATTACTACCCCAAGTGGGTAGAGGCAAAATCACTAGCCAGCATATCCTCAGTAAACTATCAAAAATTTACGTGGAGGCAAGTGATCACCAGGTTCAAAATCTCAGAATTCGTCATATCAGATAATGGGACACAATTCACTGCCAAGAAGTTCAAAGAATTCCTCTCAGGACTAGGAATCAAGCATAAGTTCTCCTCAGTCGAGCACCCCCAAAGCAACGGACAGGTAGAAGCAGCAAACAAAATCATCTTGAAAGGACTAAAGAAATGACTCGAAGGGAAGAAGGGCATATTGGCAGACGAGCTAGCCTCAGTCTTATGGTCGTACAGGACTTCTCCCCAGTCATCTACCGGCGAAATGCCCTTTTGACTCACATACGGGGTCGACGCTGTCATCCCAGTCGAAATAGGGGAGCCAAGTCCAAGAGTACTTCTGGGGGGAGGAAACGAGGCGATCGAGAAAGACTTGGTTGACAAAACGAGACAGATGGTGCACTTGGCAGAGACAGATATCAAACAAAAGATAGCCCTAAGATACAACGATAAAGTGCTAAAGAGAAGTCTCGGGGAAGGCGACCTGGTCTTACGACGTAACGACATAGGACCACCAACTCCAGGAGAAGGTAAGTTGGCCACAAACTGGGAAGGACCTTACAGGGTAAGGGAAGTCCTCGGCAAAGGTGCATACAAGCTAGAAAGATTAGATGGGAGCGAGGTGCCGAGAACATGGAACATGGCAAACCTAAAAAGGTTCTACTCATAGGAGGAAGCGACCTGACGGCCTGGCGACCCGGCCACATCCACTTTAATTCCTTTAATTTTTCCACAGTCGTTTTCTTTAATTATGTACTACATTACCCCTTGTTTTAAGTTCTACATATGCATACATAATAAACTTTGTCTTTTGCAAGATTTATGACAAAACGACAGAACGACGTAAATGATGAGCGGTCGACCTAACGAAAACTCGGGACTGATCACCCCGAGAACCAAAGGAACCCAAAGCTTAAAACAAGCAACAAGTAACAAAAACGGTAAATACCATTAAAGCGGTAAACCAAAAAGGCCACGACAGCCCGGATAAACGAAAGCAATAAAATAAACAAAGCCACGATGGCCCGAGCAAGCGAACAATTACTAATGAAAACGACTTGATTGAAATGAAATACTAAAACGTTCATTATAGACAAAGGCACCTCAGAAGGCCCAAAAGCAAAGCAAAATTAAAAAAAGCAAAGGCAAGAAATATAAAAGCTGAAAAGAAGAGCCCATCTCAAGGCTTGAGGATGTCGACAATCTTCCTGTCCTCGACTGTCTTGAAAGCACCCACTTGAGAAAGGTCGAGATCGGGAGCCAGCACATCAACTTGGAGCTTAATCCCCTCCTCAGTCAACTTAACGGCCTCACGGGCCCCCTTAGCAATCTCCTTGTTTTTTTTCTTCAAGGCAGTTGCTTCCTGACAGGCAGCCGTTGCCGAGCTCTCTGCTAGCTTCAACTTATCCTCCAACTCCTTGATCCTCTTCTCAGCAGCAACAGTCACACCACGAGAAGTGTTCAAGTCTTTCATCAGGGCAATGTCCCGCTCCAACAACCTATTGATCTCTTTGGCGACTTCCTTAGCCTTCTCCTCTTGCTCAGATAACTTTTTCTTCAAAGACTCCTCCCGGGACCTCGAATCAGTCAGGTCCTTCTGGGAGTTCCGAAGCTTCCCTTCCATGGCATGAATATTCCCCAAGACAGGTTCCACCTTCTTGGCAATGGCAACAGCTCGGAGAAGACTTCGGTAGATCTACTTCGCCTGGCCCGCAAGGTCGGCATCCTGAAAGAACTCCTTAGTACCAGGGAGCAATTGGGACTCGATAAAACCCCCAGCGTCAAAATTCTTTTCCATAACGCAGAAGGCCTTTCCCGAGTCCTGCTTCCTTTTCTTCGGGTTGCCAACGACCTGCAGGTCATCATCACCAGACCCCAAGTCCTCATCCCCAAAAGGAACCTCCTCATCGACGCTCGGGTTCTTAGGGGTGTTCTCAAGAGGGACCTCGGGAGCCGCCACCCGATCAGCACCCGCGGCAGGACCGCTAGCTTCCCCAGTAACCTTTGGATACTGATCCTGACTAGCCGCAGGGGTCGCCGAGGAATCCTCATCACCATCTCGAATGAGGTTCATCACCTCAGCCATGGTAGTCTTCCCACCAGCCATAGAAACTACAAGAAAAAGACAAGAGACGTGAGCAGCAGTTAAAGTAAAAGCACTAAGTAATAAGCACAAAGAAAACAAACTCACCAACATACGACCAACCGGTCTCCCGATCCCCCATAACCATATGAGGGTTAAGATTTTTCTCACCAAAAATGGCCAACAAGATTTCGGCAATGTTACGATCTTCTGGGCTCAACCAATCATAAGATATTTTTATTAAGTAATCAGATCCCGCCCCAAAGCTCCAGTAGGTCGGGATCAGCCTTTCTCCCTCGGTGGTAAGCCAGAAAGGTTGATGGCCCTCAATTGGCCTAACTTTGAAAAAGGTATGCTTGAAGCCATGAAAGGAGTCCTCGAAGAGGCCAAAGATCCTCCGACCTTGTTGGGCCCTAAAGGACATGTACCCTTTCTTGGTCTTCCCCTCACGAGAAGGGTTTGTAAGAATGAAGAGGTAAAGGAAGACGTTCACAGAGATCGGGAGCTCTAGATACTCGTAAACCATCTCAAAACATCGGATGGCAGCTCAACTATTCGGGTGCAGTTGCGATGGAGCGACATCACAACGGTTGAGCAAACCCATAACAAAAGGAGAAAAAGGCAAACGAACTCCTAAAGAAGTGAACATGGGTTTGTAAACCCACAACCAATCGACGACTCGAGGAGCCGCCAGGTTCTTTTGGCAGACACGCTCCCGAGCAGCAGGAACATAAACTTGGTACAAAGCTTCCTCGGGGCCACCCCCACATAAGAGTCCGGCCTGACGCAGATCCTGAAGGTCCTCCTTGGTGACCTTGGAAGGGGTGTCCTTCACGTCGGAAGTAACCCAGGCGTAATGGTCAACGAAATCGGCCAAAGGCCGCTGAGCCAAATTCGGGAGTACATGGCGATCAGCCATACCTACAGCGGGGGCACCACTTAGTTAGCACGGGAGGTCGGGAGCCCTAAAAACAGCAAAAACAAAACTACAACCCAACACTAACCCAGAACCCAAGCGAAACCTAAGAAAAGCTAGTGGCGCCCCCTTTAAAAGAAGAAAAATAGCAAGAACAAGCAGAAACCCAGGCATGCACAAAGAAAAATGCACAAAGAGGAATATGCAAAAACCAAAGGAAAGAAGCAACCAAAAGGGGAAACCATAAAAACAACGTACCAGAAATATAGAATCCGCCAAAATGACGAACAGGAACGAAGGATCCAAGAAGAAGAGAGTCGAGACACCAAAAACAGCAAGAGAATCGAGACAGCAGGAGCAGGAAGCAAAAGCAGTAGCAGCGCGAGAGAGCAAGAAGAAGAAGAAGAAGGAAAGTGGAGTTATGAGGGGGTTACAAAGCAAAAATAGGGAAAAAGCATAACCGCCGCGCCAAAAGGCAGGGACATATTTGCCATTTTACTCAAAATTTCAAATCAATGAAATGATGGGCATTTAATGCCCAGCGCAGAAGCCAAGAAGGCAGCGTCAAGGACGAGATGACCACGCGTGAGAAACACGAAACGCCATCAATGAGCTCCCGAGAAGAAGAACACATCCCGTCTCGGCGAGTAAGACAAACACGCCTAGCCACGAGCTCCAAAACTCAAGGTTGGCGCGTTGGGGCACTGTTACGGACCGTCAAGAGTCCAGCCCCACTAGCCGTCGGGTCGGGGCACCACCCCTGACCCAGGCCCAAACCATCCTTCCCAACAGGAGGGGCACGACGGGTCGGCTCCTAACACCCGACCCGGGACACGCCCGACTTACCTTCCATACGGTCCATGTCACCATTCGGGTCAGTATCCTCGGGGCGGCACCCGAAGCCCCGACCCGAAGTCCGGAACGACCTGCCCCTCTCACGTGGGTTAGGACAACTCACAAGCTCCTTGGCCAGTGGGCTAGGTCATCCATGGGCCCGCCCAGCACAGTATATAAGGGGAGAGGTCAGCTCTCCCCCCGAGGTATGTCACACTTTTTATCTAATTTGGCCATCACTTCGTACGGACACTGACTTGATCATCGGAGTGTCCTTGTAGGTGACCACCCCCCATCACATCACCTCCGGTGTCCCTAGATTGCAGTCCACATCTCGTTCAGCTCCAAGTCGACTCAGGGTTCGTCCACTCTCCCTCTCATCACCACCCGACCCGCCGAGCATCCGAGGTCCCGTGAAACAAACACTACTTATTCTTTAAAATTTAATTTTTTTTATTTTTTAAAAATTTATTATTATTTGATTAAATTTTTATAAAACTATTTTTCTATTTTTTTCATAATATAATTTGTAGCCCTAAAATTTATGTAACTTCTTTCAAAATAAAATTGTTACTTTTTTTTGTCTCTCCATTCTCCTTGTTATCTAATCATTCTTCTCTCTACTCTCTTACATTGTTTTTACCTTTTACGTTATTGCATTGTTATTTTGTCCTTCTACTTATTAGAAGTTCAATTAGTTTTCACCTATTTTTTCTAGTGTTCATCTATTTCAGGTAAATTATAATTTATTTTTTTGCCTTCTTTATTTGACAAAAAAATAATTTTTGTATGCAATGTTGATGAAAAAAAAAATGCAATTATTGAGATATAGAAGAACAAGAATTAGCATTACAACTAAATTTAGAGCATGAAATTAGTTGCATAAATAAAAAAATTTATGTTGAACCAATTACATAAAAAAAACTATATTAAATTTTTACCGACACATCTAAAATAAAATAATAGTATATAAAATATTTTTTGAACATATCCAATATTAAAAATTAAACATATTATCAAATACCTCATGAAAATATGATTGAAAGTGAAATATATTAAGAAAAAAATTAAGAATTCACTTTCTACCAGTTAGATTAAATGAATTAGACAAACACATGCTATAACGAATGTTATCCACAATAAAAAAATTATTATTTTTCTTTCTCAAGTCACATCCAAAATACCTAATTGCACATTAAATGACTTCTAACACATCTAAAATTCATTCAAAAATTTTATATAAATATTTTTTGAATACATCCAAAATTAAAAATTAAACATAACTTTTAGTGTCAATAATTGTTTTACGTATCACAAGATTCTAAAGGCAAAAATGAGAGAATGGGTGGGAAACACAGGGAGAGTTAGGTCTAAGGAACATGGCAAGGATCCTAGGGTTTGGAATAGAGAAGAGTATCTATGATTAGAAAATGAGTCTTTCTCCATTTTTGTGAATAATCTTCCTGAAGACATATCAAAGAGAGAGTTATTCTACTTGTTCAACTAGACTGGATGCATCAATGATATTTATCTATCCTGGAAATAAAAAAGTGGTGATATATACATTTTTGCCTTCATACGGTACACAACGAAAGGAGGGGCCTTGAAGGCTATAGCGAAAATGAATCGAATGAGGCTGAGAAGTAATGTTGTCTTTGTAGGAAAGGCTAAGTACAGAAGAATGTCGGGAACCGTAGACATAAATAAGGGACAAAGAGGAGATGGCAGGCAAAACCCAACTACTCGACAGCCACATCGAGAAGTGGGCCAGGATGATTCTTTGTCAACTGGACAAGAATTACGAACGAAAAAAATCGTAAAAGACCCGCATGAGAATGGAGGAACAAAGAAGGTAGAAGTAGCAGTGGCAAAAAAAATCTGGAATGGTTGCAGAGAAGTCTTGTAGGGGCTACGACGAAGCCTATTGATCTCATCTCTTTGAGGGAAATGATTGTGAAGAACTTGCTTTCTGTCGTCCAAATTCGGGAAATGGGAGTGTACAAAGCTCTTTTGACCTTTGATAGTATTCTGCATGCTGACAAAACATACACCTTTATATTGAATTGTCTTACAATCTTTTCATAGGGTATAGAGGTAGGAGGAGTCGGAGCATAGTGAAACTAGAAGAGTGTGGCTTGAATATTTTGGTCAGTCAACAATTTCAATACAATAGGAGGCCAATGGGAGAAGTAGTTGGGTGTGCAAAAGAGACGGAATTGTGCAGCTCGTTCACTGTAGGTCGTGTGCAAATTGATACGTGTGTAATGGACGTGATTCAGAAGTGGATCCATATCACAATTGGCTCCGATGGCTTTGATGTTTTGGTAAAGGAGGTTGGACATGAGGCGTGTGACTTGCAATGCATGGGGAAAATTTATGATAACGGAATCACCAACTGCAAGCTCTTGAATCACGGTATAACAAGCAAGAGTCAAGGAATGGATAAATGGCAGAGAAGGCAAACAGAACCATTGAAGGAGGAAGATCATGATGAATGATTGTTAATGGTGGTGACACAGGGAGAGGAAGATGATAAGGATAAATTAGTAATTCCTTATATAATTTTGAATGAATGGATTAGCGGCAGTACAAATTACAACCGTGGAGAAATCGTAACATATCAAGCAGTTAATGGCGATAATCAAGGAATTGTTGATTTTGGGGATAGGAACGGTATGAGCTATGATGGAGACTCCGATAGAATAGTCACATGTGCGTATAGTACTTTGTGTAATGGGATGAAAAGGGTGTCAAATAAGGAAAAACAAACAAAAAATTGTTCTCTCATTAAGGATTGGGCCAGGCACAAAAGGAAGGATATGGAAGGGAACACTAACTGTTTGGGCACAACCTCATCAGCTACTAGGGATGTTGATCTTAGACCCGAGCTGGGTATTCCGGATCGGTTGGTGAGCATGAGGAGAGAGAGTAGGTCCCTCATTACTGCGCGTGCTATGGAAGCTCGCCATGTTGATGGCGTGGGCTTCCTCGAGGGGGACGGAGACACCCGCGTCGGAGATGGCCACGGAGGGAGCCGGCTGTCAACGGATCGGGGGAGCCGGTGGATCCGCGGTGGGAATGACCTTACCCGAAATGTTGGGGATGCTGTCAATGATGGTGGGTTTGGTGTCGCCGGCAGCACAGAGATTCCATCAGCCAGGGTCACGTTAGGGACTCATGTTGTGGCAAAACAGATGGTGGTGGGAGCTGGAGAGAGTGGAAACGCTCATGATGTTGTGAAGGAGGGTGATGTGAACACAGTTGGTGGTCAGTCTTGGGAGGTTGATGTGACTATAGGGGTTAGTGAGGCAAATGGCAACCAACTCGAACTGGGGTTTGTTTGAGGTAACATTCTTGATCAAAATGCAAGGAAGGTGGCTCTCAGACATGCTAGGGAAGGTATTAGAGGGGCTAGTTCTAGGCAAGAAGTTGAAAAAGATGAGGGGGATAATGACACTCGGTACTCAAAATTAGAGGAGCAAATATTGGAAACAAAAGGACCTGAGAGCTGGCAATGGAGTCAGGTCTTATATTGTACAATGAGAAAGATGACATTATGGCAATTCTCCAAGCATAAAACGAAGAAATAGCTCAGAAAAGAAAGGTGGCAAAACAGAAGACGAAAATGGGGTGGTACAGACCCAAAAATAAAAAACAGGTGTGTCAAAATAGTTTTAAATGATCTTTAGTTCTTGGAATGTTAGGGGGTTACGGGGTGATGAAAAGATGAGAATGGTGAAGGACCTAAAGAATAAACATAGCTTAAATCTGTTATGATTGATTGAGACTAAAAAGCGGGTAGTGATGAGATTTGATGTTGCAAGAATATGGGGGAATGATGGTATGGGTTGGAAAAATGTAGGCTCTGATGGTGCATATGGTGGACTGTTATTGGGATAAAATGATGTTTAAAATGAATAATTGCTATAAAGGGGAAAGGTGGTTATGTGTTGAAGGAGTCTTGTCAAAGAATAATTTTAACTGTGCGGTTTTTTTGTTGTCTATGGTGCACATAGTAGAGACGAGAAGAGTCATGTTTGGGAGGAGTTGAGTTGCATAGCTGGGTTATGTCAGGTTCCTTGTTGTTTTATGGGAGACTTTAATGAGATAGTACATGTGGAGGAACGAAAAGGTACTGCTATTTTACCTCTATCTGCTGAAGAATTCAAGAATTGGAAACAAGATATGCACTTAGTGGATTTGCCACTCACCGATCATAAGTTTACGTGGTTTCGAGGCCATTCATGCAGTCATATAGATAGAGCTCTGGTTAGTTTGGAATGGTTAGAAGAGTTTTCAAAGCGTCGGTTAAGAGGTGGACCAAGGGATTTGTCAGATCACTACCCTATAATAGTGGAATATAAAAAGCTGAGGAGAGGTCCAAGGCTGTTTCGAAGCCTAGATTCATGGTTTACACATGAAGGTTTTCTTAGAATGGTTAAGGAGGAATGGAGAGGATTATGGGAGATATAGTTCACTAATAAATTGAAGACTTTGACGATTCCATTGGAGAGATGGCATAAGGCCAACTTTAGTGAGATAGACAAGAAGATTTTGAAGTTTGAGAAAGAGATCAAGAGCTTGATGATATGATAAGTAATGGAGTGTATGATGGAATGATGGAGGCTAGAAGAAAGGTGTTAGTTACTTGCTGTGAGAGATGGTATGTAAGGAAAGAAGTACACTGGAAATAGATGTCTCGGTCTCGATAAACGAAGGATATAGACAAAATACAAGATACTTTCACAATATAGCTTCAGCAAGAAGGAGGAATAATATGATTGATATACTGGTAATTAATGGTAGACTGGTAAGGAATCAAGCTAGAATAAAAATTGCTATTATAGAATTTTACAAGGATTTGTATCATCAGGAAGATTTTTCTATGGTGGGATTCAGAGATGGTCTGGTTGGTAGGATAGATGAGGAAGATTTTGTGACTCTAGAGGCGTTGCCATTGACTGAGGAGATTAGAGAGGCAGTGTAGGATTGTGAGTCATCAAAGGTGCCAGGTTGTGATGGATACAACATAAATTCATTAAGAGGTACTGGGATGAGATTGGGTCTGAATTAACGGTAGCTATGATGGGGTTCTTTTAGACGTCCAGGTTACCGGCAGATTCCAATATCACTTGGGTGGCATTGGCACCTAAGTTCATTGGTGCGAAGGAGATTAAAGACTTGAGACCAATTAGTATGGTTGGGTGTGTGTATAAGATTATTTCAAAGGTGTTAGTTAGGAGGATGAGATTAGTGATGCTAGGAATCCAGGATTAGTAGGGGAGACTCAGAGTGCATTTGTAAAGGGAAGAAAAATACATGATGGGACTCTCATTGCATGTAAAACTGTATACTGGCTTAAATTGAGGAAAAAAGGAGGCAGCAATAATCAAGCTAGATTTACAAAAAGCATATGATAGAGTCAAATAGAGTTTTGTGGACATTGTGTTACAAAAGATGGGGTTTGGACGTAGGTGGAGGGCGTAGGTTATGGAATGTGTGACCACAACATCTTTGTCGGTCTTGATAAATGGTTCACCATCTAAGCCATTCAAAATGGAAAGGGGTATGAGACAAGGTGACCCGATTTCTCTTTTCTTGTTTGTACTGATTGTGGATGTTCTGCATAAAATGGTTGGAGAGGCAGTCAGGAACGGACGTATATCACCATTGGTGGTTGGGAGAGATAGTATAGAGTTGTCACATCTTCAGTTTGCTGATGACACTATTCTGTTTTGCCCACCAAAAGAGGAGACTATGAAGAATTGCAAGCGTCTTCTGCGATGCTTTGAGTTGATATCAGGGCTAAGTATTAATTTTGACAAGTCTATTTTAATTCCATTCAATTGTGAAGATCAGTTGGTACAACATATGTGTAGCTTATTGGGTTGTAAGGAAGGTACCCTTCCAGTTAAATACCTTAGAATCCCCTTAAGAGCAAATCCGAGGTTGATAAAGACCTGGAAGCCTATAATAGACAAGGTGGAGGAGAAACTTAGTCTTTGGAAAGCTAAGGTGCTAAACAAAGCTGGGAAGTTAGTGCTTATCAAATCAATAAATAACTTGTCAGTGTATTATTTGAGTTTATATAAGATACCGAAGGCTGTTGCTGAGAAATTGATTTCATTGCAGAGAAGATTCCTATGGAGCAAGGAGGATAGGAGAAATGGTATGGCATTAGTAAGATGAGAAGTGGTGCAGGCTCCTAAGAAGCTAGGTGAGTTGAGAATTGGAGATGCTATGGTTCGTAACACTGCACTGTTGTTTAAGTTGTGGTGGCATTTTGCAAAGGAAGAGTGCCCATTGTGCAAGAAGGTGTTATGTTCCTGTAATAATCTGAATTCGAATGAGCTACTGTCGACTCAAATGCTACCAACTAGAGGAGGTCTATGGAAGGATATATGCCAGGTACAAATCAAAGAGCAACATATAAGGGATAAGATGATTACTGGCTTGTCCATGGAGATTGGTGACGGGTGACGGACTCGGTTTTAGGAGGATGTCTGGTTACTTTGTGGATCTTTGAAAGATTGGTTCCCTAGGGTTTTCTCTGTTTCAAACCAATGTGAATCTGTTATAGGGGATTGCGGATTTTGGGATGGATTAGAATGGGTTTGAAACTTCTTATGGAGGCGAAAGCTTTTTCAGTGGGAGTTGGATCTTCCGTGTCAGTTACATGAGGCTTTGAGACCTATAAAGCTAGTAAATAACAGAGAAGATAGAGTTGTGTGAAAATATGATAGACAATGTATTTTTTTTACTAACTCATTTATGCAAGTGTTGCAGGAGGAAATACTTCCAGAGGATGTAACCAGTTACAGCTTCACTAAGACCATCTAAAAAAGTTTAGTTCTGCCAAGAATGGAGCTGTTTGTTTGATTTGTCTTGATAGGCAGGGTGAATACAAAGGAAAGGTTAAGTTGATTTGGGATTATTAGTCAGAAAGATAATGTTTGTGTTTTATTTAACAAGGATGTTGAACAGGTCCATCACTTGTTTCTTGACTGTGAATTTGCTTGGCAGGTGTGAAATGGGTGGATATCTATGTTTGGCCGACAGTGGTCCTTTCCGGGTTCGATGAAAGAACATTTTATAAGTTGGATAGAAGAGTCGAGTAAAAAAGAGGATCGAAAATAATGGCTGATGTACTTCTGTGCGATCATTTGGAACATTTGGATGGAAAGCAATAGAAGGATATTTTAGAATAAAAGTAAAGGTGTAGAAGAAATTATCAACATGACCTTGCTTAGCTACAACGAGTGGAGAGGTGTAGATCCCTTTTGTTGTTGATGGCTATGCCGGAGATGACATGATATATTTCTCCTTGTGTTGTTGTGTTACTTTCTTTTAGTTGTCTATATGTTTTATTTGTCTGGTTCTGTTTGCTCCATTTTACTGTGTTGAGCTCTTTTGTTTTTTAAAAAAGAGGAATGTTAGGGGGGCAACAACTTTTGTGATTTGTAGTCATCAAATAGCCATCAATGATGGTTTTAATGGTGTGAGATTAATGTGAGATTTCATCCAATGGCTCGCTTTTCTTTGCTGGTTACATGCTGGCCAGAATTTAACAAAGTTGCTGATCCCCTAGACTTTTCCATAAAAAAAAATCAAATACCTACTCATAAAAATATGATTGAAAATGAAATATATTAAAAAGAAAAATTAAGAATTTACTTTCTACTTGTTAGATTAAATGAATTAAACAAACACATCCTATAATGAATATTACCCACAATCAAGAAAAATTATTATTTTCTCTTTCTCAAGTCACGTCCAAAATACCATAATTACACACTAAATGATTTTTAACACATTCAAAATTCATTAGAAAATTTTATATAAATATTTTTTTTATCACATCCAAAATTAAAAATTAAACATATTTGATAAACATAAATTCCTCATATGAGTGACATTTAAAAGTGTTTTGGGATGTTTTGAAAAATTTAAAATGTGTTAGTATGTTGTACGTGATTTATAAATTAATTTTAGATTTTTAAATTTTAGCCTTTTTAAATTTTTGAAAAAGAAACATCATATCTGTTAAATGTGTTTGTTTTATTTTTTTTTTTAAATTGATATAATAAAAAACTGATTGAAAGAATAATTTAAAGGATATCTAGTCATCCTAGTTCAACATTACTAATAATATTATTTGAGATAAATAATTGAGACACCAAAATACAGATAAATAATTGAGATACCAAAATACACCATTATCATCTTATACATACGTCATTACATGTCGCCAAAACTTCACGAATTTATAGAAGGCTCGAGTGGAATGCCATTAAATTCAGCTCTTTGTTTGGGTAACATGTTGAATCACATTCTAATATTCTATTTCTATACACTCCAAATTGAATAAAATGAAATATAAAAATTTTATAAGAGGAAATGCACCCACTTTAACATGATCAATAATCAAATTATTTTCACAAAACCAAATTCTACTAATACATCTAAATTAACATTGATTTTCCGGATGAAATTACATTGACAAGATTTTTTTTTTTTTTTTTTTGTCTCCGATCTCCGATATATGAAATTCACACAATTTTTCATTCTCACTAGTACATCCTACCCTGCCTGGACTCCATAGTAGCACCCCACACTACTTAAGATGAACAGCCAAAACCAACAAAACAAAAGATAAAAAAATCTTGAAAAAATATAAACATTTTTTATGCCTTTCCAGGCACATACAGTGTGTACTGTAATTGTCACAATAGAAACAAAGGGGTAAGAACTCTATTTAAGCTATATTCTAAGATGTAAAATTACTAGATATCACTTTTATAAAGAAAGTAAATGAAGATAAACATCCATAATTGTCAATACAGTATTGGTGATTCTTTGGTGCTATTGAAAGATAGGAAGGTCACTGCGCGGTTGTTGGTTAGAAGTTATGTCGACCTCTGCTGGAACAAGGCTACTACTTGAGGCTTCTTCCCCAACATTTGCATTTGACATTTTTATGAAATAACTATGCCTGCAAAATTTGATCATTAGAACTTCATATTAGTGATGTTAAAATTGAACTAGAGCGGCCAATGGAACTAGTCAAACTAGGAACTGGACCCTCTTATGGTCCTGCGGTCTCATAAAGTTGTTAAATTCCATAGCTGAAACAAGGTTCATGCATACCATCGAGTATCGGCAGTCAATTCCGGATGGAAAGCAGTCCCTAGAATGTTTCCTTGTCTGACTGCAACTATGACTTTGCCGCCTTCCTCGGCATTCTCCTGTCATATCAACAAAACAAATAAGAAAACATGGAATTGAGCAATGACTTGGTCTAGTTTAACAATGACCTAGGGCCAATCAACATTAATTTAAACTAAGCTGATTGTACAAAGATAACATACTAAATTGGAAATTAAATTCTTGTGAGAAGTGAGCATTTATGGGCCACACTTTCTCCAAGGAGAAATATGTTCCAAAAAATTCAAATTCTTTTAATAGGGTCAATCTATTAAGTATCTAAACTTCATATCATTATAATCACACAACTTAGAATTTTCCCCTTCGATTCCTTCCTCCATTAAGACTTTCTTGAAGATAGAATTGAGCATTGCAAGTGAAGTTCTCCATTCCTATTTTGGATCTTCAATATTTGCATTCCATATTTGAAAGTGAATAACATTCTCAAGAGAAAGTTCCAACATGTACTATCAAGCAGCTAAGTTTTAAATTTCCCCAGTTCACTTTTATGATCCTGCACATTCCAAAATTCTCTCATTATTCTATTCACCTGAGAATCAGAGATGAACCTTCTAAATTCTTAGAGCTCAGAATAGTCACTACTCAGTCTACAACTGCAATTACAAATAATCAATGTTTTATCTGAATTTGAGTCCATGAATTATTTTCTTTACAATGGTAACAGGAAACCTAAATCTTGAGGTAAGTTAGAAAGCTAGAAATGCACACTTTTCATCGAGCATCCATTTTATATTAAGGCAAGATGAAAGATTTCTCTAGACAGATCTGCTAATAACAAACCTTTTTGTCTTCAGTGGAGGAATCAGAATCCAAGAATTTGTTAGAAGGGACAGGATAATCAGCCAGAACTTGAACTTCTGGCCCTGCTTCAAGAATTGCCGGAGCACGGATAAAAATTCCACGGAATGTTTCAGGACCACCTTCCTTGGATGCAAGCTCTGGCACCGGAAGGTCAGCTTCAAAGCTTTGAATCTAAATAAACACATCTTCAGTTAAATATGACAAAGCTTATCTAACTGCATCAGAAATTTTGTTCCTAAAAGCCAGATTATTCTCTTCCCAAATTCTATAATCTCTGTCATATATTTGTAGGAACTCCTGGATCTCATTGCATCCCAGATGTCCCCAAAACTGGGATGTTGGGATCCCGGGACTTGGGATGGCTGGGATTTGAACAAAGATAAAGGGAAATTCAGGGATATATATATAACATGCAAATTGTATATAAATTCTTTTAAAATAAAAATAAAAAAATAAAACAGCAGAAAATCAAAATAAACCATGAATTAAGCATCATAACTAATCACTCAAAATCTTAAGTTCTATATTTCATAATACTATAATAGTTCCATAATCCATACGAAATAAACTCATAAAGTCATAAATCCTAATTTTAGTTGTCAATGATCAATCATTGTCAAAGAAGGGCAGTGCATAAAGCATTAATACCTGGCTGCCAAAGAAATTTCTATGCACAGTACAATCAAGTCCACCCACCAGTTTTTGTCCACCAGTCTTCTGTCCTGAAATGATGTTGTTATAAATTTTTTAATCCATTATCAGATGCATGAAATGAGATGCAAATTCAGAGTAAGAATATGCTTAGTTGGGGTATTAAAATGGAGAGAAAATTTTCATGGATGGGTTTGATATGTAAAATTACACATGAAGATCATTCATGAAACAGTCCAAAAAATTAAAAAAAAAAACTCCTCCATGAAAACTTCCACCACATTTTTACTCCCCAACCAAAGTACTTAATAGTTAAAACTGTCCTGGAATAAAGAGGAGAAAGAAACAAACTACCTGTTGCTTTATTTGCCAAGAATATAAGCCCTGCACAGGTTCCCCAAACAGGCTTTCCCATTTCGACAAACTCCCTCAATGCAGGAAACTGAAAAATTAAAACACAATATAAATTACCATAGGCAGTTCACATTAATGGGGAAACCTAACTTGATTTCTTGTGTAATGATTGGATTAGGTTACAAAGTTCCAAATGTAGGGTCAAAGAATTATGAATTATCCAAATATATATCAGTAAGTGTAACTACTAAACCGGAACCAGACACGAAAACCGGAAAACTCATTCCCTTTACATTTCTGTCCTCTTTCCATCCCCTTTTGTTCACAAAACAAAATAAAATAAAAACCTAAATGGTTCTGCCAAGGAAAGTCTATCTCCTTTTTACGGTGTCTTAGACCAAGATATCTCCACAAACATTGATGCAAGATGTTAGAGATATAACCATTCATGGGCCTCCTCGCTTCTATTAGCTTAAGCTTTTGGAAGAAGTGGTATCATGACACGGTATAGAGTTTCTATGACTGAAAGATCTAGAGTTCGATCCTTGTGAAATCCCAAAATAAAAAAAAAATTATGGAGAATAATTAATGATGTATCGCTACATCAACAAAAATATTTCACTCAGCCATCCACCATATGCCTCAAATTTATTAAATACAAATGCTTTTATATTATTGAATAATGTAAAACTCTTTTAACTCTTTCACATTGACAACAACACTGAGAGGGCATCCGAATTATTAATCTCTAACTTTTTTTTCTTATTTCTCAAAAACTAATATTGGTAGCTAGGCACAAATTTCAGAGTTTTCTGGTGTGAACCAAAGTATCCTCCACAGGAAGGAATCCAATTTGAGTCGAGAACACCTACATCATCATGGTGAAACACTAGCTCTATGAACAAGAATATTTTCCATCTATAAGACTTAAACTTAGAAAACGATGAATTCTCCTACATCATCCTCCTAACCATCCTCCCCCTAATTCTAAACACACACACACACAAAAAAAAAAAAACATTTGAATTTGACTCACTTTGGAAATTAGGAGATTATTATGAATACCATTAGGAGGCTCTATCATCACTCATAAACTTAATACCTTGCTTACATGGAAATGAACATGTATATCCAAATAACATCAAAATAATAATAAATTAAAGGAAAAAAATAGAGATTAAGAGAGAGGTAAGGGAAGAAACCAGGTTGTGAAACTCAGCGAGCTTGGCCATGGTGGTGCTCTCTCCGCCAGGGATGATAAGTGAAGACACACTTTGAAGCTGCTCTGGCTTCCGAATCTCAACACCTTTCACACCTAACCTCCTAAGAGCTGCCACCACCATCACCACCACCACATACAAAAAGATAAAGATTGTAAGTTCATATGTGTGTGAAAGTGAACGAGTGAGAGAGAGTGAACAAGAAGAAGGAATGAAGTGGAATTGGAAGAAGATAATACCAGCAATGTGTTCATTGAAGGATCCCTGTAGCGCAAGCACACCAACCACCGCCATGTTTGTGCTGTGTGCTGTGTGCACAACGAAGAAAAAGAGAAAACGGCTCCCTCTTATTCAATTTTATTTTATATAACGGAACGAGGTTTTTGGTCCTTTCCTGTGGGGCTTAAATAGAATTTGCATCTGTATTTTCTTTTCTGTTTTTAATTTTAATGTTTTCTAATTTTAATAAAATCATATTTTTTATTTTTATCTTTTTTTTAAAAAATTTTGATACTGAAAATAATAATAATAATAATAATAATAATAATAATAAATACAAGTACAAATTAAACGTACTCAGTTTCTAATAAAATAATACATAAATTAATATTTAACTAAAAATGAATGAGGAGAAAATATTCCGTTTAGTCCTGAAGTTACATTCACTTGAGTCTTAATTTAGTCCTTAAAATTTCAATTGCCTCAATTTAGTCTCTAAACTTTTCAAATTTTAATCATGTTAGTCCTGCGGTAGTTTCTGTGACAGCGTCAATTGAAAAATTTAGAGACTAAACTAAGGCAATTGAAATTTTAATGACTAAATTGAGACTCGAGTATAACTTTAGGAACCAAATTAAGTATTTTCTCAATGAATAAGCAATAGTAATGTTACATGTCCGGTAAATATTATTATTTTTTACTAATACTTGGTCATTGATAATTTGTAATTTTGTAATCATATTTACAGAAATTTTATATACAAAAAATATTTAATTTGTATTTATATTTATCAAAGTTTACACACATTAATCAATATAGTTTGTATCCATATTTTTTAAAATTTGTACACATAAATTAGTAAAATTTATTTATTAAGAACAATTTAGTATTTATATTGGTTAAATGATGACAAAAAATACTAAAAATTGTTGATTTTAAAATTTTTTTAAAATGAATAAAAGACTTTAACATGAAATTCTGTGTCTATAGTTTTCGAATAAAGTTAAAACAATTAGAAAAAAGAATAATATGGAGAAAATAAATAAATTATATTTTTTAAATAAACACATAAACACATTTTACCTCTTTTTATAAATTCTTGTTTTCTTTTCTGTTGGTCTAGGAGTGAGTTTTTGTGTGTCAAAAATTGGTCACTCTTTGAAATTGTAAAGTGATCGCAATCCATAACCTATGGCTTATGAGAAGAGAGTCCGTTGTTTCTCCTTAGTCCACACCCGTCACCATATTTTATCTTTATGTTCAAAATTTTTAGGATAATTGAAAAAAAATGTAAAAATAAATAAAGAAGAAATAATCAATATTTTCTAAATTTTTTCAATGGATTCTCTCTATATTAAACTTCACTGTTTTGCATAATATGCTGCCTTAGCACGTCCGATACATTCTTACGATGGTATCGAGGGTTTAAGGGAAAAAGAAAGAATAATTAGGAGGTAGAAAGAATAAGAGGAGATTGGAAAATGTTGTTTTTTTCCGATTGATTTTGATTTACAACCTATGATGCACGGATACTGACACTGACACGGACACGGGACACGACACGATATGGGACACGCCGACACGCGAATTTTAAAATCTTACATGACACGGGGACACGCATATATATAAAATATAAAGTATTTTTTAGATAAATTGTAATGATATTTTGATATTTATTGATATTAAAATATAAATTAAAATTTTTAATTATTTTTAATGTCTTATTTTAATTATATCAAGTATTTAAAATATTTTTTGTTTTAATAAATAATAATATATACTATATCTAAATTTATTTTATGAATATATGTTAAGAATAAGACTGGACACGTGGACACATGATGGTATTTAGGTGTGTCCAGGCATGTCCGGAGAAGAATTTTTTATTTTTTATTAAGACACGGTTGGACACAGCAGACACGCGTGTCGGACGAGTGTCGGTGAGTATCGTGTCTGAAATGTGTCCGACACGCGGACACGATAACGCAGCGAAGTGTCCGTACTTCATAGTTTACAACAATTCTTCTAATTTATAGATAGCTAGGGATCTATTTATGGAAATATTCTAAATTGATAACATTAATTTTTTCTAATATTTCTTGTGATCCTAAAATATCTCTCTGATTTGATTCAATCTTCTAACACTCCCCCTCAAGATGAGTAGTGGGGTCACCAATGCTCAACTTGCTGAGAACTTCAGCCAAAATTCTGCCTGAGACTGCTTT
Organism: Arachis hypogaea; assembly: GCF_003086295.3. NCBI lineage: Eukaryota > Viridiplantae > Streptophyta > Magnoliopsida > Fabales > Fabaceae > Arachis > Arachis hypogaea. The sequence goes on from NC_092047.1 coordinate 103,792,078, forward strand.
CGTAAGGACATCTGTCAATTGGTCTTCTGATCTAACAAAAGAGAGTTCCACAGTACCTTCAATTTTTTCTTTGATAAAGTGCCGGTCTACCTCAACATATTTAGTTATGTCATGTTGTACAGGATTCTCTGAGATGCTTATTGTTGCTTTATTGTCACATTTTAATTTGCTTGGCAATTGAGGTGGAAACCCAATTTCATATATGAGTTTCTTAATCCAAAGGATTTCAGTTATGCCCTTAGCAATTCCTCGGAATTCTGCTTCAGCACTTGAGAGGGAAACAACCTTCTGCTTCTTACTTCTCCAGGTGACTAAGTTACCTCCCACCAATGTAAAGTAGCTTGATGTAGATCTTCTATCATTTGGGTTACCGGCCCAATCAGCATCTGTGTATACCTCAATGTTAAGGTGCCCATTTCTTTTGAACCAGATCCCACTTCCTGGAGTTCCTTTCAAGTATCTAACTATTCTCATGACAGCTTCCATATGATTCTCCTGTGGTTGGTGCATAAATTGGCTAACTACCCCTACTGCATAGGCTATATCTAGTCGGGTGTGTGACAAGTAGATTAGTTTGCCAACCAAGCGTTGGTATCGCTCCTTATCTGCCAATTTAGAGTCTTCCTCCAGTCTCAAGCCATGATTAACTTGCATAGGAGTGTCTACATGTTTACAGTCAACCATTCTTGTCTCTGTAAGAAGGTCTAGGATGTATTTCCTCTAAGAGATAAAGATTCCCTTATTGGAGCGTAGAACCTCTATTCCCAAGAAGTACTTTAATCCACCCAAATCCTTCATTTCAAATTATGTGAAGAGATTCCTTCTTAGCCTTGCAATTTCTTCATTGTCACTCCCTGTTATGATCATATCATCCACATAAATTATTAGGCATGTTATTAAATCCCCTCTCCTTTTCAGGAATAAGGTGTGATTTGAGTTACTCTGCTTGTACCCGTATTTCTTTATGGCAACCGTGAACCTTCCAAACCAAGCCCGCTGTGATTGTTTCAAGCCATAGAGAGCCTTATTCAATCTACACACTTCATTCTTCTCAAATCCTTCAGAGAATCCTGGTGGAGCTTCCATATATACCTCTTCTTTCAACTCTCCATGAAGGAAAGCATTTTTTACATCAAATTGGTGGAGAGGCCAATCTTCATTTGCGGCTACTGAGAAGAGGACTCTGATGGTATCAATTTTTGCTAATGGTGAGAAGGTTTCTGAATAATCAATACCATAAGTTTGTGTGTACCCTTTGGCGACCAGCCTTGCCTTGTAACGTTCTACAGTGCCATCTGTCTTGTATTTAATGGTGAATACCCATCGACACCCAACTGGTTTCTTCTTGGCCGGTAGAATACATTTTTCCCAGGTTTTGTTCTTCTCTAGGGCTTCCATTTCTGTCTTCATAGCTTCTTGCCATTCAATCCTTTTACTTGCTTCTTGGATTGTTCTGGGGATGTCTTCAGTTAGGAGGATGCTAGAAAAGGCCTTTGCAACCTCTGTCACTCCTTCTTTGGTTGTCTTTATCGGGTACTTTGAGTTGCGGGAGACATGTTTTGGAGAGTATCGGTTGGGTGGAACACCTCTGTTTCTTCTTGGAGGAAGTGTAAAGGGTTCTCGTTCTGATTCTTCAAGTTTCAGAGCTATACTGTCATTGTTAGCCGCTTCATTAAAAGTATGGAGTAAATTATCAGAGTGGGATTCACTTACCTCTTGTATAACATTCTTAGAAGGAGTTTCACTGGTTGCGTGTATTGAGTGGTTTTCTTCGTTGAGTAAGGTATGCTCGGTTGCTCCATCTACTCGTTCTGTTTGAACAGTTTCAAGGCAACAAAGGTTATCTAGCCAACTTGGCGATCCACTAAATTCTTCCCCCTGAACGCCATGTTGGCGACGGTAGTAAAATGCAGAACTAAGAAATCACAATCCATTGTTACATGAATGCGACGAATGACAGGATTGTAGCATCGATACCCTTTTTGGTGTGTAGCATACCCAACAAAGACACACTTTTCGGCACAAGGTTCGAGTTTATTCCTATTTGTTTTCGGGATATGGACGAATACAGAGCACCCAAAAACTCGAGGTGGCAAGGTAAGAATGGGGGGAATCTCAGTCTGAGTGGCCAAGATTTGGAGGGGTGTTTTGTTGCCGAGGGCCTGAGTGGGTAGGCGATTAAGAAGGTAGGCTGAGGTTGCAACAGCTTCAGGCCAAAAAGAACTTGACATTTGTGCATCAAAAAGCATGGCTCGAGTCATCTCAAGAATTTTACGATTTTTTCTCTCGGCGACACCATTTTGTTGGGGGTGTTTGGACAGGATGTTTGGTGGATAAGCCCATTTTTTTGGAAGAAGTCTTTCATTGATTGATTTATGAATTTTCCACCATTATCTGACCGGAGTATGTGAATTTTTTTTTTATTGAATTGGGTATGAATCATTTGGTAAAAATCAAAGAACCGATCAGGAACTTCAGATTTATGTTTCAGAAAATATATCCAAGTCATGCAAGAAAAATTATCCACAAATAACACAAAATATTGAAAGGGATTATTTTGGGACTTCGGTGTGGGACCCCACACATCAGAATGGATAAGAGAAGAAATAGAATTGGCTCTTGTATTGCTCGGAGAAAAAGTAACTCTATGATTTTTTGCACGAATACAAGTCTCACATCTAATAGTTTCAGTGTTTTTCAAAAAAAAACTAGGAAATAAAATCTTAAGGTACCCAAATGAGGGGTGTCCCAAACGTCTGTGCCATAACCAAAGTTTCCTGGTAACTGTTCCGTGAGCAAGCATGGCATGTCCCTGGTGTGCTACCTCATCAACGTAGTAAAGCCCATCTCGCTCAGTACCATGCCTAATGATCTCCTTCGTAAGAATGTCCTGCAAAAGGCAGAAATTGGAATACATGAGTACCACACAATTTAACTCCTTGGTTACTTGGCTAACAGATAACAGTTTAGAAGACAAATCAGGAACATAGAGGCATTTTTTCAATTTTAAATTTTTTGGAAAAACAATAGAGCCTCCCTCTTTAACTTCAATTAAATCGCCACTAGCATTCTCAATGTGGGCCTTTGAGGGCTTGGTCAAGCTGTCAAAATCCTCGAGTTCATAGGTCATAGTGTCAGTGGCCCCACAATCGAAGATCCACTCTTTTGATTTTTTTTAGAGGACCTTGGTTATGGGCCCATTCCCAGCAATTAAACCAAGGCCATTATATGACCCATCTTGGTAAAGCCCGTTACCGCCCTCTTTTTCTCTCTTATCTTGATGCGTTGCGTCCACTGAAGCCTTACCGTGTTGTGTCCTGCAGTTTTCTCCTTCTTCTCCGGTGCCACTGCTGCTGGTAACCTCCGGGATGCCCACGGCGGTGGCGCCTCTCCCTTGACCGGATTTGTTCATTGATTTCTTGTGATTATCCTCCCACCATTCTGGATATCCTACGATTCTGAAGCATGTTTTATTGGTGTGTTTGTTTATTCCGCAGTGAGTACAGTAAAGATGGCTTTTGTCTTCTCTCTCTTTCCCCCGCGATGATGACCACCGTCCAATAGTGTCTGAGCGACCATGCCCTTGACCGCCTTGATCGGTTCTGTTTTTCGCAGCGAGGCCTGCCCCGATCTCTCCTTGTGATGCCTTTCCTACAGGCCGCCTCCCTCCGGATAGTGGCATAGGCAGATTCTACTGAAGGAGCAGGTTCTTGTTTTAATAGATCTCTTCTAACAGTGTCAAATTTGTCATCTACACTAGTTAGAAATTGGTATAGTCTCTGTTCCTGTTTTAACCGATTGAAAGTCATAATATCTTCTGGGCATTTCATGGGATTTAGTTGTTTTCTATCTATTGCCATCCAAATGGCTTGTAGTTTGTTCCAGAAATCCTCTAGGGTACCTTGTCCTTGTTTTCGCGTGTTTGCTTGTCGATGCAGGTCGTAGATTTGTATCGGATCCGTCCCGCTTCCGTATGTGATTGCCAAGCCATCCCACAAAGCTTTTGCCGTTGAAAATTGAGAGATATTATTCATGAGGCTTGCTTCGATGTTCTGGATGATCCAAGTAAAAACGGTCTGGTCTTTTTGCTCTCATTATTCATATGTCGGTTCTGTTTCTGCTGGTGCTGGGGATATCCCTGTCAGGTGAGCCTTCTTTCCTCTCCCACCGATTGCTTTTCTCATTAGGGTTGCCCACAGAGGATAATTATCCCCATTCAATTGGAAACCAATTGATAGACTGTCAGAGTTGGTTTGTGAAGATTGCATTCCAAAGCTGCTCCGCAGCAGCTTTGCACAGCATCAACTCATCGGGTTTGTTTAAATTATTGTCAGTATTAACACTGGTATCTTCGTCAGATGTTGTCATTTTGTTTTGGCTAATTTGGTTGAGAGAGTATAGAAACGATGATCTAATAATAAGAGGAGATTAGAAAATGTTATTTTTTTTTGATTGATTTTAATTTACAACAATTCTAATTTATAGATAGCTAAGGATCTATTTATAAAAATATTCTAAATTGATAACATTTGATTTTTCTTAATATTTTTTGTGATCCTAAAATATTTCTCTGATTTAATTCAATCTTCTAACATACATAACTATACAGTATCTCAAATACTCATTTTAAATATAAATTGTTACACTCCCCAACAAAATTCCATCAAATCATCCATATCCAAGTTTTATTGCATACATCATTTTTTGGCAAGTTTGATTTCGATATACTAAAATATTTTATAAAGTCATTTAACGATATCCATATTTTTTTTTTTTTAGTTTTCATTCATGAAATAGATTAAAAAATAATGATAATTAAGTTAAATTAATCTAGTAATTAGTTTATTAGTCTGTTTAAATAAATATTAGAAATTTAAATTCAACTTTATCAACAACCTATAAACTAATAATAAACCCTTAAATAAAACTCCGATTAAAATATCGTAAAAAAAAAATAAAAAATAATAGTTTTTGTTAAGGCAATAATAAGAAAAAAAATCAAGAGCTAGTAAAATTTATTATTGTTTATTAACACTTTTAATCATTAATTTAATTTTTTTAATTTTAACAATCTAATAACATATATTTAAGCTATATTTTTAAACATTATTAACAACCTACTAACTAAAAATAATAAATTTTGCTAATGTTTTAGCATTTTTCATATGCAATTGAATACACTTGTTAAACTTTTTTATACCGAAATATTTAAAAACCAAATTCTATCAGCATATTTTCAGCAGAAAATTAAAATAGAGAGAGAAATATCAATATCAAAATATGATCAATATCTACAATAACTTTGAATTGTGTGTAAGAAGTGAACTTCATCTGAAGTTCCTAGGGATATACAAATACACATATCTCAACATAAATGAATCTAAGAGGACTTTTCGACCTACACTGCTCATAATTTGAATGGAGTGAAAATGTTATTTAACTATACGAAGGTAAGCATGTATTTACAGTTTGGAAAATTCCATCACAACCAAAAATATTACTAATCAAAATCTGAAACTATGAAATGGATTTCAATCAGAAACGATGTGGAGGATAAGTCATGAACATAGGAGCTGGCACAACTAGAGGTAACTTATCAATGTACATAAACAGCCTCTTTAAGTTCTCCTTGTTGATTGAAGCCAAGTCATCTATTTCCTTGTTGCTCATATATATCCACAGGTCGCCGGAGTTCACTCTTTTAAGGCTATCCCGGCAGAAAGGGCAAGACTGCGATCGCGCGTGCCTAGAACAAGAAGATCAATTGGCAATGACAACATTAATGGCTCTATCAAAGAATGAATGACAATTAAATATCTTTGGAAAATCTTAGAGGCCTAATGTTCCTACCCATATTTAAAATCTTGATCAGGATGAACCTAACCATATCACAGTGTATCCTAAAACATGTTCTTAGTCATATGGGAATGATTTTACAATGTAAGATTTTCAGGAAAGTGAAAACATTTCACCAACCACACGCCTCCTAGATGTGTTTTATTCATGACCATTTTATTATTAGAAGTTATTTTCACCATCATTGGCTCCATTTTCATCCAAGGTTTGGGGTTGACAATGTACTATATCATGATATTAACTTATAACAGCAAAAACATAGTCTCTAGTTGCTCACCAGTCTCGGTAGCATTTCATACACATCGAATGGTAGCAATTCGGCAACACAACCATGCTGTTTACTTCCAAGCAAATACCACATTCTTCCTCTCTCTCTATATCAATCTCAGATAATTTTCCTTTTCCTGCTGAATCTCTCAGTCTGTACTTCGTAGCGCATATATCTTTTTGTTTCCTGTCTTCTACATCAGTGATTCCTCTCTGAAGTTGTAATAAAGAAGGAAATATCACCCCTGTTGTTAAAGAGTGTAGGAAACAATCACAGTTGGATTGTGAAACAACTCTGTAGAAGAAAAGCAAAAAATCTAACTAAATTGACCATATTTCAATGTGACTATGCACTTACCATAGAACTCCTTCAAACTGGCTTTTCTTTCATAAATGGACATGGTTGTCTTCCCATCTTCATATGTCTGCGACATTTCAAATACCTTATCATAAGCTCGACAATATGATAAAAACATTGCTATGCACTCATATTAGATTATGGAATACACGGTTTATAGGGTTCTACTCAAATTTCGAAGGTAAAGAAGATAGGAGTTGAGTATAAATGTACCTTGTATATGAGAATTCTTAGCAATCCTAAAGCCCCGGCGAGCTGACAATCGGTCCACTGGACTAAGAAAAGGAAAAACTGGGCAGCTGGGCTAAAAGACAATCTCATTTGTAAGGTGGCGCCATCATATTCTCTCGGATAATCAGAAGCTCTGTACCAAAAACATGTTTTGCAGGACAGATTAAAAGATATATAATGAAACAAGCATTGCAACACAGGAAGAACATTAACCTTCAATAAGATCACTCCATACAAGAATTACATAGGCTATATTAGGATGTTTGTTTAACATTTTTGTGGGCAGAAACAAACACATATAATCATTCAAATTCATACATATAGCTTCCTTATATTCTTAATAAGGACAGCACGAATCCTCGTGTAGCTTATGAATTTCAGCATTCATGTCCAAAAACGAATCATAATAACAAAAATACAACTAAAACCTGAACTTTAGGAAATGGGATTATTTTTCTTAAATACAAAGTGAAAGTGATGTTCCCTTTCATTTTGCACAAAAGCACCTGCTAGTAACAGAAAAATCAACAACAAAAATTGCAATTTAATAATCAAAACTTCACACGGAAGAATCTTGAAGAATACCAAAATTCGTAGTGTTAGATAGATGTACTCACTTTTCTTTGTACACGGAGCTAACTCACTCATCTCTACCTATGTTGGACTCAAAATAATTGGGTCCCACGAAAGTAGGAGGGAATGAATCAGATCAATGTACAAAGATTAGTACAAAAAAAACCGTTTCTCGTGAATTTAGGACCTAAATCTAGCCAAAGATACTGATTCCAAAGTCATAGCAAAAAGAATAATATTCTTCTGCACTTGTTCTGTTGTTCCTCTCCCTCTTGCAGTTGCTTATCTTCTTATCACAATATTCTTTGTATTCTTTATAATTAACCATCGACTCTCATGTCTTATTCATAGAAAGTGTAACTTCAGAGTTTGTTGAAAAGTTTTAAACCAAAAACAATACAACAATTTCTGTGATGATAAGGACACAAGCAAAATTGGACAAACAAACCAAAAAGAAAAAACAGAATTTAGAGTTAAATTAACACCACAAAAATTTCAACCACAACAACCTAGTTAAAACAACTGGTGTCCAGAATCTCTGACATTAATGGTATGTTTGGTAAAATAGTATCCAAAATCAGAATTCAATAGCATTACATAAAACAAAAAGTTTACAAATGTAAAACCGGTCAAATTCGAAACATAATAAGAAAAAACAAAATAGAAAATAAAACAAACTCCGGAAAGCGGAACAAAACTTGGAAAAACAGAGTTCAGAGCTAACAGTAAAAAATTTAATTCCAAACCATAATAACCCACTTGAAAAAAACGGCAATTTATCTTCATACTGAGACACCAAGAATTTCTGAAACTAAAATATTATCCAAATTCCCAACTTTCATTAAAAAAATTAAAAAAAAAATGGTTTCATGTTTGGAGAGAGAGAGAGAGAGAGAGAGAGAGAGAGAGATTACAGAGTATTTGCAAAGTGTATGTCAGCTTCAAGTGCTTTGAGTGAATCCTTGAAAGACTTTCCCATTCTTCTTCTTCTTCTTCTTCCTTATCCTATTTACAATAGAATCATTCAGAAATTTTGTCACTTTTTTCCTCAGAAGAGAATAAAACCCATGATGAAATTTCGATTCAAAGAGCGGTGGTTGTTGTTCCTCGCTCCTAGAAGCAATAATCAATTTGTTTGAGGAGAGAACAAAGGATTAGAATGAACGAGAGTGAATGAAAGAGAAGAAGAAAAAAAAAAGGTAGTGGGAGATTTTTGCGAGGTTTTGACTTAGAGCACACGTAAACACCCCCTCCTTTATACACATCCCCAACTTCACTCGCCACTTCAATTCTTATTTATTTATTTATTTATTATTTTATTATACCTCACATTAACTTCTTTTCACTTTAAAAAGATATCATGTCATAACAAAGTGCAAAATTTGATTTGTGTTGGTGGAAATCTTTCCAAAATGATATAATTTTAATAAAAAAAAGTAATTTGAAAAAAAAAAAAGTAAAAAGGAAAAAGATTTGGTAATAAATTCTAAGATCAGTAGCTAATTATTTATGCGAATATTATTATAGAGAATTACTAAAATAATAATCAAAAGATTTCATTGTTGGTTATAAAAAAAGTAATAGAGAACTCTCACATTTGTGTTTTCTTTCGGCATGGTCATTAGAAAAACGAAAAAATATACTTAGTCCTAGAAGCCCTTCTACATTGCCACTAAGCTTCTAGAACTAGGTAAGAAATTTTGTTATCTAAGGCTGCGTTTGTTTTCAAAGACAGGACAGAACACGACACTGAGACAGAGACAATAGGACGGAGACACTACAAATTATTGTTTGTGTATTGTGTTTGGATACGATGTACAAGACACTAATGTAATGTCCAGTATTATGTTTGGATACATATGGACAAGACTAAAATATTATATGAAATGACTAAAATAACCATATGATTCCAAATTTTCTACATCAAGTACAAAGTAATTTAATAGAGAATAAGAGTACGTAGGAGTACAGACGAAACTTGAAAAAATATTTGAAGAGACAAAAAATTTTAATAAAAAAATATATAATAGTATTTATATTAAAATAAAAATTATAAATATATTTATTTTATTTTTAAATTTATTATTAATATGTAGGAATACATATGGTTAAGATTAATAAAAAAATAGATCTGAGTTTGATTAATAAAAAATTTTGTTTAGGTTAATAAGCCAAATTAATTTTAAATAAAAAATCAGTTTTAAAAAAAAATCTATTTTTACATGAAAAAAAAAGTTTTTACACATAAAAATTTATTTTTATTTAGAAAACCAATTTTTTTTTATCTAAAAACTGATTTTTTTTAAATTATATAAAATCAATTACAACTTATAAATTATTTTTTAGCATTTTAAAAAGATCAATTTTACCTTTAATAATATTTATCTTTCAAAAGTTTCAAGACTAATTATAGGAAAAATAAGAAGGGATAATAGTGGAATAATAAAAAATATCTATAGACAAAAAGGAAAACAAAATTTATAAAAGAGTCCGTGTCCACTCTTCCAAATCCCGTGTCCATCATTGTCCTTCGTAGAAGAGTGGACACAAAAATATAAAAAACTGTCCCGGAGACAATGTGTTCCGTGTCCATGTCTCTGCTTCCAAACACATTCTAAATATGTACTGTCCATGTCTCTGTGTCCTGTCTCCGAAAACAAACGCTACCTAATAGAGTCACTTAGGATAATATCCCATCTTACAACGTTAATTAAGGAGCCTGTCATTAGATTTCATATTTTGTATCTTCTCATTGTCGTTTAGAATCGGTTTAAATCTCTAACACGGATATGGGATACGACACGACATGGAATATGTCAATACGTAAATTTTAAAATTTTACATGACACGAAAACACGTATACATATAAAATATAAAGTATTTTTTAGATAAATCGTAATGAAATAAAATATAAATTAATTTTTTAAATTATTTTTAATATTTTATTTTAATTATATCAAGTATTTAAAATATTTTTTGTTTTAATAAATAATAATATATACTATATCTAAATTTATTTTAAGAATATATATTAAAAATAAGACCGGACACATTGACACGTGATAGTATTTAGGTGTGTCCAAATGTGTCCGGAAAAGAATTTTTTATTTTTTATTGAGACACGGTTTGGACACAACAGACACGCATGTCGGACGAGTGTCGGTGAGTGTCGTGTCCGAAATGTGTCCGACACGCAGACATGGCAACTCAGCAAAATATCCGTACTTCATAGATTTAAATTGACTTTCTAAAAACAAAATTCAAGTATCACAATTTTTTTTTGGTTTTTAATTTATTTTAAAAACAAGATATTAAACTTGTTTGGATAATTTAAAAAAAAAGAAAAAAAAATTTCGATTTTTCTATTATTTTTTTAAAAAAATTTAAAAATAAAAGTACTTTTATATTTGAATATGCTGTATTTTATATAAAATATGTTTATTTATTAATTATATTTAAATATAATAATATAAAAAATTGTTATTTATTTATTATGTTAAACTATTTTTTAATTAAAAAAAATTTTTAAAAACATATATTATAATTTCTATAAAATAATTTTTTAAAAAAAAATACACATTAAAAATTTTAAAAAAAATTTATTGACCAAGCTAGTTACAACTTACATCAGGTTGCCACTTGCTTGTCTCGCTTCACGCTCCTTCTGGTATTTTTTATTTTTCATTATTATTTATTGAATAATTAAAACTTAAAATGTAATATATTCTTTTCTTCTCATGATGTAAGTCACATTAGGGTATAGTAATTTATGCAGATAGATAAGATCATCATGCCTATAAATCAATGTTTCTTTACAGCTAAATCATAAGTTATTCGGTTGAAAACAGATATAAGTATATAACCATTAATTTAATCAGGGAGTGTGTTTCAATTTTTTTCTTCTTTTAAAAGAGTAGATTATAACCGCAAAATTTTTAAACGATTCAAGTTATTAATAATCGGGCAGTAGCAATGATTAATTATTAATAATGATCCTAATAAACTTTCACTAATTATCAACAATTAATTCACTTCTCTAACAAGTAAATAAAAAAAAATTAAACACAAAATTAAAAAAAATTAAATTTCAAACGGGCTTATATTTTAAAATAAAAAATTAAATATAAAATTAATAAAATAATATAAAATAAATATAAAAATACATATAAAAAAAAAAAACTAAACCTGGTTGTTAAGTTGCAGTGAAGGTGTGGTGTCGACATCGACATTCATAGTGCAGTGACAAAGTCAAGCTTCTTCCACCTCTGTTATTAATGAGTAGTGTTAGGATTTCTTAATAAAAAAATCTATGATACACTGACATGAGACCCGATACGAGACACGCAAATACACAAATTTTAAAATCTTATAAGACACAGAAATACGACATATAATGAGTGTCGTGTCCGAAATGTGTCTGACACGCAGACACAACTCAGAAAAAGTGTCCGTACTTCATAGCAAAAATTAACAAATTGAAGAATAGAGAGGATGCACACTAACTTGGAGGATGAACAACGATGAAGGCAACCACGAAGCAACGGCGACGGCGACGGACTCTGGCGGCAATGTCTAGACCTCTGGTGGTTCGAGTAGGACAATGCATGAGATGGACTCGTTTGCTACATAGAGGAGGCACTACTACGAGGACAATTACAGTGAAAACGGCGAGAGAGAATGAGACAGGAAAGGGAGAGAAGTTGCAGAAGTAAGAGGGGAAGGTTTCTGATTTTGAATTTAGGACAATTTTACCGTTAGATTTATTGGTGGATAAATTCGACGATGAGGTATTGGTCATTGCCTAAACACTGCGTTTCACTAATTCGTGTTACTGTAAAAATTTCTAATGAAAAATTCGATGCTAAATTTGGCACTAATATAATTAATTTTCATGCCCCTATATTTACCGTCGGATTTAGTTACGAAAATTTGAATCCAAAAGTAAATTATTCTAAGGATGGCTTGTCACTCATGATCGTCGAAAAATTTCTTACTAAACCCGCAAGTAACATCTGTTGCTAAATCTGACAATGTTAAACGTATTTTCTTGTAGTGAATATGTGTCACCATTAAATATTGTTAATATTAATTCTAAACTCTTAACAATTTCCATGTATACATTCTCCTATATTTACTCTTAATTTAATTTATATATTATTTTGAGTTGTTTATCTGAAACAAATGGTGATTTTGAGTTTGAATATAAAATCTAAACACCTTGAATGATCTACCAATATTTTTATATTGGACGGTAGTGAAAATATTTATAAAAAAATTTGATACTTAAGTTAACAAGAATTTTAGTGGACTAAATATGAGTTGGATTGAAAAAATTACTTAAATGTTGAGTATTTATAGAGTTGTAAGTGAGACTCAGTCATCTTTTAAACATAATTTCAGAACATAATAATTATTCTCTTACATAATAAAAATTACATCCCATGTCAGAATTGATTATCACCTGGGTGGTGATAATCAAAATAGTGAAAGAGTATCTAATTTACTCCCTGAATCGAATTGAGTACGAAAAAGAAAACCATATCTTAGTTGCGCCAACCTATACGGACTTGGCCTGAAGAGTCTGGACTTGTTGCTATTACGCCGAGTTATGGAAAAATAGCCCAAACTAAGTACGAGGTATTATTTTGTTGAATTTGGACTAGGTCATAACCAAGCCAGGTATGAATATATATTAATAAACTTAAATTTTCATAAATAAAATCATATATATTAATAATGTGTGTCCAGGTGTGTTCGGTAAAATTTTTTTATTTATTATTAAGACACGGTTGGACACAACAGACACGCGTGTCGGATAAATATTGATAAATGTCATGTCTGAAATGTGTCTAACACACGGATACGATAACTCAGAAAAGTGTCCGTATTTCATAGCAAAAATTAAAAAATTGAAGAATGGAGAAGATTCACACTAACTTGGAGGATGGACAATGACAATGGCAACCACGAAACAGCGGCGACGGACTCTGACAGCGATGTCTAGACCTCTAGTGGACTGAGTAGGACAATGCATGAGATGGACTCGTTTGTTACAGAAAGGAGGCACTACTATGAGGATAGGAGTGGTGGGCGGCAGTGAAAACAGCGAGAGAGAATGAGATAGAAAAGGGAGAGAAGTTGCAAAAGTAAGGGGGAAAGGTTTCTTAATTTAGGGTAATTGTACCGTTAGATTTATCAACGGATAAATTCGAAGGTAAGATGTTGGTCATTGCCTAAACGGTGCGTTTCACTAATTCATGTTACTGTCGAAAATTTTTAATGAAGAATCCAATGCTAAATTTGGCACTAATATAATTAATTTTTGTGCCCCTATCTACCGTTGGATTTAGTTACAAAAATTTGAATCCAAAGATAAGTTATTTTAAGGATGAATTTTCACTCGTAACAATTGAAAAATTTCCTATTAAACCCGCAAGTAATGTCTGCTGCTAAATCCGACAATGTTAAACGTATTTTTTTGTAATGAATATGTATCACTATTAAATATTGTTAATCTTAATTCTAAACTCTTAACAATTTTCATATATACAATCTCCTATATTTACTCTTAATTTAATTTATATATTATTCTGAGTTGTTTACCTGAAACAAAGGGTGATTTTGGGTCTGAACGTAAAATCTAAACATCTTAGATGATCTACTAACATCCTTGTGTTGGATGGGAATGAGAATACTTGTAAAAAATTTTGACACTTAAGTTAACAAGAATTTTAGTAGATTAAGTAGGAGTTAGATTAAAAAAATTACTTGAGTATTGGGTATTTATAAAGTTGTAAATGAGGCTTAATTATGATAGTAATTCTCTTACATAGTAAGAAATTGTATCTCCTGTTAGAATTGATTATCACTTAGATAGTAATAATCAAAGTAGTGAAAGAGCATTTAACTTATTCTCTAAGTCAAATTGAATACGAGGTATGAAATCTATATCTTAGTCGCACCAACCTATACAGACTTGGCCTGAAGGGTCTGGACTTGTTGCTATTGGACCAAGTTATGGAATAATAGCCCAAACTAAGTGCGAGGTACTATTTTTTTGAATCTTGATCAGGCTATAACCAAGTCAGGTATGAACATATATTAATAAATCTAAATTTTCATAAATAAAATCATATATATACATATATTGTTGAGTTTGGAAAACTTGAATTATTATGATGATCAAATATTATTAAAATATTAATTAAAAAATTATTAAATCATTATTTATTTCAAATTGTTTGGTTGATGTGTGTATTAATATGCAGGAAATAAAATGAGTTTCTTATTGGGCCAAAGTCACATAAGCCCAAATTGATAAATGAATTAATTTGCTTTGTGCCAAATTAGATCACTCAACTTGCTGAAACTTGAATTGGAGATAAACCAAAATCTCAAGCCCAGTTTGATAAAACAAAATGATGAAGAAAGTGACCCAAAAAAGTCATACGGTGATCACAAAACAAAAGAGGTCTAATTTGATGATGCACTCTTCGGTTACCTACTCCATTGGTTAATGGAATTCAAATTACACTTTAATTGATTTATTTCCCTGGTAACCGAAATTCACAATTCAATTTTATTTAATTGTGCATTGAATATTTTGTATCTTCTCTCCCCTCTCTCTTCTTTGCTATTCGGTCACTTCAATCAGAAGAAAAAAAGAAAAGCAAGTTATCAGAGAAAGTAACAGTGAAGCTATGGAGGAAGAAACGGCTAAGTTGATGATGGCTTTTGAAAAAAGAAGATCCGAAGCAAGGCATGGCTAGATCTTTACCATTGAAGGCAAGATTTTGAAGAAGAGCTACAAGATCCTCCATACCAAGAAAAGAAAGGATCTGCCTCTGTCAAAGAGGAAGATCTCAGTTGCAAAAATTCATTTCCATTTTGTTCATCAAAGAAGGAAGATAGCTACTGAAGCTACGAATAGGAAGAAGCAAAAATGAAAAGGAAGAAGCTGTCAAGGATCAGAGGTTCATCAAGGGTCAGATTTTTTTCTTGGAGCCAAAGTCAAGATCAAGGGCTCAGATTGAAGAAGGTTGATGAAAAGTGTTGAGAGAGGTACATGCATGTTGATTTTCGATTTTTCCTCTCTCTTCTCTCTGTCCGAACCGAAGCTATTTTTTGTTGGAGAAGATGTTGTTGGCTTGGTTGAACCGGTTTCAACCTTGGAAGCTTCCCCTTCTATAAAAAGGGTGAACGGCCAAGGGTTGAGATTAAGGAGAGAAAGTGAAAGCACAGAGTTCTCATAGCTTCCCAAGCTATCTGAAGTGTTTTTTTTCTTAGTATTGTCTGTCTGGGTCTCATGGTAAAAGGCAAACATGGTGAGGTTTGTAAGAAAAAGCCAGTGAGAGAAAAAAGGTAATGATCAATATTAGAGAAAAAGTCATAGATGTCTCAAAGTTTCTTTGTACATCTTTCTGTTGTATTTCATGATCCCGTAGAAATTCCCTTACAAGTTGGGTTAGCACTTTGCAGTTGAAAGCTTGGTAGGAGTCCAAGTCAAGTTCAGATTTGGGGATAGAATCTGGATTTGTCCCAGATAGAATTGGGTAGATCCTAGGGAAGAATTGGTGTTTGTAATCTGATGATTATAGTGAAATTACATCACTGTTGTGATGGAGACTGGATGTAGGCTGCATTGCACTTAGCAGCTGAGCCAGGATACATCAGGGTGTGATTCTCTCTTTCTCTTCTACTCCTATTCTGTTTCTATTGCGTTGGAGACAAAAAGAAAATGACTCTTGACTTGTTATGAGACAAAAGCAGAAATATCTCCCGAAGTTTCTTTGAAAAAGCAGAAATTAATATTCAGCAAAAATGGGCTAAGATTCAACCCCCTCTTCTCTTAGCCACTGATTACCATCAATTGGTATCAAAGCTTGGTCTCAAAGAGATCAAGCTTTGCAGCTTGGAGAAAAGATCCTGATGATAGTCAACAATTGTTCAAATCTGGTGGCCTATACTCTGACAGAAGGGTAGTCAAGCAACAGACCCCCATTCTTCAATGGGAAGAACTACAGCTACTGGAAAGAAAGAATGAAGATATTTGTTCAATTTGTAGATTACAGACTTTGGAAGATAATCCTGGAAGGTCCACAATTTCCGACCACTACAGGAGCTGATGGTGTGGTTGCTCTCAAAGTTGAGGTTGATTGGAATGATGATGACAGAAAGAAAGTAGAGCTCAATGCCAAAGCGGTCAACTTGCTCAACTGTGCAGTCAGCTTCAAAGAATATTGACGGGTATCAAGATGCACAACAACAAAGGAAATCTGGGACAAGCTTTAAGTCACTCATGAAGGCACAACCCTAGTCAAAAGATCCAGAATAGACATGCTGAACAGAGACTACGAAATGTTCTTAATGAAGGAAGGAGAAACTATTGATGAAATGTTTGAAAGATTCAACATTATCATCACTGGCTTGGATGCTATGGGAATCAGACATCCAAAATTTGTGCTTGTGAGGAGAATATTAAGATGTCTCACTAAAGAGTAGAAAACCAAAGCTATAATAATAGCTGAGAGTAGTGGTATTGATGAAATGACATATGATGATCTGAAAGGAAACTTACTTGCCTTTGAAAACACTTATTTAAAGAGAGATACAAAAAAGAAAGAAGTTGCTCTCAAATCAGTCACTGAATCTCTAAATGATGAATCCAGTGATAATTTATCTGACGATGACTTTGTTTTGTTTGCCAAAAAATTCAGGAAAATGATGAAGTTAAAGGAACGGAACAAAGGAGGCAATTCAAGGAAACCAAAGAGGGACCTAAGCAAGGTGATCTGCTACAACTGTAAGAAAACTGGACACTTCAAGTCTGATTGTCCAAAACTGAAGAAGGAGGACAAACCAAAAAGAGAGAAGAGGAAAGGACTAATGGCTTCATAGGAAGACTTGGAAAATGACACTAATGAAGACAAAGAATCAGAAACCAAATCTCAAACTTGTCTCATGGCCGATTGATGCGTGAGCATCTTTCCTATCTTTTCCTAGTGAATTTGCATTCAAATTGTTGAGTTTAATCAAGAGTTAATCATCTTGTAGCCACTATGAATGCTACTTTGAGTTGTATGCAATTCTGTTTACTTCACGTAACATTCGGATAGATTTGATGAAGTTTGTGTAGAAGAAAAGGAAGAAAGTGGATGATGCTGTCAACCCTGATCTCCTTGCACTTCAACGGGCATAACTTGAGTTATAGAGATCAAATTGATGCGGTTTCAGTGGCATTGAAAAGCTAACTTCTAGAGCTTTCCAACAATATATAATAGTATACACTTTTCTTCTAAACCACATGGCGTTGGTGGCGCCAAACTTGGAATTTTTCAAGTTTGGCGCCATGATCATTGCAAACTCGCCAAACACACTGCCTTGGTAGCGCCAAACTTGGGATTCTCCAAGTTTGGCGCCAAGATGAAGAAAAGTGGCATTGCATACGATACGGTTGAAGTGGTGCCAAACTTGGGATTTCCCAAGTTTGGCGCCAACCTTAACGAACTTGGTGGTCCCCATTCGTCCTAGAGGAGTAGCTCGAGATGATTTATTTATTTCTGATTAAACTTTATTTTATTTTAAAATAGGAAAAGATATTATTTAGTTTTCGAAAATATATTTTACATTAATCAGGATTAGAAATAAAAGGGGAAAAGAATCAGTCCTTTGGGCTCATCTCTTCTCTTCTACCTCATTCCGCAATTTATAGTTTTTTTCTGAATCCTACTTTTTTCTCTGAATCATGAGCAACTAAACCTTCACTGTTAAGGTTAGGAGCTATGTCTATTGTATAGATTGATACTATTACTTTTCTATTTTAATTCATGTACTGATTTCTATTTCAAGAATAGTTTTCGTTCTTTATCATATGAATCTGGGTGGAACGGAAGTATAACCCTTGTTCTAATTGAGTTCTTGTATAACTTGGAAAAGCTCTTTACTTGAACAACTGCTTGAAAATAATTTCTCCTAAATTTCTAATTATCTGGACTTAACAAGATATATGACATATAATCCTTTTATATTTGGGTAATTAGGGTTTCTGTGGCATATAAACTAGAATTGAACTTCACCTTCTAATTGGAATTAAGTGACCAAGGAATTGGCGGTTGATGAAGGTTAGAGAAGACTAAAAAGGTCTAAGGAATTAGGGTTTAGTCACATATAGTTTGCCATGAATTGAATCTTGCATGATTAAAATAGTTGGTAAGAAAAGTTAATCCGAAAAATAAACATCTCTGAAACTTTAACTGTTTTCTCCATATATTTCACCTCAATTTACTGCTTATTTTCTGATTCTCTGAATTATTGTTTGATGTAATTGAACTCTCAACACTCTTTTCTATTCGTCTAACTAAGTAAATCACTTAACCATTGTTGCTTAATCCATAAATCCTCGTGGGATCAACCCTCATTCACCTGAGGTATTACTTAGTACGACCCAGTGTACTTGCCGGTTAGTTTGTGGTTATAAATTCCGCACTAAGTTTGTGGAAAATGACACTAATGAAGACGAAGAATCAGAAACCAAATCTCAAACTTGTCTCATGGCCGATCACATAGAGCAGGTAGTATTTCTTAATCCCTCCACTGAAGACCTTCATCTTATGATTGATCATCTTTCTGAAAAGATTAAATGTTTCTTAAATGAAAATCAAGATCTTGAGTCTCAAATAGAAATACTAAAAGCTGAAAATGGTTTTCTTAAAGATAAATTAAGGGAAGCCGAAACTGCTGTTGATCTTGTTGAAGAAAACAA
Organism: Arachis hypogaea; assembly: GCF_003086295.3. NCBI lineage: Eukaryota > Viridiplantae > Streptophyta > Magnoliopsida > Fabales > Fabaceae > Arachis > Arachis hypogaea. The sequence goes on from NC_092047.1 coordinate 103,811,124, forward strand.
GCGGTTAAAAGCTTAACTTAAGAGCTGTGAATATCATCATTCTGTGACTGTAAATCTAAACTATTTTGACGAAAATGAGTGGCTGCATAAAGAGGTAAAAAGACTTAAAGAGGACTTAGCCAGCTTTGCTCAAAGTTCTGAAAATTTAAATCAACTCTTGGCTAGCCAAAAATCTCTTTATGATAAAATTGGTTTGAATTTTCACAAATCTGAAAAATTTATTGAAAAATCTTCTTTTACCAATATGGCATCCTCTTTGGATGACATAAGGTTCCAAAACCCAACAAGTTTTAGAAAAACAGCAACTCAAAAATTTTGTAGATTATGCAATCGGAATGGACATTTTCCTATTCAGTGCTTCATAACTGAAAGGATGATTGGAGATAAAGTTTATAAGATTGTTTGTAATTATAATGGCTCGGGACAAAGGAGATGTTTTGACATTAAAAGATCCAAAAAGATTTGGATACCTAAGGTCACTTAAGTGTTTTTGTAGGTTTGCCTAGCATCCAAAAGAAAGGACAACATGAGGTATATGAATAGTGGGTGCTCTAGGCATATGACCGGGAAATCAACATTCTTCATCAAGCTTGATGAGTATGATGGAGGTTTTGTTACTTTCGGTGACAATGAAAAGGAAAAGATAGTGGTCATAGGTAAAGTGGGTAAGAACTTCTCTTCTTTCATTAATGATGTTTTGCTTGTTGACGGATTAAAGCACAATCTACCAAGCATTAGCCAATTGTGTAATCTTGGATATTTGGTTAATTTTAGAAAATTAGACTGCTTGGTTATTTGTGAAAAATCTGGTGATATTTTGTTTGAAGCAAAAAGATGCAATAATATATATGGATTAACTCTAGAGGATTTGAAAGATAAAAATGTTACTTGTTTTACCTCTCTTGAATCTGAAAAATGGCTTTGGCATAAGAAATTAGAACATGCAAGCATGTACCAAATTTCTAAGCTTGTTAAAAAGAATTTAGCTAGAGAAATTCCAAACATTAAATTTGATAAAGATATTACTTGTGATGCTTGTCAACTAGGCAAACAAGTAAGATCATCTTTTAAACCCAAAGATGAAATTTCTACTAAAAGGCCATTGGAAATGTTACATATTGATCTTTTTGGTCCTACTAGAACACAAAGTTTGGGAGGAAAATATTATGGTTTGTTAGTGGTAGATGATTACTTTAGATTTGGTTGGGTTATTTTCTTAGCTCACAAAAATGATGCGTTCTATGCTTTTTCTTCTCTTTGTAAAAAGATCCAAAATGAAAAAGATTTAAAAATTACCCACTTGAGAAGTGATCATGGAAAGGAGTTTAAAAATCAAGATTTTGAAAACTTTTGTGATGAATTTGGAATAGCACATAACTTTTCATTCCCAAGAACACCTCAACAAAATGGGGTTGTTGAAAGAAGGAATAGAAGCCTTCAAGAAATTACTAGGGCTATGCTTTGTGAAAATGATATTCCAAAGTTTTTGTGGGCTGAAGCTGTTAATACAGCTTGTTATATTTTAAATAGAACCATCATTAGAAAAGGTTTAAAGAAAACTCCGTATGAGCTTTGGAAAGAAACCTCGCCTAATCTTAAATATTTCCATATTTTTGGATGCAAATATTTTGTACTTAACAATAAAGAAAATATTGAAAAATTTGATCCAAAATCTTATGAAAGAATGTTTGTTGGATACTCCACCACTAGCAAAGCATTTAGAGTTTACCTCAAAGATCATAGAACAATTGAGAAATCCAGACATGTGTCTTTTTGTGATTCTAACTCTATTCCGAGTGATGTGTTAGATGATGATGCAAGTAGTGAAATTGATGAGAACCAACAAGCCAGCCAAGAAAATCCCAAGTCTGTCCCATCTGTTGAATCTGTCTATCCAGAAATGTCTCTTCAGAATGAAGGAGACATTTCTGTTTTGTCTCCTGCACAAGCCAGAGAATCCAGAACAGAGTTGTTTACTGAAAATCATCAAGGTATAACCTTTCCTCAAAGGCCTCGTGAATAGAAATTTTTGAAGGGTTACCCTAATGAATTTATCATTGGTGATCCTTCACAAGGCATAACCACTAGATCCTCAAGCAAGAAGCAAATGGAACCATGCAATGTTGCCTTCTTATCCCAATTGGAACCTCTCAATGTGAAGCAAGCTCTTGAAGATCCCTCATGGGTTAAAGCCATGGAGGAAGAGCTAGCACAATTTGAAAAGAATGAGGTTTTGACTCTTGTACCAAATCCGAATGGTAAAAAGGTAACCGGTACAAAATAGATTTTCAAAAATAAATTGGGTGAGGATGGTAGTGTTGTTCGTAACAAGACTAGACTAGTGACTCAAGGTTACGATCAAGAGGAAGGAATAGATTTTGATGAGTCATTTGCCCCAGTAGCAAGAATGGAAGCAATTAGGTTGCTTCTTGCCTATGCTGCCCACAAGGATTTTAAAATGTTTCAAATTGATGTCAAATGTCAAATGTGCTTTTCTTAATGGTTTTATAGATAGGGAAGTATTTGTGACTCAACCCCCCCGATTTTGAAAGCAAAGAGTTTCCAAATCATGTTTTTAAATTCTCTAAGGCTCTTTATGGCCTTAGGCAATCTCTAAGAGCTTGGTATGAAAGGTTTAGTGCCTTCTTGTTAGAAAACAATTTTCAAAGGGGTACCACTGATACTACATTTTTTTATAAAAGAGTCTAATGATGATATCTTGCTTATTCAAGTTTATGTGGATGACATTATGTTTGGTTCGGCCAATGAAGCCTTGTGTGAAGAGTTTGGAAAACTTATGACTAGTGAGTTTGAAATGAGTTTAATGGGAGAATTAACCTTCTTCTCTGGTCTTCAAATTAAACAAACTCCTAGTGGTATTTTTATTCACCAAGGTAAATATGCCAAAGAGTTAATCAAGAAATTTTGTCTTGAAAAGACCAAACCAATGGGAACTCCTATGCATCCAAACACAAAACTTGACAAGGATGAAAATAGCAAAGATGTGGATGAAACAAAGTATAGAGGAATGATAGGATCCCTCATGTATCTTACATCCTCTAGGCCGGATATTGTTTAAAGTGTGGGTGTGTGCTCAAGGTTTCAATCTCACCCAAAAGTATCCCATCTTTCGGCCGTTAAAAGAATCATTAGATACATTAAAAGCACATGTGATCTTGGCTTGTGGTATCCAAAATCTAATAAATTTTGTGCAGTAGGTTTTTGTGATGCAGATTATGCGGGTGACCGAGTAGATAGAAGAAGCACTTCCGGAATGTGTTGCTTCCTTGGAAGCTCACTCAACATGTGGTCAAGCAAGAAACAAGCCACAGTTGCTTTTATCCACTGCTGAAGCTGAATATATATCCGCGGCTGCTTGTTGCTCTCAACTTATATGGATTAAAACTCAATTGGAAGATTACAAATTGAAAATTAATAATATACCTCTGTTTTGTGATAACATGAGTGCAATAAACATTTCAAAAAATCTTGTACTGCACTCTAGAACCAAGCACATTGAGGTTCGATATCACTTTATTAGGGAACATGTGCAAAAGGATACTATTGATATCCAATTTGTAAAATCTGAAGAGAAACTTGCTGACATTTTCACTAAACCACTGTGTGAAGACAGATTTTGTTCATTGAGAAACAGTTTGGGGATGATGGATTTAAGTTTTGTTGAAAAAATGTGATTTTCATGCCTCTGTTTGTTTTTGTCTCGTAGGCAGCAGGGAGACAAATCTGGGCAAGTGTTGAACAAGTCATTAAATAAAAGGAAACTGAAATTTGGTACCTTGGACTCAAGCCCGCTCAACCACCTTTAGGGCCATTCCATGATACTGGCTCATTTTTTTGGCATCTTATTTTTTAATAAATTATTTTTAAACAATTTAATTTTTGAAAAAGGTCTCACATCATATCTTTTAAAAGGGAATTTTTGTCAAATCAAATCTTTTCCTATATATTTTCCCACTTTTTAAAGAAAGGTCTTTTCGGTTATTCTTTTTTATTTTTAAATTCCTTATTAAAAACCGTTTTCATTAATGCTGATTGCTTTAAATGAGATATCCCCCACTAAGCATTTATGATGGTGTAACCTCTTTCCACCTTCCACTCTCTTTGGCACTCTCTTCAACTTCTCCATCTCCACTTCTCTTCCTTCATCATGAGGAAGAAACTCGTCACTTGCCGAAGCACTCGAACCCCCATACCCAAAAATCCTACATCACTCAAAGGTCCACAATCTCATACTCACATACACATTCATTCCCATTCGTCCTCTTCACTCTCCTCTCATTCCACTGACTCCATGGCAAGAAAAAGAACCCATGCGAGGGCTTCAACAAGGCAGGAAGCAGCATCATCAAAGAAAAGTTCAAAGGGAAAGGAGCCAGTAGCCAAAGAAGAAGAAGACTCACCACCTCCATCTCCACATCCGTCTCCACCACCACGGCGTTCTACCCCTCATCCTTCGGGTCGCTCGGCCCCCACTCAACGTCCAAAGAAGCCGAACCTTCATGACACACGAGAACCATCAAACCTTGACTCATTAGATTTCGACAACAAATTCGGTAAAAGCCACTCTCACTTTGACCCTTACCGCTTTATATCTTGTGCGGCTTATGAGTTTCACTCCCAAGTGTTGGTAAACCGTCATCTCTGTGCCTCCTATGTGGTTAATCTTGAAAATCTTTCTGAAAAAGGCATTGATTTCACAACATATTTTCATGATCTGAAATGGATTCCTATTTTCAAAATCTGAAAACCAGTGTACCCAAACTTGGTACGTAAATTTTATGCAAACATGATTTTTCATGATGGTGCACTGCATTCTTATGTTAAAAGAGTTCATCTTTCTTTGAATCGTGAAACCATAAGTGCTGCTCTGGGATATCAAGATGAAGGGGCCAAGGCATATATGTCTGAAAAATGGGATAACCATGATGGTGTTTCCCTTCAAGTCGCTCTGACTCGGGTGTGTGAAAATTTTTCTTCTCTTGATGGCACAAATCTAACCCATAAGGCTCTCGGTCCTGTGCGAGCCTTGTTACACCGAATCATCACTCATGTTTTGATGCCACAAAGTGGTTCTTACCAGAGGGTTACTGTTTGTGATACCCTTGTGCTGTTTGCTATTCTAAATTCTGCTTTTATTTCATTTTCTTATCTTATGATTAGACACATGTGGGACTGTGTCTGTAGTGACAAGAAATCCAATCTGCCATATGGTATGTTCCTGACATGTATTTTTGAGCATTTTAATGTGGATCTCAGCAATGAGACAGTTGAGACTAGGGTCTCTACAATCAAAGGTGGAGAAGTTCCAGAATCTGCAAAAGGGAAAAAGGCCAAGAGTTCAACGACATCAATAATTTCTGATAGTGAAGATGAAAGTCTTCCTCCTAATTCTTCTGACAAGTCTTGATTTTCAGAAACCATAAAAGATGTTCTCATGAAGTTCTTCAATATGTCCAGCATGATGGTCAGGTCCTATAAAGAGGCTCG